>NC_090447.1:740861498-741171271 GCF_031143425.1 Pleurodeles waltl | reverse complement strand
GAAGAAAAGTAATATCTACATATCAAATGTCCAGTCGTGTCAACAATGTATGTACTACCTAAAATACACAAACCAGGCTTTCTTCTAGAGGGTAGGTTGATTATTGCTGGGATTGACTAAATTTTCTCAAGATTATGAGAATTCATTGATGGGAAATTGCAACCATTTATGAAAGACCTATCTTCCTATATTCGAGACACAAAGGGCATTTTGTACAAATTGAATACCATAGAGGGATACGAGCAGTCGTAACCTTATGGTTTAATTATGGTAACGCACTTTACATAGGTCTAGCTGGCTATCAAGTTAAGGAACCTCAAGTAATTCAGACTCCTTAAGTCGGAACTCAGTCTTTGATCTGCTTCTGATAACTATTTGGTGATTCCCAAAATGTGCAATATGACACCAGGAGGCAGTTTCTTTTCTTACAGCCAAACTGTAGAACACTCTCCCTAGGAATCTTAAAACAACCCCCTATCACCTTCAATTTAGAAAAACTGTAAAAACAGTCTGTTTTCTGTATAATTTTAGATGGGTCTGGTTTTATTGCTGTTTCTAGCACCATGATGCCTTGTTCAAGGTAATTACATACTCAACAAAAATTAATAAATA
Organism: Pleurodeles waltl; assembly: GCF_031143425.1. Classification (NCBI taxonomy): domain Eukaryota; kingdom Metazoa; phylum Chordata; class Amphibia; order Caudata; family Salamandridae; genus Pleurodeles; species Pleurodeles waltl. Next base: position 741,170,659 of record NC_090447.1, on the reverse strand, counting down.
AATAAATACATTGAGGAGCTGGTAGGAAGAAGAAAAGTTAAGATAAACAGTATTTAGAGAGATTATAATCTTAGGTTCCCAAGGCATTCTTACCTTCCCACAAAATGACCAATCTCTTATCTTCTTAAATGCATTAGTGTTCTACACTATATCCGCCTAAAAAAGCTTTGGGTGTACCTTGATGCTAAACTCAGGAGAGACTTTCTCAACAACTGTTCCTCAAAGCAACATTCTTCCAACATTTTGGCCTTTACCTCATGAACGCTACACAGCTATTGACAGCATCCTGTTTAATTACTCTCTGTGAAGCGATCTGTCAATACCAACTTATTACACTGTAAAAAGTCAAAATGCCCATTTCATTTTGAGTCTAAAACAAAGGACCTATAACCTAAGCCCTTCAAAGATAGTACTAATTTCCTTCAGAGCCTGAATAAAATTAAACTTTACTTTCCTCACCTATAAGTGTTTAGCCAATGATAGCTCCATACCTCCAGCAAATTATCCAATACTCATTCCAGACACTTTGGCCCATATTTATACTTTTTTTGCGCCACATTTGCGTAATTTTTTGGTGGAAAAGCGGTGCAAACTTACAAAATATAATTGTATTTTGTAAGTTAGTGCTGCTATAAATATGGGCCTTTGAACTTCTAATCTGCTAACCCTGACCCCTTCGCTGAACAATTTACATATATCAAGCCCACAGATGGTATCTAATGGCCAAGCAGTGGAAATATTGTTTTCCTGACATTGCTGCCATCTCCTTGGCCCTTCCTGAACAGCAATATCAGGTAGACCCTGTACACGCTGTAAGTCTCTCTCCTCCCACAAATTAAGTAATCATGCCTTCCCCCTACTGGAAGACTAAAAGAGAGTAAGATAAAGACTGTAAGTATGAAATCATTTATTTATCTGTAATTATGGTTTTACAGCTTGTAAATGCTTCACATGTTTTGCACAAATTATGCGATCTAGTGGTTGGGACTGGAACTGTTTTACTTAGTAAAATAATGTTCTAGGTCTGTGAGTGTCAACCTCAGTGAAGCCCTTGTCTGACATTCACTGTAATCTCACCTTTCGTAAGTCTTAATCTATGCAATAATGTTTTTGTTAAGGTATGTTCTGAGGACCATGTGTCTGCCCAGCAGTTCTCTACCATGGATACATTAACCATACACACCATACTACCTCATTTTTTCCTTGTTGAATGCACCGTTGGCTTGCTGCTTGATAACTAATTAGCTAGTGAATAACACATTTTAATAATTTGAAGAATCCACCTAGCAATAGTATTCTTTGCTTCTGCTCTCAGGCCAGTGCAGAATGTCCTATAAAAATTGGTCTTTCTTGTGTTTTTGTTAACTTGTATGTAGTACACAACTACCCTTCTGAATCTAATGTGTGCAAGATTCTCATAGTTGGGATTTATAGTTTCTAGAGAAAGGGTGGTATTATGATGGTTAGGTTCATGAGAAAAGGTGAAATAAATTTTGGTAGGAATGTTGGATGAGTTCTAATGACTATTTTGTTTTTGCTTATTGATATGAAGGGTTCTTGCACCATGAGTGCCTGTAGGTCACTTTCCCTCCTTAATGATGTCCTTGTTACTAAGAAGGCCCTCTCTAAAGTTAGGTGTTTTAGTGTGGACTTTGTACATGGGCTCAAAGGGTTCCTTCCTGAACTCAGCTAGTACCAAGTGAAGGTTCCACTGAGGTATGGGTACTTTCTTTAAGGAAACAGCCTCTTAGCTCCTTCCATAAACCTTCTAATCAAACTTGCTTTGAGTACCTTCCTCGTATATACACTGTAATCAATGATAAATGTACACTTTGTGAAGTGTACAATAGTTTGCATTTAGTGAGGTGCATGAGTTACCTGGTTATGACTACAGTGTTGCCAACAGTCATGTATTTAGGGGCATATTTATACTCTGCTTGCGCTGAATGTGCGTCAAAAATGTTGACGCACATGCGGCGCAAACCCTGCCCCATATTTATACTTTGACGCCCAACCCCCACGTACGTCAAAATCCCACCATGTGCGTAATTTTCTGGAAGGGGGAACCTGCCTTGCGTTAATTATATGCAAGGTAGGCGTTCCCTTCCAAAAAATTACTTTAAGGCCTGTGCGCCTTATTTATACTCTGGCGTCATTTTGACGCACAGGAGGGGGCGGGCCTTAAAAAACAGCACCCAGCCTGATGGGCGCTGTTTTTTAACGCCTGGGTCAGGGCAGGCATTAAGGGACCTGTGGGATCAGAAGGAGCCCAGTGGTGCCCTCCCATGCCACCAGGGACACCCCCTGCCACCCTTGCCCACCCAAGGATGGAGGGACCCATCCCAGGGAAGGAAAGTACTGGTAAGTATATATATATATTTTTTTAAGTGTCATAGGGGGGCCTGATTTGGGCCCCCGTACATGCCACTATGCCCAATGACCATGTCCAGGGGACATAAGTCCCCTGGGCATGGCCATTGGGCAAGGGGGCATGACTCCTGTCTGTGCTATGACAGGAGTCATGTCAATGGGGATTGTGCGTTAAAAAAAATGGCGCAAGTCAGGTGTGAAGCCTTATTTTTGCCTCAGACCTGACTTGCACCATTTTGTGACGCACAACCCCCATTTCCCATACGCCGGCTAACTTCATTCCATAAATAAGGTGCCCGCATGGCGCGTTGGAATGGCGTTAGCCGGCGGTAAATGTTTTGACGCACAACTGCGTTGGAGCAGTTGTGCGTCAAAAAGTATAAATATGGCCCTTATTGTCTTTGCACCAAGTTGGGTATCTGTTTCATTTAAAGGTGCAACATTTCCTAGTGGATGATCTCCTTTCCTCTTTAATAATAGTTAATGCTGTTTGAGCAAGTACAATTGCTAAAACACTGCTATTTCATGAACCATGCTCTCCTCTGTAGATCCCCAAGGTATGGGTGAAATACCCTTCCCTGTTGCCTGGTTAAGGTATCCTTGTTTAGTGGGATTTGGACATGCTCTTGGTTTGACAGTTTGTAAAAAGTGTGAGAATCATTGTTGGCTAACTATTGGTTTGACAGTTGTAGAAAGTGTGAGAATCAGGGTTGGCTAACTATTTTGGCACTATTGGATTAATGATCCTGTTGAACTCTCTGAACTTTTCATGAATTGTTGGAATCAATGATAAGGGGGAAAAGTGTACACAAATATCCCAAAACAAGTGATCGACAGATCATTTCCCAGAGACTATGGATGGTAACATCTGAATGCAAAGAACTGGCATTTTTAACTTTTTTCGTTTGTGAATAGACCCACTTGAGGTCTTCCCCAGTGCTGGAAGAGTGTGTCTGCTATAGACTGCTTTAGCTTGCAGTCTTGAGAGTAGCCTGTTCTTTTACTTAGTTTGACTGTCTCTTTGTTGTCTACACCTGGGACATGATTTGCTTTCAGCAAATTGTTTTCATGATGGCCCATTTCCAGATGGCCTGAGCCAGCTGTGATGGTGGAAAGAACACTGTCCCCCTGCATGTTGGGGTAGAATATCACTGTTGTATTGTCTGTTAGTATTCTAACTGTTTTGTATTATATTTGTCTCTAAAAGCTTACAGTGCTAGAACCCCTTATCATGAGTGTACTCGTATGTGCTCCCCATCCTATGTGTGAGGCATCTGTTGTTATAATGGCTTGTGGAATGGGTGCTGTAAATAGTCTCCTCTTCAGCATATTTGCTGCATTCCACCATTTCATTCTTCTACTGGGCAGTTACAACCACTAGATCTTCCTAACTTCCCTTTGTTTGGGACCATTGGTTGTTTGACCATTCTTGAAGTCTGCTAGTGTGTAGTCGTGTCTTTGAGATGTGGAATAAGGTGGATCCACTATGACATCATCCCTAATAGCTTTATGACTGTTGTCACTGTCAGAGCCTGAAATGACTGGTAACGGTGAACCTGCCCTAGTATTGCCTGGACCCTTTTTGCAGTTGGATAATCCATTGCTTTGGTTGTCTCCAGTTCTGCTCCCAGAAACGTTTTCTTGGTGTCCTGGATGGAAGATGATTTTCCTCATTTTATAGTGAACCCTAGACTGTGTAACATTGTTACCACCCACGTGGGGTTCTGTTGACACAGGTTGTTGTGTGCCGTTACTAACCAGTAGTCCAAGTAAGAGTACCCAAGTGTGCCTTCTTAGGTGGGCTGCTGCTATCGCTATTGCTTTTGTATACACACTGGGAGTGGATTTGATACTAAATAGAGGTCCCATGAAACGGTAATGCCCTCCTCATATCATAAACCTTGTGTATGATTTGTGTGAGTGGTGCTTGGGAATGTGGAAGTAAGTGTCTTTGAGATCTACTAGTAGTCTCCCCTCTTCTAACAATAGAATAGCATCTTACAATGTAGTCATTGAAATATTTGCGTTTGTTGTACCTGTTTACAAATGTCACGTTTAGAGTCAGTCTCATGGTTAAGTCTTGTGCAGTGGCTAGAAAGTAAACGGAACAAAAACTTGTGTTTTTCTCTATAGCATCCTTCAGTAGTAATCGTTGTACTTCTGCTTGTTGGCTCTCTAGTTGATCCTTTTTGTTCCCTTCATGTTTTGGAGGTCTGTTTGGTGGCTTTTTCTGAAAATCTGTACAGCATCCACTTTTTACAATATTCAGAACTCACATTTATGTGGTGATGGACTTCCAAGTGTCCAGAACGTCTTCTGGACTACTCGGGTGGGGAGTGACAGCGCGTCATTTTGAGGAGCTGGAGTAGATCCCCAGAATTTCTGCAACATAGTTTTCCTCTGCTTTGAAAGAAGGACTTTTGGTGCAGTTGTTGCTATTGCCATTTTTAGGTGCAAAGAAAAGGTTACCTTCTTTTTACCCCTGAGGTTATATACCAGAAATCGGCCTCTGTTGATATCTTCTGTCTGTGGGGAGTCCCCTCCAAAAGAATGGTCTAAAGGCCTGTAAAGCCCTCATGGCCTTTGTTGGTTTATTCTCTGTCTTCCTTACCTCTGGGGAGTTATCTATCCCTGGGCCGAAGAGCTTACCTCCAATGAGTGGCATGCAGATGATGTTGGGTTGCACTTCAGGTTGAAAACAAGAGACAAGAGACACAGCCATGCATGTGTTCCAAGGAATGTGCCTGTTTCCAGCTGTCTGCTAGCTGTACCAGCTACATCTAAAGATGACTTAAGGCAGGAGTTTGCAATGTCTATTCTTCTGGAAGATGAGTCATGAGCTCTTCTGAGCTCTTCCATGTCATCGCAATGCTGTTGTGCATCTCTATTTAACAGTTGACAATGTCCTTACAGGTAGGATTGTAGTTCCTTCACTCTGCCTAGTCACATGGTACCCTCTCCCTTCTCTAATTAGTTCTGACTTTCCTGAAGACTGTTCCTTTGAAGAGGCCTTCTGATTAACTATTTTCCATGGCGGATGCCTACATCAATTGAATAATTTGAACTTTGCGGCTTCCGAATTCTACGCCAGCTGCCATACTTGATTTGTAAGTCTCCAAGCCCTCCCTTGTCCTTCTTGGTTTCCGTTTCAATTTTTTCATCAATTATCTAATTTATTCTAATATCTTATGCTGTCCTATATGTATATTCAGATTGAATCAATAAAGCTTGATTTCTAGGCATGCAGTCATATTGTTTTGTTATGATTCATATCTGATGTATTGTATGCAGTTTCTCCTCTAGTGAATCTCTAAGAGACATTGTCAATTGTTATAAAATATACCCTTGTCCAACATGGGTGTATGGGTTACTCCTATAGCTCTTGCTATTTAACAGGGCATTAGAATTGTCTGTTTACCACTGTGAGACTGCTGCTCTTTCAATTTTCCTTTATACTGATTCTAGCCTCTTACTCTCTCCATCAGGGTGAGTTCCATGGATGTTAGTGACATGCCTCTTTTTCTTGCCATGTACACTATCAGTGAGTCCACCTAGATGTGTGCCTAAATATATTTTGGATCCATGGTGGATGGTTTATATTTCTTTTCAAGTTGAGGCGTTACAGCCTTAGCACTAGCTGGCCTGTTAAAAACTTCTCTACCGTGATGAACTATATCCCACTGCAGGAAATTTGGGCCAGCAAGTGCGAGACAGCAGTGACGCAGCCCTGTAATGGAGGGCAGCCATCAGGCGGAGGTGGTACATGCCACGCCCGGCGTCATCGGGGAGGCAGGTAGGACAGACTGCCTCAGGCCTGGTGTATTAGACCAGGCCTGGGTGGGGATGTTGCGCCCTTCAAGGGCAGTGGCATGGCAGCGGTGGTAGCTATGTGCCAATTGCAAAGGCTAAGAATGCAGGTAAAAAGATGGTGGGGTGGAGACGCAGCACATCTACACCGCTGACCCTACTGAAGGCACTGGGGAGATGGCAGAGCAGCGAGTAGGAGCAGAATGGGGAAACAGGCATCCCTGAGGTGGCTGGGACTCAGAAAGGAGAGGAGCTTGGCACAGAACATGAAGGCAGGGTTGCAGTAGAGACAAGTGAGGAGCAGAGGCAGGAGGAGGAGACTAATGAAGACCAGACCCTGGATCTGTCAGCTTGGATGGCCAGGGGAGGTGGGAAGGTGGCCAGCTAGGCTCTGGGCGGCAAGAAGAAGGCCAAGAGTGATAGGTCTTGAGACAGAACCAGGCAATGGGATGATGAGGCCTCTTCCCAAAAGGGCATTATGAAATTGTCAGGGGCGTCCTCCACGCCCAGGAAGGTCAATCGCAGGATATAGATATGGGAAAAAAGAGGGTAGGGGCAGAATGTCAGCAACCACAGATTGGTCCACGGTGGATATTCAGGCCAGACTACAGGAACAGCTCAGGTTGGTGCCAGAAACAGAGGACTGATGGGAGAGGCTTTGTAAGAAAAAGGAAGGCGCCTCAGGTCACGAGTGGCATACGAAGAGGAAGAATAGTGCGGAGGGCCCATGGGGGGAAGGGACCCCGTAGGATAGTAAGGTGAAGGAACTTCTTGGGTCTGCGTACCGCAGGGGTGTGGCAGAGAGGAGCAGGAGGCCAGTGAGGCCCATGGGGCTGGCAGTGCGAGAAGCACACATGGCCAGAGGGGCTAGGTGGTGAAAACAGCATTGAAGCCAATAGGAGAGATTGGTGGGCAGGTGGCGATGCCAACGGGGAGCTAGATGGCCCTGGGATGTTGGCCCGAAGAACTAGGGGGCCAGCAGAGGCATTCTCTGTGGCAAGGGAGCACTCTCGAGCACCAAATGGCAGGCACCATGTAGGGAATGGAAGGGAGACATAGCATGGTGAGTTGGCTGATGAGAATGCAAAGGTGATGCGTGAAATGGGGGAAGATGATGAAGTGGAGCTAGATTATGACGATGACAGTGATGATTGGGAAGAGGGGAAGGTTCATGATGCAGAGGTGAGCAAGGTGATCGAAGGGGGCAAGGGACACAGCAGCGGTGCAGCACCCTTTTCAGTTGATGTTTTGCAGACATCCAGTGCAGACAAAGGAGCCACGGCCGGAAAATGCACAGAAGATTGCAGACGTGGCCACAAGTTGGACCGGAGAGGGGGCCAAAGGTAAGGGGGAGTGGTGGTCAGTGTGGGAAGCTCCACAACTTGACACAAGACAAGTACAGTACAAATCTTTTGGATTGGGGATGGGACAATAAATGAGGAGGTAGGACCTCAAAAGGGTGCCGGGGAGTTCCTGGGGCAGGGCCAGGAGGTCAAGACGATCAATGTGGATGTGGGGACGGATGCCAAGACGGTGGGGAAGAAAAGTGAAAGGGACACGGAGGTCAAAGAAAAAGAAGGGGGCAACACAAGAAAAGGCTCAACTACATTGGGCTTGTGATGCCGCTCGGGTCTCATGTGTCTGAAAAAACATAAGCCAGAATATGGAAGCATGAACACGTGGATGTTTTTAAGTTGTTACACTGGGACATACAGGCTAAGGAAGAGTCCAAGGAGGAAGAGTGGGAGCCAGCGCGTAGGCACCAAGTCCTCATCACAATGGAGAATTGGACATCCGCATTCCTAATATATGTTAGCATTTAGTGTGACAAATACCTGGACAGAGCTATTGCTCTGTTCAAATACATGGACATCATCCAGAAGGTGCAAATGCATTTTGGGGGTTATGCATGGCTTAGTTATGATGAGGAGTTCTGGGTGACTGTGAACCTCGATAAACCTTGTGGGGATGTAGATTCCAAATTGTACATGCAGTAGATGTCGTCATCGCAGTCAGCAGCATCGACCTATACAGCAAGTGGTCTTCCTGTGATTTACAAGCCTTTTCAACCTCATCCCACCCAGGCAGGGGTGGGTAGCACACAGCGACCTCCAATGTCTAATGCAGGAACCTGCTGGAACATTAATAAGGGTTTCTGGTCACAACACCCTTGTTAATTTAAGCATGAGTGCTCAAAGTGCGGAGGCAAGCACCCAGTCATGCAGTGGTTCTCATTGGCTAGTCCAGCAGAACAATGGAGGTCATCTACAGGGCAAGTGGCTCAAAGTGCTACTGGGCCAAAGAGCACCTACGCCAGTTAAGCTTGATAAGCTGCAGCACTGTGCTGTGTCTGTATCCTGACAGAGAGATGGCATTGAGATTAGAGCAGGATTTCAGAGAAGGGTTCGGGTGGGATATTAAGGGCTGATAGTGAGGCGCTGGACCGACAATTTGTGGTCAGTTAAGGAATCACCAGGAGTGGTGACAGAAAAGTTGTGTAAGGAGGTCAGTGAACAAAGGATTGTGGGCCCTTTCTACGGGGGGCCCATAAATGATTTGATGATCTCACCTTTGGCTGCTGTGCCTAAGAAGAGGAAATGGTAGTTTTGCCTCTTACACCACTTATCATGGCCACAGGGGGCACCAGTGAATGATTCATTGGTCCAAGGGACACCCGGGTGGTCTATGCTTCGGTGGACAATGCTATTCGCCTGATTCGTAGGTGCACTAGGGGCTGGAACTGACCAAGTGTGACATCAAGGCAGCTTTCTGGCTGCTGCCAATTCACCCAGCTGATTTTTCCTTATTGGGCCTGCAAATGGAAGGGTTATATATGTAGAGAGGGTCCTTTCAATGGGTGCGCCATCCCCTGCGCGTTGTTTGAAGAATTCAGTACCCTTCTGCAGTGGGTTTTCACAAAGGTGAGCAGACATCGTGAAGTGTCTCATTATTTGGATGATTTCCTATTTCTGAGCAAGGCTGGGTCCGGTGCATTCTGCAAGGCATTGAGGTGTTTTTTCGAAACTGGTTGGTGAGCTGGGATTATTGTTGACTGCTGAAAAGATGGCGGGTCCTAGCAGGGTATTCACATTCCTGGGCATTAAATTGTACAAAGGGGCTCTTGTGGCATGACTGCCTGCAGGCAAGGATGATGAGATTCCGTTTTTTATTCGACAAATGCTGCTTTTGCACAAGGTTAAGTTGAAAGTGGTGCGCAACAACTTCTCAGCTTTCTGAATTTTGCATGCAGAGTGGTGCAAGGGGGAAGGACTTTTTACAGGAGAATGGGCCTAGCCATGTTGGGTGCATCTTTACCACATCACCGGATATGTGTTTCCATGGGCATGAGGGAGGACATCAGAGTTTAGGAGACTTTCCTTGCAAATTTCAATGGGGTCTCCATGGTTTTCTGCGAAGAGGACACAGTGTGGCAGGTACAGATCTTTTCTGACGGGATGGGGCTTCAGGTTTTGGTTTGTTTTGGGATGGCAGGTGGTGTGCGAAAATGTGGCCTAAGGGATGGTTGAAGCATGGGTGAAGCATATTCTTAATGGAGTTTTTTCCGTTGCTTGTGGCACATGCGATTTCGGGGGATGAGTTAGCCAATCAGATGGTGATGTTTCATGTAGATAACATGACAGTGGTTGAACTGGTGAACGGGCAAAAGGCAAGCGATCTGACGGTATTGCTGCTGCTTCAACATTTCATGCTGATCTGTCTCAGACTGAATGTAGTTTTTAAGGCAACACACATCCCAGGGGTCAACAATTCAATAGTCAATGAGCTGTCTCATTCACAGTGGCAACGCTTCTGCAGCATGACAAACACAGGATGGCTGTTCCAGTAGAGTTTTGGGAGTGGGGGGCATGACTGTCATTAGGCTGGTCAAGGAGTCCTTAGCTGAGTCCACTCAAAGGAGCTACCATCTGCACTGGTTGGCATTTCACCTGCAACAATGGCAGATAAGTTAGCAGGTTTATCGTTCTATGATAAGTTGTCTTAGATTTCGATCTTGCCAGGGATGACATCCTAGGTAGGATGTTGAAAGGGTGGGGGAAAGAAAGTACAGGGCAGGACAGAATTTTGAGAGAAGATATCACCTTTGAGTTACTCTTAGAATTATTGCATGTGCTGCCTGCCTGTTGCAGGGATGATTATGAGGTGGCACTTTTCAGGCTTTGTATTATATGGGGCGTTTAGAGTGTCTGAATTGTTGGATGTGTGCAAGGCTGTCGGTGTTGACACAAGGAGACAAGACTGGAAGGTGAGAAATTGGGCATCTGGCTGAGGATATCCAACACAGACCAGATGGGGAGAGGAAAATGGGTATGGCTGATGAAGGGAAGGAATCGAGAAGCATGCCCGATGCAGGAGTGGGACAGCTTCTGGAAATGGGTATTGGGCACAAACAAAGCAATTTTTTGTCACACTAATGGGGAGAAGCCTACTGCCTTTCAGTTGTTGGCAGTTTTGAGGATAGCATTGGGAAGGATTGTGAGGAAGGCAGAAAACTTCAGGACCCACTCTTTCAGGATTGGGGCAGCAACTGCTCCTGTGGGCTGGGACTAGGCGCAGATTCGGCAGATTAGTAGGTGGCGATCAAGGTGCTGTGAGAGATATATGCACAAATGAAAAAGAGTTACATAGAGTTTTGACAGGGGGATTTTCGGTGGATGTAAGGGCTGCTGCTGTGCACTACTGATTTATGTCTCTTTTCACAGGCTCTGTGAGTGGCCCTGGGAGGTCCAAGGTGGTCACATGGCTGGAGGGACATTCCTTTATCTATTGGGAAATGAAGTATGCAGAGAAGCAGAATTATGGACACACCCTTGGATTGCCTGGCAGTCTCTATGAGGTTCTGTGGTGGGGAAAGAGTGGGATGAGATGGGGAAACTTGCTGCCTTTTTTAACATCTGTGATAACAAATCGGGGTTGTCCTGATGTTACGGTTCTGGGAGAGAATGATCTGCTGCACATATTGGGGCTCACCCTACCTCAACACATGCAACTGGACCTACCATTACTTCGGCAGAAAATGTTGGAGACTTGTTTGGTATGGACTGAATTTGTGCCCCGTAGGAAATGGAGGAGAGCAATAAAGCATGGGGCAATTGACAGAGCTAGAAGGAAGCTCAACTGGGCGATGAGGGTATTTTGCTGGGCTCCCAACATCAAGGTGTTGGCACTTCAGAGGATTACTAAGGAGGAAGCGGTACTCTTTTGTGATGATGGGGTACATCTTTCAGACATGGGCAATGTATATTACATTGTGGAATTGCAGGACATGCTAGGGGAGCTGTGGGGTGAGAATGTATGGCATGGGGCTAGGATGCAGTGCTGCAGTGGGTACACTGTTGGGGCTGTGAAATGCCCTCTGGGGTTTCACTGGGTGGCATTATCTGTGGGGGGTGGAGAGTCAGATGGGGGCCTGTCCATCCTTCCAGGGTGGGGTGGGGTGGGGGAGTGGAGCAGCACAGGTGAAGGATGACAGGTTGAGGGATGCCTGAATGAGGCAGGGTATGGAAGGAGAGCAAGGACAATAGGTGAATGGAAGATGGAAACTGGATGAACTGAGGTAAACATGGAGAAGGCAGTGAAAGGCAGGGAGACAAAAGGGGTGGAGCAGATTTGAGAAGCTGCACCTAAATGTTTAAGTTCTTCATAGGTTTGCAATCCTGTCCTAATAAATGGTCCTTTACACTGTACTGGAACTGTAGTGGTGATTGTTTCACAAAGAAGGGCCCTGTGGAGAGCAACACACACAGCCTAGTCTCTCCACAGGACTGTTCATGACGTTGAAAGCGTCAGAAGGGCATGAGAGGTGGCATTAGCTGTAGGGGGGGGTGGAGAGTCAGATGTGGGCCTGTCCACCCCTCCGGAGGGGGGAAGAAGGAGGGGGAAAGAAGCACAGGTGAAGGATGACAGGGTGTGGGATGCCCGAATGAGGTGGTGTATGGAAGGAGGTTATGGACATTAGGTTAATGGAAGGTGGAAACTCAGTGAACTGAGGTAAAAGTGGGGAACGAAAGTGAAAGGCGAGGATACAAAAGGGGTGGTGCAGAATTGAGAAGATGCAAGCTAAATGTTTATGTTATTCAGACATTTGAAGTTAATTGAAATTCTGTCCTAATAAATGGCCTTTTACATTGTACTGGACTGTAGTTGTGATTGTGTCACGACTGATCATTCTCTGACTAGTCAAAATCCATCCCGACAAAGCCCCAAAAAACCTCTCTCCAGCATCAAATATTGATCCCAACAAACTTTCTCAAGCACCTTCTGACTCTTCTTCAAAGTATTTTTGACGATCTTTGGAAAAAATCGAGAGCTTGATCAATACATTGTACGCACCAGCAGAAAATAGGGGTGTAACATGGTAGGAACATGCAAGAACATTGAGGGACTGACTACGGGTGACATCATACAAGGGTTCATGCCTATGTCGACCCCCCCCAATGGATAAACTTGAAAAAGTTTTTACTAAACAAGACACTTCCGGATCCAACCACTAGACGGCGGAACCATGCAAACCATGTGAATGTAGAAAATAATTCATACTGCAAAACCCCTCTTTACCTCATCCTAAAACATTTAGCCAAAGCCTCCAATGTTTTGCGATGATTTGCTAAATAATTGCAAAACCAGACTGTGGGCACGATATCTGCAATACTTGCCATGCAGTCCACTAAAAAACCTCTCCAAGCAGTAAAAGAAAAATTTCACACTCTGACGAAGATTTATCTACTTTACTTTCATGTTTAAAAAAAAAATGTGTTTGTTTATTGGCTGTGCGTACAAAAAGGCCTGTGAACTGGCTGGGATCCTCAGATTAATATTTGTAATGCCTGAAAAGGAAGGTCCGAAAGTGGAGAGAATCAGCAAAGCCATGAGGAGGTGACTGCAGGACAGTAGCATTCTTAGGAGAGAACGGGTGTCCAAAGCAGGCAAAGAATACGTAAGCAGTACTGCATATACGATTCCAGCACCTGAGTGGATCAATCTATTTATTTATCACATTTATTGGTATTTGTGTTGCAATATATTTCATTTGCGTTTTATTCAAGCTCTGTCATTGCAATCTACTTCCAACTATTGGGTACCTCTTTTTTAGATAGTAGTAAGCTATTAGCTTATGGAAAGGCAGTGTTATGCTCATAGATAGTGATTAGACGGTGAAGGCAGGCATATAATCAAGTGTCCCTGCTGAGTGTTCATATAACTAGAAAGTTAAATGTTTTAAATACTGAGTGAATCAATTCAGGCACTCATCCTACCTATGGCAGTAAACTAAATGACATTAGGTCATAGGAGCACTTGTGCATGGACATGCCAAATACTGCAGGATTTTGCACCCTTTAAAAAACAAATTAATATTCAGTGACATTGTCAGATAAAAACGTAGTTAATGTAATGCCACAAAAAATACCTACCACACTAAAGGTGCAAGCGAGAATACTCTGTGTCTGTCCCAGGCTTTGTAAATTGTGCTGACATTTTACTTTATGTCCCCTTGCATCAGAAAAGTGCTGCATGTCCATACTGAAACCCTTCGCCACAAATTATAAACGCCCTATAACAGTCGCAGCTGGCCTGAGTTACAGGGGGCGGTGCGCGCAGGGGTGGGGGGGGGATTTTAATAAACTTTTTTTTTAAACTTACCTCCGCTCCGCTTCGCCCGCACCGCAGCATCAGGATTGGCTGGGAGCGCCCAGGTTCCCCAGCATTCTGGGAGCCTGTGCAGGCTCTCTGCAGCTCAGCAACACAGTGCCGGGCTGGATAAAGCACACTGCGCATGTGTTTTTTGCCAGCCCAAGACGACCGGCCAAACACATATGCGCTCTGGGAGGAGTGCACAGTGCACTCCCGTCGGTGCTCGTCACCCCATGGCCCCGCCCCCTTTATTATCCCTTCATTGTCACTTTCCCAGGCCGCTTGAGGCATCTTGCCACAGCCATTCCATGCATCACACTATCCTGCTTCTAAGACCTACTTTGCTTTGTCATCTATGACTGGCCAATATGGGGACATACGGTATTTCAGAGTAGCTGATGGTCACAGAACACGACAATCCTAACGAATATAGGATTTCTGGTAACTCTGTTAATGTTCTAGGGCATGGGTCAAGCCAGCCACAACATTATAAACAGACACTTACAGGTACTTTAAACATGCATATTTCAACGTGCAATACTCTGATAGAATGGTTTCCATTGATTTAAAATTATTGCAAGTAAAATTACATGCCACAATAATACCACAAAAGTGCAATTGCATGCCTCATTTTTCAGTTTGGTGCTGCAAAGTGTGCTAATCTATGCCACAATATTCTAGCAGGTCTATTTAGGCAAAAGGTGTGGTTTGTAACTATTTCCCCATGTGAGAAAGTGCCTCTTTTGACATCGTTAACCCCAACACTTTTTGCCTGGTATTTGATGTGGTTTTAAAGTTGTTAGCAACCAGGGCCGCTGCTAACAAGGTTCTCTGGGCCAGATCTCTTTCCCAAAACTGTTGCGATGCATTGGCACAGTTGGCAACACCTTTAGCTGCCATTATAAGTCCCTAGTAAATGGTACGTAGGTACCCAGGGCATGGGGTACTAATGGTAGGCCCCTGAGGGAAGCAGCACAGATTGTGCCACCCTCAGGGACTATGCATCCAAGTGAACCCAACACTGCCATTGTAGGCTGAGTGTCCTGGTGCAATTCCAAAATGCAAAACTGACATGACACATAGCCTGTGTGGCCTGTCCACTACACACTGCATGCAATATGGATAAGCCACTCCTCTGGCAGGCCTTCCATCCCGAAGGCAAGGTTCACTATAATGTATGTGTCGGCATAGATCCATGAGCAATGTGCCCCTACTGTGTCGTTGCCAAACCTGGGACATAGTAAGTGAAAAGAGCAGCCATTTTAAATATATGTGCTGGACACTGGTCAATACGAATTTCACAGCTACATGATGGCCATTCTGAACCCTGGGTTGTTTGGTATAAAAAAACTCAGAACAATTAATCCAAACTGATTCCAATATTGAATTTATTGCAGAATGTACCAAGGGTCCACCTTAGAGGTGCCCCCTGCAAAAGCTAACTAACCCTGGCATGGTAGCTGGCCAGTCACAACCACCTGCTACTCCCAGACAAGATTCTGGAACCCTGGGGTGGTAGCCCTTGCTCTCTGGGTTCAGAAAGCAAAGCTCTTCTTGGGCAAAAGTGTTAAACCTCCTCCCCCAGGAATGTGCACTGCCCTGCCAGTGAGTTTCAAAGGGCTTACCACCTTTGAAACTCAACACCCAGCCCTGCTGCGAGGAGCAGATGGCCGTCTCCATTGCAAAACCCCACTTTTGGTGGGAGCAACGGTAGAAAAATGCACACAGAACAGGAGGAGTGGCCACCCCCAGCTTGCACCACCCCTGGTGTTGCAAGGTGTTGCATGCAAGGTGACCCCTCCATTTCATTTCCCTCCATCTTGCATAGTAGAAAAATAGCCATTCAAGGAAATGGAAGTGACCCCTGCCCACAGGAAGTGGTCACATTATGGGTGTAGCCACCCTAAGGTAGCTGACACATTGGTCACTACTAGGACTCCCCTAAACTCCCACTAAATGCAATATTTAGGGGGCACCCTTGGACCTGCAGATCAGATTTCAAGGACACAAGAAGGCCTGCAACAAAGAATACCCAAGGCTCGAGAACTGCATTCCTGTTGCACAAAGAAAAAGGCACCAAACCTTGCCTGCTGCACCCAGGACTCAGCAATCACCACTGCGGGTTTGCATGGACATTGGACGGACTGTACAAAACCCCAGAGGACCGCCACCCTTCTGAAAATTGCCAAAGATCTCACTCCAGAGTGAAGGCATCAGTCACTGCAACAAAGAAGTTCACTGACCGGTCGCTGACCAAGAAACCAGACCCAGCAGCAAGACCAAATTCCACCTGATATACCAGGAGGATAAATCCTGCAATTGGCCTAGTCAGTGGCACTGTGACCTCCAGTGGTTAAACAGTGCATAGCCCGGGGTACTGGACACCCAATGTCATACACCAACAAGAAAAGCCCACTTTGAAGTCTCAAAGGACCAGGAGCAAGCCGTAGTCAAGAGGCTTCAGGACACATAAGAACCATCCCTCAGAGTAACTCTGCTGACCTGTAATCCACCCTCAAAGTGACTTACCTCCTGCTTACAAGGGGACCTTTGTACACAGGTCCTGGCTCACCTATCTGGTCTGCAACTGACCTCTCTGGGTCCTGCACCAGAGAACAAGCTGTGCTCTAAGGGTTTCCCACCCTTTGAAACCTCTACAATCCAAGGGGACCCAACGGACTCTCCTTGAAGTCCACCTGTGCACCGCTTTCTAAGTGGTCCCCTGCAGTGGTCCTGCACCAGCTTCAGGGAGATTTCAGCAGCTGCTCCCGCCAAAACCAGGAGCCGTCAGAAATTCCCTGGCTGGTCCACAGGACATCTCAATGACCTCGACCTACAAACAAAAGGAGACATTGGTGAATGCATTTCCTGATTTTATATACATTTTTTAAAGTTTTCTCCCATTGATTCCTATAGGCATAATTAGGCACAAAAAGACAATTTTTGCTAAATTTAAACAAATTATAACTGAAAAAATACTTACGCGATTTTTATGAACCTGGTCTTAAAAATGTTATTAAAATCTGAAGTATTTTTGTGAATTGGTCTCAGGTTATTCTTTTGATTGTGTAACCACATTTATTGATACTGTGAGTAAAATAAATGCTTAGCATTTCTCCAAGATGGGCCTAACTGCTCGACCAAGCTACCATAAAAATTAGAGCATTAGGTGGTCTAGTGTTTACCTCTGTAAATCAAGGTGGGGTTACTTGGACTCTCTGCACTGTGCACATCATTTTTGTACACTATTTAGAGAGCCAGCAGCCTACATCCCATCCATAAAAACATGCACTATTAAACAAAGAGGCTCATCTAGCATCTTGAAGGTATGTGCACTAGAACCCTCATGGTTCTGGGTGGGTTCGGAACAGGGAGTGCACAACGTATGGGAGGTGTTAAGGTGTGATTAACAGAAAGTACGATGTATTGCACAGTACGTTAGTGAATGCTGATGAATAAAGTGACGTTTGGAAGCAGCCCTGTGTTGGTCGTTTATATGTATGCTGCAAGGCTGGGGAAGACACTACAACTGGCTACGAGTAGGGGATATGTGCCTCGAGAAAATACGACTGCTCTCCCTGAGATTTTGCAATGATACAGCAAATTGCTTGTGCATGCCACATGTGCACAGAATCGATATAGAGTGGTCTGCGACTGGCACATGTGGAGTCAAAACTCTACTCCAGCCCCTACTCAGCCCCGGAAGAGACAGAAAACCCTGCAAAGAAGCACATTTCAAAATGCCCGCCAAAACTGCTGAGTAGGTGGTTGTTAGAGTTGTTGCGCCATGCATCAAATACAGATGATTATTCAGACAAAGCAAGAAACAACAATCACATCAGCAAGATACGAAAGACAGAAAGTGTACTCATCATCAGCAGCGCACGCTCCTTGTGCAACTTCTCTGTATGCAGTGAAAGCTGTCTGAACAGCACGTGCTCTCAATGGCAGCAGAAGGAGCATGAAATATAATGCAGATTTGTTCCTGAATCCACCACCAACTTTTGATGCTTGCAAGAAGTAAAATATTGGTGCCAGAAGGCTTGCGTGGACTGAAACATTCATTGACCTTATAGAGGCACTAGAGGAAGAAGATGACAAGAAGATCATCAAATATTTAAAAACCTTGCTGGTGATGAGGTGAAAGAAGTGCTAAATAAAATCTCATAGACTGATGCAAAATCATACGAAAGGTAAAAAAAGCATTAGAGGCCAGGTTTAATCTAATGCCAAATGTCAACTATGAAAGGTATATCTTCAACCAAGCATGACAACATGTTAGTGAAACAATGGATGATTTTGTTGAAAGACTCGAGCACTCATTAAACATTGCAAGTTCCATGACTTCACTGATGAAGAAGCCATGCCCCTCAGAATCATTGATGGCTGTTTTTGGACTTGTTTACAAGGCGTATGCTAAGAGAAACACACAGTCTGATGGCTGCAAGAGCAGAAAAAGGAGCACATTGACAACCTGCTCACCTGGAAATAGGAAAAGCACACCTTTAATCAGCATTGACTGTAAAATTCCAGCACAAGCATAAACAAAGCACATGTAGGTCAATGTCAACATCAGCTATGACAACTAAAAGCACCCTTGAAGAAGATGAATGTGCACTGATGATATTCACCAAAAATGGCATCCACATGTGGGGTTAGCTACCTGTAACAAGGACCATCATGTAAAGAAAGCCCACTAAGCAGAGCAGCAAATGTCATGTGGACACAAATCAAGTTGAAGGTGAATGATCATCCAATCTTCATCATAGACAGTGGTATTTCAATTAAAATCAAGCCAATAGAAAGGTTTACCAGACTATCACCTGTGCCTCGTCTCACTTCATCAGGCACAAAGGTATATATTTGGGCTGCTTCTGAAACCACTGCAAAGCCAAGAATCATTCTTAGCGACAATGCAATACCAAAAGACATTGGTGCGAGCTGCCATTCATGTTCTACAAGGGACTTTGTTGAGTGATTATTTACTCATTTTTGCCATCCCTCAAATAAAACCTCTATGTCCAATTGGAAATTATGAGCAAATTCCTGTTGTTGCTCCAGGGGCTAGGAAAACTCAAGAAAATGAAAGTATAGCTTCATATCAATGAAGACATTTGCCCTATTGCTCAGCGACACCACAGAGTTGTTTTCCATCTATAAAAAGCTTTAGAAAGAGTTGGAAGCCCTCTTAAAACAGGACATTATTTAATGCTCCACAAGCCTCACACCATGGGTTTCGCCCATAGTAGCAGTACCAAAAAAGGAAAGTAGCGGAGTGGTGCACATTTGCGTTGATATGCGCCAAGCAAACAGAGCCATTGACATGGAGAGACATCCTAGTACACACATAGCAGACATGATCATGCAATTGAACGGGTCCAAAATATTTTACCACCTTGACCTGAATAAAGGATTCCATCACCTCGAGCTACAGGAAAACTGGAGGTACATTACTAACTTTTCAACTCATGTTGGTTTGTTCAGGTATAAGAAACTAAACTTTAAAGTGAGTTGGACTTTTTTGCTTATGCAGGGTCAGCCCCAATCTTTTTGCCTCCTGTCTCCTATTTTGTCTGAGCTGTTGCTGTTGGCTTTTGAACTCTGAGCACTTTACAACTGCTGACCAGTGCTAAAGTGCATATGCTCTCTGTGTAAATTGTATTGTTGATTGGTTTATCCATGATTGGCATATTTGATTTACTAGTAAGTCCCTAGTAAAGTGCACTGGAGGTGCCATGGCATGTAAATCAAATGCTACTAGTGGACCTGCAGCACTGGTTGTGCAACCCACATGAGTAGCTCTATAATCATGTCTCAGACCTGCCATTGCAGTGTCTGTGTGTGCAGTTTTAACTGTAAATTCGACTTGGCAAGTGTACCCACTTGCCAGGCCTAAACCTTCCCTTTTCTTACATGTAAGACACCCCTATGGTAGGCCCTAGGTAGCCGCAAGGGCAGGTGCAGTGTATGGTTAAGGTAGGGCATATAGTAATGTGTTTTAATTGTCCTGACAGTGAAATATTGCTAAATTAGTTTTTCACTGTTGCAAGACCTGTCCCTCTCATAGTGTTGTAGTTTAGCAGCGATTAGATTAAGCATTAGCAGAAGACATCTTGGCCCGTATTTATACTTTTTTAGCGCCGCATTTGCGCCGCTTTTTGACGCAAAAGCGGCGCAAACTTACAAAATACCATTGTATTTTGTAAGTTCGCGCCGCTTTTGCGTCAAAAAATGCCGCAAACGCAGCGCTAACAAAGTATAAATACGGGCCCTTGTATTTAGTAACTATTGTGAACATTTCGCGGAATCCATTTTGTATTCATGGCAGCCATTTTCTCTGCCACATGCTGCCATGTGCTCACCATGTGCTCTGTCCTACCTTTCTGTTAACTGCTCTTGAAATCTGCCTAGTGACAAGTTATATTTAGCATCTCCCACTTTCGCACATGCTCAGTAAGGTCTGCAGCTGTTAGTCCTTGAAAACTGTTAGCTCCTCCTACCTGTCGACTGTGCATTTTACACATGACCTTACACGTATACAAGTCTTGCATCTATAATTTTACCACCTCCTTTTAGCCCCTGCGTGGGTATAAAAGGACCATGCTCTCTCAGTTCAGTGTGCTACTTCAAGCATTACCTAAGGGTGCTGTTTGAACTGTAGTACCACCTCATGAGGTTTAATCAACTTTGTCTTTTATTTCAGTTCCTGTGCCAACTTCTTCCTACATGGTCTAAGGACTTTGTGCAGAGAAAGGTGAACCCCTTGCACTAGTAGGCCTTGCTGAGGCTTACTTCAACAATAGGTTAACATGGGGGTTAACTTTAAATCTGATTAAAGTGTAGATTCCCTTTGGGAGTGGATGGACATGTGGAGTTTGGGGTCTCAGAGCTCACAATTTAAAAATACATCTTTTAGTAAAGTTGATTTTGAGATTGTGTGTTTAAAAATGCCACTTTTAGAAAGTGGGAATTTTCTTGCTTATACCATTTCTATGACTCTGCCTGTTTGTGGATTCCCTGTCTGGGTCAGTTTGACAGTTGGGCTGGTTGCACCTCACACTAGACAGTGACACAAAGGGAGCTGGGGTGTAGTCTGCATTTCCTGATGAGCCATCTGTGCTAGGAGGGAAGGGAGAAGTGGTCGCTTACGCCTGAAAGGGCTGTGCCTGTCCTCACACAATGCAGTCTCTGACCCCCTGGTAAGTGTCTCTGGCCTGGTCTGGGGAAGGCAGGATTTCACATTCAAAAGAGACTTTACTTTGAAGTAGGCCTACTTCAAAGGAGAAATTGGGTATAAGAAGGGCACCCAAGACCACAGACTTTAGATGACTTCTGGACATCAAGAGGAACCTCTGCCTGGAGAAGAGCTAAAGAGCTGAGGAGAAGTGCTGCCCTGCCTGTGACTGTGCTTTGTGGAGCTATCCTGCAGTTGCTGCTTTTGCCAGAGTTAGAGGGCAAATACTGGACTTTGTGTGCCTTCCATCTTGTGAAGAAATCTCCAAGGGCTTGATTTAGAGCTTGCCTCCTGTTGTTTGAAGTTTCAGGGACAGCAAAGACTTCTCACTGCCAGCACCTGGAGTCTCTGGAGAGACTTCTGTTCTGACAAGTGGTGCCCTATCCTGTCCCTGGGCCCTTGAAAGGAAAGCTGGTGGAAATCCAAGGAAATCGACTTTGGACAACTTCTTACCGACGCCACTGCTGAATCCGGTGACGCCGCCTGCAACCGACTCCATGATCTTCGTTGGAACGCGACGGCCTTCGCAGGCCCGACACCGCTGCAGCTCCGCTGAAGTCCATGACTCTGTGGAAGTCGCCGCACCACGTTGTGACCGACACCGCTCGAAGTGCGCGGATTCAACGTTTCGTACAGACGCCACGATCCCCGACTTCGCGCATCAACTTGTTTTCACTCTTCACCAAAGGTACTGTACTTGGGGGTTTACGCGACTCCGTGTCCGGTGCCGCTGGTGTCGGCTTGTTATGAACGACTCCGTCACGACGCCGTGTTAACACCTCATCGAAGCATTTTGTATTTCTAAACGCTATTTTTTAGTTTAATCTTTAAAAATTCATAACTTGACTTGTGTCTGTCGGATTTTTGTCATTTTGGTCTTGTTTTGTTTAGATAAATATTTCCTATTATTCTAAACTGATGTTGTGTCATTTTGTAGTGTTTTCATTAAGTTACTGTGTGTGTTGGTACAAATACTTTACACCTAGCACTCTGAAGTTAAGCCTACTGCTCTGCCAAACTACCAAGGGGGCTAAGCAGGGGTTAGCTGAGGGTGATTCTCTTTTACCCTGACTAGAGTCCTTGCTTGAAATGGGGGTAACCTGACTGTCAACCAAAGACCCCATTTCTAACAAAGTGTCTTCGGCTGCTGAAATATTCCAGGTTGTAATTTGCCAAACGATTCAACCTGTTACACATGCTTTCAATTACAGTGATGACATATTGGTTTTTGGACAAACACAAAAAGAACATGATGAAGCTCTGACCCAAGTATGCCAGATACTCACTGATACAGGCCTCACTCTGAATGCCACAAAGTGTGAGGTTCACAAGATCAAACTAAACTTTTTTGGGCACATATTCTCTGATGGGGGATAACTCCAGATCCAGACATGGTGCAAGCACTATCATCCACTTGCCTCCTCCCCCAAGATGTTACCATGATGAGATCCTTTTGAGGCATGGCCAGTTATTGCTCAAGATACATCCACAACTTTGCTACTGTAAGTGCCTCATTGAGAGACTTGACAAAGTGCAAGGTTCCATTCCAGTCGTCACCAGAATGTGACTACAGTTTCAGAGACATTGAACATGCAATTGAGAATTCCAATTAAAATGTACTTTGACCCCAAGCTACACACTGAAATAATGGTTGATAGGAGCCTGGTAGGGCTAGGGGCAATCCTTGCTCAACACAATAGTCTTCCAGATGAACTGAGACACATTGTAGCCTATGCCAGTCAAATCCTGTCTGATGTAGAACATGCTAACTCTCAGCCAGAAAAAGAGAGTCTGACTGTGGCGTAGGTCTGCAAACACTTTCAGGTATTCCTCTACGGAAAATGATTCACCATCATCAAAGACCACCAGGCGTTGCTTACAATTTTTTTGGAACCTGAGGCTAAAATGTTCTCTCGCATAGAGAGGTGTGGTTAAGACTCCAAGAATATGACAATGAAATTGCACAAAAACCGAGGATGAATCAAAATGCAGCAGACTATTTGTCATGAATGCTGCTGCATCGTCACATCCAAGACAGCTGAAGCACATCACAACTTTATTGTGAACTCCAGCACACCAGCGGCTCTGTCTATGGAACAAATCATTGCTGCAACCAATGCAGACAAAGAAATGAACATAATAAAATAACTGATCACCACGCGATCATGGATGAGAAAGACCCATCCTCTGGCCGACTATGTTGAATTCCGAAAGTTCAAGAATGTACAGGATGAGTTAACAATCTCTGATCTTCCTGCCCATGCCTGAGAGAGAGTTGCACTTGACTTTTCTGGACCTTTAGGAAATGGACACCATCTTGTGGTTGTCATAGACAAATATTCATGTTTTCTTTTAGTGTAAAACCTATCCTCGACAACCCATGACAAAGTCATAGAACAGCTTGATGACATTTTTGCCATGGTGGGCATCCCCAGAATTCTCAGCTCTGATGGTAGCCACCCTTTAACAATAAAGTTCCTCGTTCGACTCAGTATCATACACCTAAAGAGTACGCCTCTCTGACTTCAATTCAATGGCATTGTCGAACAATTCATGGGCATCTTCAAGAGAGTCATTCAATGAGCATCCATGGAAGGAATCGATTTGAAGCAAGGCATGTGTCAGGTCGTCTGGGCCTATCGATCAACTCCTCACTCCACAACTGGTGAGAGTCCTGCCACCCTACTATTTGGGAAAGCAATCAGAACGAAACTACCTCAATGGACCCCTGATCTAGCAGAGAATACTGACAAGGTTTGAGACACTGATGCAGCTCAGAAAATAAAAATGAAAACACGCAGATCAGTGTTGCCAAGCCCAAGAGACAGTTTTTGACACAGTAGACTGGGTATTGGTTAAGCAGAAATGCAGACGGAAAACATACACTCCTTTTAATGCTGATCCTTTAAAGGTTGTAATGTGCAAAGGACATTTGGTGACAGCGCGTCCTCCCAGACAATCCATCACTCGGATCACATCACATTTCAAACATCTATCGAAATACTAATCGAGTCCTGAAACTGTACGGGAAACAACCCAGCCAGCCAGTCTGACTCAAGAGCATGAGCCTCTGTTGCCAGTTCAGTGTGAACCTCAATCATCTTCAACTACCCAAGCTGGAAGATGAGAGAGAGAACCTCACCCATTAATTGAGGAAATGTGATTTTGGTTATGTATACCACTTTTTATTTAACAAAGGGGGAGATGTAGCATTGTGAAGATATGCGCACTAGAACGCTTGTGGTTCCGAGTGGACTCTGAACAAGAAGTGCGCAGTGGATGGGAGGTGTTAAGTTGTGGTTAACAGAAAGTATGATGTAATGCACAGTACATTAGTGTATGATTATTAATAAAGTAACGTTTGAACGCAGCTCCTGTGTGGCATCATTCATTTGTATGCTCCAGGGCTTGGAAAGAGCAAAGACTTTTTAGTATTTTTAGTATACAGCACCAAGGGAAGCCAATAAGGAGACAGTCTGACTGAGGTGTAGAAAAAAGGCCAAATAAACAAAGCAAAGAAGATAGCCAGGGAAGAAGGGAGCTATCCAAAAGGCAATAAAAACATAGAAAAGGAGGATTGACAAAGCCAGTTAGTCTGGCTTTCACGTGCTAATGTACATATACACAGACATGCCCAAATGTTTGCATAAATGCCAAACCTAAAAGCCATAAAAGCCAAACCTTTTGGTTAAACAACCGCGGTCGCACTGCCGGGGCTGGCAGTTTACCGCCACAATGGCCCCGGCGGATGTAATCCACCAGGGCACCGGTTTGCACCGCCAGGAGAGGCTGGCGGTAAGGGGTGTCCTGGGGCCCCTGGGGGGCCCTGCACTGCCCATGCCACTGGCATGGGCAATGCAGGGGCCCCATAATAGGGCCCCGGCCAGCTTTTCACTGTCTGCACAGCAGACAGTGAAAAGCGCGACGGGTGCAACTGCACCCGTCGCATGCCCGCAACACCGCCGGCTCCATTAGGAGCCGGCTCCTATGTTGCGGCCTCATTCCCGCTGGGCTGGCGGGCGCAAACTTGGTTTGCGCCCGCCGGACCAGCGGGAATGTCACAATGGGGGCCGCCTGAGTCCGGCCGCATTGGCGGCCGCATGGCGGTTACCGCCTGGCGGGCGGCAAGGTCGTAATGACCCCCTCAGTATCTTGGCAGCGATAATATGCAGGTGAAGACTAAAGGCAAGCGGTGCACTAATTCAGTGATAACCACTTACACACCAATATACAAAAATTAAATATTTTTTATTTTTTTTAAACCTCCAACAAAGGTAACTAATTATTTAGAGTTCCGTTCCTCATTATTCTAAAAGGTTCGGCATTGAGAGACAGTTCGCTATATTTCCAGTAGGTGTCATCGTGACATCACGTTTTATCCACAATATAAGACCTTGATTTTATAAATGGGAATTATAAATAAGTGGAACTTGTCGGACGGGTAAAATCAGCGTGAGGGAACTTGGTTGAAAGGATTTTGTGCTTTCTACGGGCTTTATTGGGAGGCGTTATGGTGTCATGGGTGAGTAACCGGGAGCAGTGCCTTTATTGTGCATTGGGATGTACCGCTTAAAGGCGTGATGGATGAAGAGTGAGTGAGAGATAGTTTGCTCAGAGTACATTAACTGGCTACTAAAGTTTACTCTGCAGGACCCATGTGTAGTCTATGGTTGTTTCCACAAAGTATAATTCCACCTTCTGTTATAATACAACAACACCTAAGGTATCCACTGTTTTATATTCAGTGGGTCTGGTGAGGAGAGAGAGGGAAGAGATTCTCACGAAGGGTCAGTAAGGTCATCCCTCAAGTAAGTGGTTGTTTGAGAACAACCTCTTTGAAGCTGTTGAGGGACCGGGTGGACTGTATTAACGTTCCCCAAGATTTGAGCTCTATATGGCAGATTCTTTTGGACATTGGTGCCTATCCTCTTCTAGGCTGAGTGGCTTCGTTTAAGTGGTTGCCTGACATAGGAGCAAGACACTGATGGTGTTAAATCACTCAAGAGTATAATGTGAAGTCTACCCAGGAGCAACAGAAGGCAGCCCACTGATGACACTGTTAACCCACCAACGAGTACTATATGGAGCCTTCCCAGGACCAACATGGAAGCAACAGTCGTGCAACCCAGTTCAAATACCACAGTGTATTATATGAGACCGTCTATGAACGACAGAGAAGCATTGATAGCACTGTTAAATCACCCACGAGTATTATGTGCAGTCTGCCCATCAGCAACAGAGGCGTAATCCATTGATGAACTCTTAACCCACCAAAGTAGTGTGGTATGCAGCCTACCCAGAATCATCGGAGGCCCAATCCCAAGCCATATAAGTAAGCTACCAGGGAAACACTGGGCCATAGTTACAATGAAACGGCACAGGGCAGCACAGCAAGTCTTTTTGCTGTGCTGCCCTATGCAATTTGAAAAGGAAGGAATGCACCTTAATATTATGTAATATGGTGCATTCAGGCCATTTCAGCCAGCGCTGGTGCTCAATTTGGTGCCTAGCGCTAACGCAGGCACTCTTGCACCATGGGGCAAGGGTGTCTGCATTGTAGGCAGGATTGCTTTAGTGCAGGAAGGGTCCCCTTCTGCACAAAAACAATCCATTGAGGATTTTAACTCTTTTAATGTGTGCTGCAGAATGCAGCACACGTAAAAAGAGGAAAAAACAAGGGAAATTAAAGCTATTCCTCCTCGTTATGCCTCCACTGGGGAGGCACACGTGTTTGACACATTCCCAGATTTACACGTCCTTGTAAATCTGGGAACATGTTTTAACCCATGAGTGTTGCATGGGAAAACCCAATTCAAAGTCCATGGAATGCCCCCCTGACGCAGTGTAAGACAATGCAGCGACTTGCCCTATCATATATCTAGGAGGCCATGAAAAGCCATGCAAAGTGGCTTTGCGTGGCCTCATAGATATGGGTCTGCACTCTGCGCCACCAGAGCGTCATAAAAAGTGATGCACTGGTGGCGCAAGGCCTTGTAAATATGCCCCACTAAATGGAGGGGGAGAGTGGAACGCCTGAAATAAAACCTGCTAAAGTATAGGCATGAGAAGTATATTCTGGGTTGCTAAAGCAGATACTCAGAAAACAGTAAATTACTCCAGGATATGGTGTGTTGAGATTAACGCAGGAGAGTATGAGTACAGCATCTGGCTGTGGGTAGTGTTGAGTAAACAAAAAGGGGCGGTGTAATAGAAGATCTATGGAAATACTTAGGCCCATATTTATACTTTTTTAGCGCCACATTTGCGTCATTTTTTGACGCAAAATCAGCGCAAACTTACAAAATACAATTAAAAAAGTATAAATATGGGCCTTAGTTACGTACTTAGAGAAGGGATGTAGGAGATTACATAGGAAGGGAGACAATTAGGTAGGAGTTCTAGCCCCACGCCATAGGCCTGGCAAGCATAAACAGGGACGGCACCCTTGATCTCTCTGACCTTTAGCTGCACGCCCTGGAAGAGGGGAGCAGGTCAGGTGGTGTGCTGCCCACAGTGATGTGCAATGTCATGTGTCGCACCTAGGGCTTAGCAATCTCAGCCTGAGAGGCAGGGACAGAGACGGAGGGAGGCGAAAAAAGGTGCACTTTGACAAATTAGAGGGTGCAGGAGGAAACCAGGAAGGACATTGGCCAGAGAGAAGTCCACCTCCATACACAACAAATTGTCCTGCTCGCGCCAAGAGCTCAAATCTTGTTTTCTGGATCTTATGTCGCTGTGACTTCGAGTTGAAGGTGTTTTGGCATGTTAGTACATTTACCCTTCAGTATTTGCAGTATTTCAGACACTAAACAGTAAAGCAGAAGCCAATTCTATATGGTGTGCAGCGCACCCTTGAAAAGGGGCAGGAGGGCCCTTCCCCACACTGTTTCAATGGCTCAAAATGAAAATTAAACTAAGTTAGCTCTGGAACTATATGACACCTAAACATTTCCATGCAATGAAGAAGTGTATTTACACATACGGACTACCGACAGTCAAAAACATAAGAGTGGCTGCCTTTAAGCCCCTCTATACATGAGGTCAAATGTTTGCATTGTCACAACTGACACTTAAATGTGCGCATATCAGTATGTGCGCACTCAAAATCCCAGCTGCGTGGCGGCCCTCTCCCCTCCTGAATAAGGTCTTAAGGACCACCCTGCAGACACCGAGTCGAAGACACCAAATGTGCATTACCTGGAGAATGACCAGTCTTGCACTTGCAATTGATCAACTGTTGATTTTGTACCTGGAGTGTCTCTGGGTAGAAACAATGCCATCATACTGCTAGCCACGGCACCCACAGCTTCCCAGAAATAGTTTCTCAGGGAAGAGAGCAGAGGCTTATTTTAAAGGCGGCAACAGCTATTTCACTTGGTACCCTCATATTATCACAGGCAAACTCAACATGGAGGGAGCCGAGAGACAAAAGGGTGGGATCCTGTGGACTATAGCCACTCACAGGAAGAGCAGCTGTAGACTGAGACAGGATTATCAGGGGAAATGCCTATAGAAACAGCCACCTGTTGTCAGTCCAGAAGATATGCCAAGACTTCCAGGAGGGGGTTGTTTAATTCCTCATTTCAGGGTCTGGCTGAAAGGGGTACTTGGAACCAGGTGAAGGATAAGGATAGGAGAAGGAGTTCTGAGGGGACTTCCGGAAGTGTATTGATTACACCCTCATCTCTCCTTAAGGGTTCCGCTGACCTATTAGATCCTCACTCCACTCCCAAATGCTGAAAGATGACGAAACAGTTTACATGCAGGAATTCCTAGGATATCTCCTATAAGGTGAAAAAATATAAACAGAAGCGTATATATGAACTTTCCAGAGCCTTGCTGTAATGAGGACAAGTTCTCTCAAACTAAATAAAAAAGAGAAGACTACATTCAAGTGCCTCTTAACTTCCATATGACATTACTAAATGAGATTAAAGTGTTTCTGATCATTTATTATTTCATAGCTCAGCCTCCTCTGCTCATTTCTCTGATCCCGCCATTTTGAGGAAGGAGCATAGTGTGTGGTGGTATCAAATTGTAAATTAGGTGTTTTAACCACTGAAGCACCTATGCCTACCCCTGCTTCCACAAAGTAATAGTATTTCTATGTTTTCCTTGAAACTCGGAGAAGAAGCATAGAAAGGCCCTCCAAACATTCAAGTAGAGGATGATTTAGTATTCTAAATGCTGTTCTCAAATATTTGGATAAAGCATATTTTCAGGAGCCTTGCTGTGCTCTCAGTAAGCACGGAAACCACAAATGTATGCCTCAGTGCATAGGTGAGAAATCTATTTGCATACACACCAGAGCCTGAGGGTACTTGACAGATGTTATGCTTCAAGAGATGGAATAACCCCATATTCATTTAGTGCTGGCAGATGCTAACAAAGTAGACACTCCCATGCCACACACTTTAACATTAAGAGCACTTTACGTCTTCCTGCTGATGGGGTCGTAAGGGGCAAAGACAAACATTGATAAGACTGTCTGTATCATTTGCCTCTTGTAAAAAAATAACAATAGTTTTGCCTGCTAGTGAGCAATATCTGTGATTAATTTATGGATGTGTGATTGTGTGATAGGAAGGAGACAGGAACGATTAAATAATTCGTTTTACAATCACCTATGGAGACAATGCATAAAAAATGTAAAGGTCTGCAAAATGGTGTGTGCTGAAACCAGAAGATGATGGGCAATCTAGAGTTGCAGTGACTGAAGAGGGCTTGCTCAAACAAGCTACTGGCTAAAGTGGGGTTATCAAAAGCCCTTCTTAGTATATGTCTATGTTATATGATGGTGTTGTGTTAACATAAGCTGTGGCAAACATCTAAAGCCGTCTGCTGCCAGGCCCACAAATGACATGTTAAAGTATTTTATATGTACAAAATGAGGGTTCCAAATTACTTGTGAGGATTAGTGGTTTTAATGATGCATATGGTCATGACCGAAGAACTAATGCAAATTAACTTAAAATTATTTCATAGTTTGGTTATAAGTGTGATTATTAATGTACTATGGTTAGGCCACAATTTTGTGCAAGTCTTCATTTTCATAGAATGGATGAGGTTTCTGATATTCTGCTCATATTGCTCCTCTTCATTTTCCCCTCCCAGTCTGAGACTCTCCGCAAGTCTTCTACCTTCACAGTTTCTGTGGAGCATCCTGTGGTATGACATAAAGGATGATTGTATTAGAAAGCATGTATTGTGAATTAAACTTTCCATTGTGTACCTGATGTAACATTTTGAAGAATCTCTGAAGTGCAGTTGTTGAGGAAGCAAGCAGAAGATTTCCCTTAGCCTAAGAAATGGGTTTAAGAAGTTTTATTTTTTACAAGGCTGTTTTTTATTTGTCAGTGTGACCTAACCATGATCATATCATGCTGAATCTGCAGTTTTGCTAGTTGTGTGCATACATTGTGTATAAAAAAAACCCTGATTTTGAAGACTGGGGCAACTTCTCATTTTCATCCTGAGACTGTGCGATTATGTTGAGACTTTCTCTTTCTCCCTTAGGACGCTGTCAGTACTCTTTATGAGTTTGATACTTAGAATCTATAGAGATTTCATTGCTTAAATAGGTGCAAACAGGTATTTTTATTCAGCTTTTATGATTCTGTGTTCCGTATCTGAGCCTTTGTGGCAAGTTAAGCATTTTATTTCTGTATTATTCACATTAACAAATCTGTAATACGTCTTTTAAACTTTATTTTGATCTAGAACTCAGTTATTAAAAGTCCCAGTTTATATTTTGAGTTCTACTCCGCTAACGTATTGGGTTATTGCTGGGGAGGGTAGTCTCTTGCAGTTGATGAATGAGATGTCCTGGTACCGTACTTCCTAAGGTAAAAAAAACTGGGTTCCTAAGATATTGAGGTTCAGACAATTATTGGGGTTCAGTTGTCACGGACAGAATGAATGACGGGTGAAAGAAACTTAAAATAAAGTTACAAGAAAAGGAAGTAGAGGCCAGGTGAAAAGTCCCATGTGGGACGAGAGAGACCAGTTTACAGAGACTGAAATACTTAATAATAAATGGATCACAGAGACACAGAGACAGCCAAGTGAAGGTGGTGGAAGAGAGGATATGCAGGTTGTTGCCCTGTTGAAATCAAGAGCAAAGAATGAAACAGGTTGACATGACCAAAATTCACCATTTACAGGATTAAAAATAAAGACAGACAAAATAATTGCAGCAAACTTAATTCAAAACCAATGTAATATGCAGCCTTACATTACCACCGATCACTAAATGTTCCATTAATTTAAATCAATCAAACAAAAACATGAATCTCTTTAGTGCTGTCGAGCAAAAAGGAATATATAATAATTAGGACATAGAAAACGAGGATACTGATGGCTTGGTGATTTCTGTGGTAGAAGGCATGTGATCTTACCCATCTTCTCCTGGATATCGGACTGATCTTCGGATGATGGACGGTGAACGTCGAGTGCTTGGCAAGCATTTACAGCCTGTATGGTTGGCGATTTTTAGCATCACAG
The DNA here is from genome assembly GCF_031143425.1 of Pleurodeles waltl. NCBI lineage: Eukaryota > Metazoa > Chordata > Amphibia > Caudata > Salamandridae > Pleurodeles > Pleurodeles waltl. The sequence continues at coordinate 741,139,095 of NC_090447.1, read as the reverse complement.
GTTCTGCTTGCATAAATGGAACTGAAATCTCAAAAACCTGGTGGGAAACATGTGGATTAGTAAGAGTGGCTCTGAAAATGGAATTTATTGAAATACGCAAATTTAAACAGTCCTATCTGGTTGTTTTGTCTCATTCCTGCTGGATTTTGTGAGTGTGTGGTGGTTCGCCATCAACCACGTTTTACAACACACTTTACTATCGCTCTCCTACGCTGTGGCATCAACAAGAAAAATCATAAATCCAGGTATGGAGTATCGGTGAGAGGCACAGTCTTAATCGCAGACCTGCATAATGTCCCTGTCGGTATAATTACAACCATATTCTTCAATGCCTACGAGGAACAGTTGTTTAACCCTGCTCTGTGGTCATTCTTATTGTAGATGGGTTAATAGTTTTCAACGGCAGATTCAGCCGAGGCTGCTCTGGTAGAAACATGGGTGCTCACCTGACCATTTCTGGTGGAGTACTCTGTCCGCCAGTCTCTATTTTAGCCATGCTGCTTGTTTTCCAGAGCGCTGTGGTTTCATAAATGAGATTTTGCTCCTATAAAAACCACCACACTAACTTACTACGTTTTGCCTTTAATCATATTTCCTTATTTAGCTGTGCAGTGGAACAGAGTAGAAACCCTGCCTAATAAGGGATCTAGGGGCCAGATGTAGGAAAAATCCAATTTGCGAGTTGCATATTGCGAGTCATTCCGACTCGCAATTTGCAACTCGCAAATTGGTATGCAGAACGGTGTCTCAGACACCGTCTGCAACTCGCTATGGGGTCGCAATGACCCACCTCATTAATATTAATGAGGTGGGTCGCTAATTGCGCCCCCATAGCGAGTCTAGGCACTCGCAAACATGGAGGTCTGCTGTAGTCAGCAGACCTCCATGTTCGTGACTGCTTTCAATAAAGCAGTTTTTTTTCTTTTAAGTGTAGCCCGTTTTCCTTAAAGGAAAACGAGCTGCACTTAAAAAAAAAAAACGAAACCTTTAGTTTCGGGTTTTTTTCAGGGCAGGCAGTGGTCCCTTGGACCACTACCTGCCCTGAAAAAAATGTTTTGGGTCCATTCACAAACTGGAAGGGGTCCCTTGGGGACCCCTTCCCCTTTGCGAATGAGTTACCATCCACTTCAAGTGGATGGTAACTGCGAGTTGATTTGCGACCGCTTTCGCGGTCACAAATCAACTTAAATCGCGGTGCGAGTCACAAATAGGAAGGGAACACCCCTTCCTATTTGCGAGTCGGAAACACATTTTGCGAGTCGGTTCCGACTCGCAAAATGTGTTTCTGCATCGCTTGAGGGCTTTTGCACCTCGCAAACGGCGTTTTTCGCCGTTTGCGAGGTGCAAAAGCCTACCTACATCTGGCCCCTAGATGTGATACTCTTAGACAATTCATCTCTCAAAACAAATCTTTCCATCAGAAACAAGTATTCACAAAAGCAATAAGCTGGACTATTCTTGATCCCTTCTCAAAAATCCAGGCAGTAGCACATGTATCGATCCTGGTTTTACAGAGAATGCTGGGTTAGGATGTACATTAGCACCACGAAGAAGAATGTAGGCTGGACTATGACATTGTACAATTTAAGAGATCACAGCTGCCATGAACTGCTATCCCATGCCAGGTGTGAGTTATTGTTCCAGTCTTTTGTTTTTCAATTGCATGATTGAATATCTGGATATTTACATTATAAGCACAAAACTATGTGGCCCTTAATCCGAAGAAAAAATACAGGACTAAGAATCTCACCATTTCATCACTTCTCTCCGTGTTATGGACTGCCACACCCAAGAGATGAGAATCCCACACTTAGACATAGTCAAAACATAAACAAATGTGACACATTTGGATTTTGAAGGCTTAATAAGTATGGCAATGGTGTCAAGGTGCAAATCAGATTTTCTGTACTTAATGCAAAGAAGAGTTCAGAACCTGTGATGTAGCCTGTCTTGGGCTGTTGAGAGAAACTCAGTGGCACTTTGTGGCTGGACAGAAGGGAGAAAAGGAGCAGCAGTCGCAGAATCAACCCTCTCTCCTTTCTGTGTTGGAGTGTCTAGGGTCTCCGAAACGGATCCAGGGAGGACCACTACAGTCAACTCTGGGCAAAACAACATTGATCTAGAATGAGCCAGAGTTCTTGCCAGTGGCTGAGATATTTGCAATCGCTGCACCCATCACCTTTGTATTACTGAACGATGCCTTAAGTTCAAGTAAGAATATCTGGTGTGGATCTCTTTCTCACTGTACCACAGGACGTCAACTGCATCTCATTGATAAAGCAGGCTAAACTGGTTTGTGGATTGTTTTTGTTCCCTATTTTGTGGCTTCTGTTTGTGTGGGTCTTGCCTGGGATTTCAGGTCTGACTGTTCCTGTTAGAGCAGGATCAAATCTGATATGCATATGGCCAGTCCCTGTCTGGAGTAATATAGTAGGCAAATTGAACAACTGCCAATGGCGAAGACTTTTGCAACTATTCCACCCATCCCCTTAGATTTTCAGTATGACACTGTTAGTGTGATAGTTATGCACAGACACAGATCCCGTGCTCGCTGGGCACATGATTCAAGAGACAGTGTACTCATGAGGCCCAACCAGTCTGGAAATGCTTTTGTTCCTGAGTAGACTGCCTTTGGCCAGGCAGTTGGAGCAGGTTTGATCCTAATGGAGCAGGACCAAGTCTGATTTGCCTGTCCGCTCCCTGTCTGGAGAAGTATAGTGTGCAAAAACACCAGTGACTGGAATGCAGTCTATTGCTGAGACCTAAGAAGCATTCAACCCATCATCTATGTGTTTTGATTCTATAATTTTCAATTTATTTGAGTTCCTCCTTGCCACTTCTGATTGGACTCTTCAGAGCAAGTACCGTAGATAATGTCCACACTTATGATCTCCTCACTGTTGCACCTAGGTGGGTTTTCCAGGCTTATGCTATGTCTTGTCATATGAAGGTTGCTTATCTGTTACTCCACAGTAGACCTACCAGCACATACTATGGCTGGTTATTTCTTGCCCATTCCAATTGGTTGCTCCTCTGTCATTTCTGGAGGGACTTTTTAGAGTATATACCATGTATGGTTGCATAATGAACATTCTTATCTGTGGTGCCGTTCTCACTTCTTTTACCATGCCCAGCTGCAAACCTCAATTCCTGTGTGGAAGTATGGAATCCTGTGTGGATTCCAGAGCATATTCTATAGTGAATGAAAGATTATTCGTACCAAGGGTAGCATAGTTCACCGTAGGGCAAGTTCTACGCTCCTTAGTCAATGTAGCTTACCCCTATGATACAGACCACTCTAGAGATGGGAGGTGTGGCATTTGTGATAAAGTCTATTCTCACACTATTGTCCGACACCAATAAGTATGCACAGCTACAGACCACTGTAACAAGGTTGGAGCAATATACCCATACTTTTACAACACCAAAACACCTCCCACTTAGGCCATAGTGAAATCACACACATTATATCCACCTATACACTAGAATCTAATGCTTTAGTATTCTATATCTCACTCCATTTTGCTTCAAAAAATCCCCAGACACAGAGACAAAACATAATAAGACCAACATTCTGATTCTCATGCCCAACATTGCAAACCTACCATAGAGGCCACATGACAGTTTCCATCCAAAGCCTGTCTGCTAATGTAACATTTTATCAGGAATATGAACTGCCATATAAATGCAAAAAATATAACCTGTGCCTGGTACCCATGGAGGGTCTGGTTGTCTAAAGTGTGGGAGAGGTTTCCTGTGAATTCTGGCATCAGACTACTGAGGCAGATCACAGATGTCAAACAAAAAACGATCTGCCCATTGAGTGGTATGATGAGAGGTCCAATTGCATTTTGAGGACCAACTAAGGCATCTTTCTCACACTTTCCCATCTGTGCTGGATGGGCCAGACATTGGCATTGTCCCTAAGTATCACTAGTGTGAGATAAGAACATCAGTAATTCTGCACCCAGCATTATTGATCTCATGGGGTTCAGTAACTCGAACATGTGGAATTTCAGCAAAATTTAAAAATTTCCACTAACAAACAGGGGGTACCCCCTGAAATTTGTGTATCCATAATGATTGCTGTCCATTTTTCTTCATTTCGCAGCAATTTCCCCTGTGTGCATATCACCAGGGTTTTCGTACCTCCCCCCTACAGGCTTTGAAATTTCAGATGCCAAGAAACATGAAAACCCCAACTCACACCAGAAATTCCAGTTTCCACCATATTTGGGATTACTGAGAAACTCAGAAAGAGAGACAATATCCATGGTCTAGAAAGTTGTCCTCTGGAGAGAAGGAGAGAGGAAGGCACTGGAACAAATGTCTCCTGGGCTAACACAAGCTACCGAGATGTCAACCATTTATATTTTCCCATAGAAGATATCAAAGGGTGAAAGGCAGCATCTCTGTACTGAAAGTCTGATGTAAAACAACAATCTTGATACAAACCCCAGGAGGCAGTATCCTGCCAGAATTTGTCATGGGGAAGATGCCTTTTGAGAGCCTAATTTTACTAGACCCCGGTTGTCCATTGGTGTACCCGTCGCCAACTTCACAAAGCCTCCACTCACTCTGTCTGGTGGGACAAAACTAGCACAAATGTATCAGCCAGCCACAGTGACCTACAATTCTGTTTCCGGGTGTGATGTGATGAAGTTTGTCCAAAGAGAGATGAAGTTTTGTGACTCATTATTAATAGTCTACCACAGAAAACCCTGTAGAGCAAATATGTTGGCGGGTAGTAGGAGATGTGCTGGGGGTCAAACATTTCATCCAGCTTCTAAGGAATGAGGCTTCGTTCTGAGATAGGTCCAAATATTTTGCAACCACAGAGATGTAGGATGTGCAACTAGATCTGAAGGATCTCAAAGCCACTAGGATCATCCATAAACAAATGCACACTAAATACTCCTACCAGTACAAAACAGTACACAATGCATCATGTTTGTTATTTTGTTTACAGCCTTTGTGGTAGCCGCTGGCTTTCTGTGCTGTATCTTAGGAGCAGATACTTTCCAAATTCAAATGGGAGGAAAGATCAAGAGAAGACACAGTTCAGCTATCTGCTGGTCTTCTTCGAGTATAAACAGATTTCCCATGGCCTTTTGGGAGCCCTGACCATAGTCTAGAGAATAATGTAGCAGACAGTGTTATGCATGAAATTTCATTGTCATAAGTAGGATGCTGAAAAAGTACAAGCAAAAACTGCTGGAAGTCATCAACTGATTGAAGGAGGTGGTCCTCAAGTTGCTCTCAACAGATGCCAGTTCTGCTACTGCAATGTGAAATACTTTAATTGCAAAATCGCTGATCAAGGGATAAACGTGGACACAGTGAAATAAAAGGCCCTCAGCATGTGGATGCAACCCCAACACTCTAAAATAATTTTGGTCCCAGCTTTCCCTTGATGAACCAAACATTGAGCAAATGGACCACATTGTACCTCACCAGAGAGCTGGAAGAGACTGAAAAATATCTCACTAAGGCACCATTACTAAAATGACGACCAGTCGTTTGGACATTGATGGCCTCATGACTGCGAACACACTTTCTGGATTCTGACAAGCAGATCATCAACCTCATCTGTCCTGGCATTCTCAGCCTTTCCACAGCCCCATGTGATTTGTGTTGGTATGAACTGCAAGGGGCTAGGTCAATGTTGTGAAAATAACCCTTTGGTCTCCAAGCTTCAGTTCCTTGTCCTGACGTTTCCTGCCACTAAGAAATATTATGACTAATTTACATCACCAAGCGCATATTGAGAACTGACAATAATCTCCTCAACTACCCCAACACAATACTTATGCTGGACACCTCTGGCCACCAATGGCTACCTTCTAGCTCCAGTCCAAGCCCACACATTGAGGAGCCAGAGGTGACTTGGGTTGTACAGTCAGAGACACAAGTTACAGTCCTCTGCAGAGCCCTAGAAGCCCAGCATATCAACTGGCACTGAGCAAACAGTTGCTGGTAGTAGAGTTCCAGGTGTAAGGCCTAATGCCCTATCAGCAGCCTACAGAAACATCTGTAATGTGGACCTGCCTTCTATATCATAACTGCACTTTAAAGACACCTATGCAGCCCAGTAGAGGGATGCCAGCATTTCAGCTGTATTTAATGCAAAGTGAAACAAATTATTGTCACTGGTCAGCTGGAATTACCCATACACCTACATCATTCTCTTAGCTTGGGAACGCCCATTTCTGTGTTTAAGGATCCTGATCTTGAAAACAAATGCCCACCACTTCAAATATTCCAGCTTATTCGAAAATGATAGCACTTAAGCCTTTCTAAGACAACAATGGCTACGTAGGATTCAATAAGACTTTTGACATTGTTTAAACACTTTTCTACATGCCTCAGCTAGTCACTAGTGTTGAATGTTACTGCAAGAATATTAAACACACACAATGGATTGCCAGAAGGACTCAACTACAGGGAGAGGCAGAGATAAAAGACAATCTATTTAGTGGCCCAAAGGATCTGGTGTTGTTCATGGACCCCCACCCAATCGCACCTGGTAGGTGGTGGAGCGATAACATTTGTATTACCACAAGCATTCAGCTGCATAAACTTGAAACCATCTACCATTGCCAAAGTAATTTGGGAAAGGTTTGTAAAGAACTATGGGTGGTCAGACAAGTTAAATTCCAATTCATGCCAGGGCTTCAAGAGCAGATGATATCCACATTAGAAATGATTATAAGCAACAGAGGGGATCCATGAAGCTGTACATGAATGACTGGAAACAATATTGTAAAACCAACAATGGTTCAATACAGGGTATTTAACCAGTAGTATTTAGTATTAACAATTAGATAGACTTCTCAGAGGAGAGTGTTATCTAAATCGAATTGGAAGTTAAATAGAATAGCAAACAGCAACAAAGGTGCATCAACAAGCAGAAATACTTTTAATTGGACTCTGTATAAAATATTGCTTGGTGGTGATCACATTCTGAATCAGTATAAAATATTGCTTGGTGGTGATCACACTCTTTACATATATATATATAAATATATATAGATATATATTAAGCAAACTGATAGCTCAGTAGAACAATACAGTATAATCAATTGAGGGCCATATAATGGGTTCATTCCCACATTATCGGTATACAATAAACTACATCTAGTCTCAGTTTTAGAATTTCAATGGTGTTTTGGCCTGCAGTTCAATGAAGAGCTGTCATCAGGACTGGTGTTGGTAGAGCACATGATTGTGCTTTGACCACAAGGAAAAGAACAAAATATTAGTTTGTTGGGATGATTCTGACCCCTACATTGTAGTATAGATATTCCAAGACATCCAGGTGGTGCATGCTTACAGGGAAAATTGACCCAATGGTGTAATGGTTCTTTAGAGAAATCACTTCTTGTCTGTGGGAGAAATGAAGAACACCGACCTCAAATCCACCTGTCAGTCACCACAAAACATGTGTGATATCCTCTTCAAGAAACCACACAAAAGCAAAACAACACTATCTCAGAAATATCAGATTCAACTCAAAAGAGGAAGTCTGGCATGTGTTTCTTGATGACATGGCTGCTCCACTGGCAACACCTGCCCGGTCTATCCGGATGGCAGAGTCAAACTATGACTCTGGGTAATTTGATGGTGTCATTGTAATGGATAAACCAAACACTATTTTCTGCATAGCATTTAAAACCCTAGAGTCCATTCTTGCCCTAGATATGCCACAGCTTTTTACTCAGAGTAAAAACATACCCGCGGTGGTGACACTAAGAGACAAAACCTTGCATGTTTCTCCATTATGAGACATCTAGAGATTATTTTTTGTTGTAGTTCACAAGACTGATACAATAAATGGTGTGGAGGAAGGCACTTCTCTATATAATGAGGGAGAATGGAAGCTACTGTGCTTGATCCAGTGTCTAGAATCATATGCACTTAGTTGTATGACTGTTGTGAAATGTATATTGCTATCTGTTGTCGCTAGTACAGTTGGACTTCATTAATTGTCAGTCTCAAGGGCACAGTGGATTTTTGGGAGGCTAGGGAGTAGGGAGTATGCTCCTTAATAGTAGTGCCCGATCGTCCCTCTGACTGCGCCATTCACCTTCACTACGCCTGAAGCTTGTCGGGATCTAGTTTGAAGTGTGGTAGCCTTGTACTCTGCCAACTACTCACTCTGAAAGCTCCATCCATCTCAAGTCTGGCAATGAGTAGTTTGGGTTGGCAAGAAACAATTCCAGACATTTGAGCCTGCTTGGGGTTAGTAAAGTTGGAAGGGTTTCAGACATAACTCCACACATGTAGGGAGAAAGAAACTGTGCTTCAGTGAAGCTCTGGTTGCCGTTTCCATAGGATAGAACCCACTGGCAAGAGAGGGTAGCTCTTTAGATGAGATAGACATCTATGTGATGCATTAGTCTGGAAGAAGCTAAAATCAATCCAGGATAGGACTCAATTAGAAGAACTGTAAACACGCAAAGGAGACAGGTAACTGGATGCTGATTGCCTTCCAACGTCAGGTAATCCACTGACTACCATAATTCTTCAGCACTGTCTATCTTGGGTAAATGAGCTTCCTGAGCTGGACATAATTGGACCCAGCAACTGGGTGTCACTGTCAGCAGTCACCCTACAAAGAGGAGCGTAAAGGGTTAAGCTGCTCCTTTTCAGGGCTGTGGGCCAACTTTTGTCATCAGTCAAGAAACATGAAGGGTACCTGGGCATGGCTGAACTTGGTACCACATTGAGACAAAAGTTAGTGTGCAATCTGCTGATTGGAAGTTCAGGACCTCCTTGCTTCTGCATTCAGCATATGCCACTCTGCATGCTGTCAGATCCACAATATATCTACCTGTAGATCAAGCACACTGTAATAACCTTTTATTTTTTTTCTGCTTCACCGGAAAGAATCAGGAGGAAACATCTTAGCCAAGCTAAGCATAGCTTAAGAGGTTAAGATGTACACACCCTTAATCTTGTTATTAGACTACATGAAGCAGGTGGAAGGAATTCCATCTGCATAATATAAATCACAGTTTATTTTTATTTTACATTTTGGAACGTTCAGCTATGGCCTCTGCAGTTGGCTGAGGCCTGCTAACCAGGCCTTTGGCACAGTATGCTTTGTATAAACGTCTATTGCCCTTTATTGTCTAGGCCAGCACTATAATGTTTGCAACAACAACACTGCCGACAGAAAAGTAACTGTAGTATTGTAGAAGGCCTACCAATTGCCGAGATGTGGCATTATAAAACTGTGCCGTAGAAAATATTTCCACAGTTCAGGACTTGGTATCTGTGACCTAGAATGCCACAATGAACCTGACATTGGCTGCAGCTCCTTTTTGCTTAAGTATTAATCTGATGTTAAATTATTTTTCTCAGGCAAGCTGGTAGCGACTAATAATTTTCAAAATGTATGGAGAACTTTACCTGAGATGCTCTTATAAAATGACAGATTGACTCACTTCTTACGTTTAGGAAATATATGAATTGAAAGAATCATATTTTTCACAGTCAGCGACAAGATACTATGAATGGGGAGAGCCCAATCAAACTGTAGACAGCATTGCTGGGAGCTCTGCATGGACACCTTACCTATGTAGTTGAATGTTGGTCAGAAAGAGGTAGAGAAGTGGCTAGGGATTAATTTCACTTTGTCACTAATATATAAACCTATGAACAGATTCCTTTCTCTGTAAAGTCCTTCTCAAAACTGCAGCAGTTATTTGCAGTCTGCCCACTTGCTGATTTCACAAGAAGACTATGACTCATTTTCTTCTCTTGATATCAATCAATCATTGGATTTATAAAGCGCACTACGTACCCGTGAGGGTTTCAAGGTGCTGGGGGGGGGGGAGCTGTTGTTACTGGTCGAAGAGCCAGGTCTTGAGGAGTCTTCTGAAGGTGAGTAGGTCTTCAGTCTGTCGTAGGTTGGTGGGGAGGGTATTCCAGGTTTTGGCGGCGAGGTATGAGAAGGATCTGCCGCCGGAGGTCTTTCTTCGGATGCGGGGGATGATGGCGAGGTTAGTGGAGCAGAGCTGACGGGTGGGGGTGTAGAAGCTGAGTCTGTTGTTTATGTAGGCTGGTCCAATGTCGTGGAGTGCTTTGTGAGCGTGGGTAAGAAGCTTGAAAGTGATCCTTTTGTCCACGGGGAGCCAGTGAAGGTTTCTCAGGTGGTGCGAGATGTGGCTGTGGCGGGGTACGTTGAGGATCTGGCGGGCGGAGGCGTTTTGGATGCGTTGGAGGCGTAGTAGGTCTTTTACTGGGATGCCTGTGTAGAGTGCGTTGCCGTAGTCCAGCCTGCTACTGACGAGAGCATGTCTCACTGTTCTTCTTGTTTCTGTCGGGATCCACTTGTAGATTCTGCAGAGCATGCAGAGTGTGTTGTAGCAGGAGAAGGAAACTGCGCTGACCTGTTTAGACAAGTGAGGGAGGAGTCGAGGATGAAGCCCAGGTTGCGAGCGTGGTCGGACGGTGTCGGTGGGGTACCTAGTGCGGTGAGCCATCAGGAGTCGTCCCAGGCAGAGGGGGTGGGTCTGAGGATGAGGACCTCCGTCTTGTCCGAGTTCAGTTTCAGATGGCTGTTTCTCATCCATTCAGCGATGGATTTTATTCCCTCGTGGAGGTTGGTTTCGGCGGTGCGCGGGTCTTTGGTGAGTGAGAGGATGAACTGGGTGTCGTCGGTGTAGGTGAGAATGTTGAGGTTGTGTTGTCGGGCCACTTGTGTGAGGGGGGCCATGTAGATGTTGAACAGCGTCGGGCTGAGGGATGAGCCTTGGGGGACGCCGCAGATGATGTCGGTGGCTTCGGAGCTGAAGGGGGAGGCGGACTCTCTGGGTTCTGCCGGAGAGGAATGAGACGATCCAGTTGAGGGCTTTTCGTTGAATTCCGGTTTAGTGGAGGCGTGATTTCAGGGTGCGGTGACAGACTGTGTCGAAGGCGGCAGATAGGTCCAGGAGGATGAGGGCTTATGTTTTGCCGTTGTCCATTTGGCGTCTGTTGTCGTCTGCGGCGGTGAGAAGGGCGGTTTTGGTGTTGTGGTTTCATCTGAAGCCGGACTTGGAGGGGTCTAGGATGCTGTTGTCTTCGAGGTGGCTGGTTAGTTGTGTGTTGACGATTTTTTCAATCACCTTTGCTGGGAAAGGGATCAGGGAGATGGGTCGGAAGTTCTTGAGGTCGTTGGGGTCTGCTTTGGGCTTCTTGAGGAGGGCGTGGATTTCGGCATGTTTCCATTTTTCAGGGAAAGTCGCTGTTTCGAAGGAGATGTTGATGACCTTCCGTAGTTGGGGGGCGATGGTGGAGTCGGCTTTGTTGTATACGTGGTGGGGGCAGGGGTCTGACGGAGATCCTGAGTGGATGGAGTTCATGATCTTGAGTGTCTCTGTGTCGTTCACGTTGGTCCAGGAGATCAGGTAGTATGCACAGGTGGAGTGTTCGGGGGTGGGGTCTGGCGTGGGAGTGGCGTCGAAGCTGTCGTGGATGTCGGTGATCTTCCGGTGGAAGAAGGTGGACAGTGCGTTGCACAGTTCTTGGGATGGAGGGATGTCATTGACGTTGGCGCTGGGGTTGGAGTGTTCTTTCACGATGCTGAAGAGCTCTTTGCTGTTGTGTGCGTTGTTGTCCAGGCGGTCTGTCTTTGAAGTGGGATCGTTTGGCTTGTCTGATGAGTTGGTGGTGCTTGCGGGTGGCGTCCTTGTGGGCGTGAGGCTGTCAGGTGTGCGTTTGAGGAGCCATTCCTTTTTCAGCTTCCGGCAGTCGCGTTTGGAGTTTAGGAGCTTGTCGGTAAACCAGGTGGCTTTTCTTCTGGCTTGGTTGTCGGTGGGTTTTTTGAGTGGCGCAAGGGTGTTGGCGCAGTCGTTGATCCACAGGGTGAGGTTGTGGGCGGCGGTGTCTGGGTCGGTGGAGTCGGGGGTGGGTTCTGGGCGAGGGTGTTGGTAAGCTAGTCTTCCGTAACTTTGTTCCAACATCGGCGGGGTGGTTGTTGGGTGCGATGGTGCTCGGTATGTTTCTTGTAGGTGAAGTGGATGCAGTGGTGGTCGGTCCAGTGGAGTACGGTGGTATGGTTGAAGGTGACGTGGGCGCTTGAGGAGAAGATGGGATCAAGCGTGTGGCCGGCGATGTGGGTTGGTGTGTTGATGAGTTGTCTGAGGCCGTGGTTGGTGAGGTTGTCGATCAGAGTAGTGGAGTTGGTGTCGTTGTTGTTCTCCAGGTGGAAATTTAGGTCCCCGAGGAGGATGTAATCCGTTGAGGTGAGTGCGTGGGTGCTGGTGAGGTCGGCAAGGGATTTACTGAATGGTGCTTGTGGTCCGGGGGGTCTGTAGATGAGCGTTCCTCTGAGAGTGGTGTTGGGGTCGGTATGGATGCGGAAGTGTAGGTGTTCGGCTGTCTTGAGGGAGTTGTCAGTGTGGGTGTCGACCTTGAGGGAGGATTTGTGGGCGATGGCTGTGCCTCCTCCGATTCCGTTGTTGCGGTCCCTACGGATGATCTTGTAGCCGTCCGGGATGGCTATTGCGATGTCGGGCGCTGAGGAGTCGTTCCACCAGGTTTCGGTCAGGAAGGCTACATCTGGGGCGGTGGAGTCAAGCAGGTCCCAGAGCTCGATGGCGTGCTTGCGTGCAGAGCAGGTGTTGAGGAGTATGCAGTGGAGGTGGTTAGTTTCGGTCTTTGTTGGTTTCATTGTTCTGTCGCAGGTGAATCTGCAGGTGCGGCATGCGAAGGGTCCGTGGGAGTTCCTTGGTGAGGACTGGGAGCATGCTGTGATGCGGCCGGGATTGAGGGTGTTGAGTTGGTCGGCCGTGTAGCGGCGTCTGGAGGTGCAGGGGTCTCGCGGGCCAGGGGGGTGGCGCTGGGCGCAGTCCAGGCGCAGAAGGGGGGGCAGACGGGCTTGCCTTTGGCGCTGCCATAAAAGGAGGGGAGGGTGGGAGTGGCAGCCGGGAGGCGGGAGGGCGTGTCCTATGAGAGGGCTGGGGCCGCAGGGGATGCAGCTGCGGGAAAGGGAAACGAAAAAACGGTGAGAGAAGGAGGGGGGAGGTGGGAGGAGCCGCAAGGGACGCAGCGGCGGGAAAGGGAAATGAAAAAACAGTGACAGAAGGAGGGGGGAGGCGGGAGGGGCCGCAAGGGACGCAGCGGCGGGGACAAAAGCAAAGGGGGAACGGGCAAGGAGGAGGTGCGGAAGGCGGAGCAGGGAGTGACCTACCTGCAAGCAGGGTCAAAGGTTGCTCCCTGCTAGCGCGCCGCGGCTGCCATAAGAGGAGGGGAGGGTGGGAGTGGCAGCTGGGAGGCGGGAGGGCTTGTCCTATGAGAGGGCTGGGGGGTGGGGCCACAGGGGACGCAGCGGCGGGAAAGGGAAAAGAAAAAACGGTGAGAGAAGGAAGGGGGAGGCGGGAGGGGCCGCAAGGGACGCAGCGGCAGGAAAGGGAAACGAAAAAACTGTGAGAGAAGGAGGGGGGAGGTGGGATGGCCGCCAGGGACGCAGCAGCGGGAAAGGGAGATGAAAAAACAGTGAGAGAAGGCATGCGAAGGGTCCGTGGGAGTTCCTTGGTGAGGACTGGGAGCATGCTGTGATGCGGCCGGGATTGAGGGTGTTGAGTTGGTCGGCCGTGTAGCGGCGTCTGGAGGTGCAGGGGTCTCGCGGGCCAGGGGGGTGGCGCTGGGCGCAGTCCAGGCGCAGACGGGCGCAGACGGGCTTGCCTTTGGCGCTGCCATAAAAGGAGGGGAGGGTGGGAGTGGCAGCTGGGAGGCGGGAGGCGGGAGGCGGGAGGGCGTGTCCTATGAGAGGGCTGGGGCCGCAGGGGATGCAGCTGCGGGAAAGGGAAACGAAAAAACGGTGAGAGAAGGAGGGGGGAGGTGGGAGGGGCCGCAAGGGACGCAGCGGCGGGAAAGGGAAATGAAAAAACAGTGACAGAAGGAGGGGGGAGGCGGGAGGGGCCGCAAGGGACGCAGCGGCGGGGACAAAAGCAAAGGGGGAACGGGCAAGGAGGAGGTGCGGAAGGCGGAGCAGGGAGTGACCTACCTGCAAGCAGGGTCAAAGGTTGCTCCCTGCTAGCGCGCCGCGGCTGCCATAAGAGGAGGGGCGGGAAAGGGAAAAGAAAAAACGGTGAGAGAAGGAAGGGGGAGGCGGGAGGGGCCGCAAGGGACGCAGCGGCAGGAAAGGGAAACGAAAAAACTGTGAGAGAAGGAGGGGGGAGGTGGGATGGCCGCCAGGGACGCAGCGGCGGGAAAGGGAGATGAAAAAACAGTGAGAGAAGGAGGGGGGAGGCGGGAGGGGCCGCAAGTGACGCAGCGGCGGGAAAGGGAAACGAAAAAACGTTGAGAAAAGGAGGGGGGAGGCAGGAGGGGCCGCAAGGGACGCAGCGGCGGGGACAAAAGCAAAGGGGGAATGGGCAAGGAGGTGGCGTGGAAGGCGGAGCGGGGAGCGACCTACCTGCAAGCAGGGTCAATTGTTTCGGTATGAATCAGAAGAGGTCTGAGGCTTAAGCTAGAGTCCCTTTTCAGTTTTCGGCATTGTTGTTTTTCTACAGAATTCCTCTCTGCAACATGTTCTCTGGCTTGAAATCAACTCTCACAGGACTTCATTGCATTATACGGTGGCAAAAGTGGAAGTGCCCGATGTGGAAGCTGCCCTAGGATAGTATGAATGCCCTCTTCCACTAGATTAATACTATTTTACTAAAATATACTTCAACTAATTTATGAGAAGTTCAGGATTTAAAGTACAATTCCTGGACCACCAGTGTTGTAAACACTTAGCAAATTTCACTCCGTTGCAAGATTGCACTCCTTTTACGTATCTACTCTCCTGCCAAATGGCAAAAAAATGCACATTTTTTCAATGTTTTGCTTCTAAAACATATATTATGTGAAGAACAGGTGCGGCCCGTCCTTTAGGGTGGAGGGGCCACGCCCCCCCCACCTTTTGCACCTCATGAAGAGTGCCGATCAGGCTGAACAAAGGTCAGCCTGACAGACACTCTTCATGTTCAGGTCAGGCAGCCAGGAGCAGACATGCGCGATTTGCGCAGACTCCTGGCTGCCGAGGCTGAACTTTGCTGGGCTGAAGAGGTCACAGCTCATGTCGGCGTGACCTCCTCAGCTCAGCAAATGTGCCTCGAGGCCCTCCCCCGGGTGACGAGGGAAGCATCACCCATTAACTTCGACCTGCGCGCTTCAGGTTTAAGCCCCGAAGCGCCCAGGGCGAGTGCCAATCAATGACACCTCGTCACAGAGTGGGGTGTGATCAGCAGTCTCATTGACCCATCCCACTCTGTGACAAAGTTGGGACTGCTGCCTTCTCTCATTGGCTGACCTAAGGTCAGCCAGCGAGGGAAGGCAGCAGTCCCAACCCTCCTGGGGCCTCGGAGGCTGAAGGTAAGTGTGGGTGATCTTTTCAAATGAATGTTTGGTGCGGGCGTGTATGTTTGAATGTTGACGAGTTTTGTTAATGGATATGCGTGCGTGCGTGCGTGCGTGTGAGTGTGAAAGAATGTGTGATTGTGCTTCCTGCCCGTACCCCCCACCAAAACTGCCAGACGCCAATAAGAAATGTTTTCAATTGGAATCATGGCTCCTACTTGCATAGCACATGCTGAACATGGGGAGACACCAGTTTTAGAGAGTTTGCAACTTTATTGTACAACAATGAGCAGGATATAAAAAAAACTAGACAAAGTACCGTTTTTGAGACATATGATGTACTTGTGTTAACGCAGGTTAGACTCTCTTCATTGCAGCAGCCTCCACATCGAAACACAGACACACAAGGTGGCTTGAAGAACATGCTGGTGCTTGTTCCCAGATCTTTGGCAACATCCACACAGGTTTCCCTGGGCATGCACTGAGTTTTCTGCCATTCTTCATCAATGACTGAAATACAAAATTGTGCATTAGTAAAATAAGATTTCTTTGATCCATTTTACATGTGTAGTATATTTGCTTTAACAAGGCTGAGGAACAAACATATAGAACACTTTAACCATGCACAAAAGGGTGGCTCTGTATTGTACGCACATTAGATAGTTGGGTAGAGTGAGATGCAGGAATCAGTACCAGCTAATCCGTTAATGGGTGCAGGGCATAAACCAGATTAACCTCACCAGACATCACTGCTATAACTGGAATGCATGTGTGGCCTGGGGTGACTGAGCTGTCACCCTCCAAGTCATGTATGTGGCCATAATGTAGAGTGAACCGCGTCAAAGGAATCAGATTCCTGTACAGGGTCAAAGGCAGGGAAACAGACAAGTGATTTCAGAGGGAGTTGGTTTCTTGACTGTAGCTACATAAAGAGGTTTGTCTTGAAGCAGAAATGGAGCATTCCTAATGGACATGAGGATGTTGTTCCATATCCTGTGTGCATAGATGGACAATGTTTCATTGTGCTATCCATCCACGTTCACAGTATGCTTGCAAGAGCAGAGAAAGGGACAGCATGATTGAGAGCTTTGAGAGCACTCTCAGCACTGACAAAGCTGTTCCTATTCTCTCACCTCAATCTCACACTCACTGAACCTGACACACAGTCCACCAATTCCAGCCAATGGTTGAGGAGAGGTGGTGGGTACCTGCTTAGGCTGCAGTGGAAACAATCACACAGCTGTTGCTTCTCCCTGCTGTACTTTCTCACTTGCAATGCTTACAGGGGCTGCTCCTCCGCAATGGCTGAGGAGTATCGCCCCCTTGGCCAAGAGCCAGGAAATAAAAAATAAAACAAAATTTTAACATTGTTTAATTTTTCATCTGCTGGCTCAGCCAGCAGGACAGGGAGAGGATGGGGGGCTAGACCACAGGAGGTGGGAGGAGGGGAGAGTGCCTAAGTGTGCATGTGTGTTTGGATCGGCCACCTCAGGCCGGCCAAATACACCTGCGCACTTATGGTTCTCCAGCCTAGCTGTGTTTAACAGCGAGTCTGGAGAAACTGCACATATCCCAGGGCTGTGTCTGAGCAGCAGCCACTGACGCTCAGACCAGTCCTGATGCTGCTTTCATGCTAGGTTTAGCATGAAAACAGCGCCAGGATTGCTGGGGAGCCTGTGCTGGTGTCCAGGTGAATGCTGGTACACCAGAAAAGGCACGACGAGCAAGGCGTCACGAGACTGAGGGTGGCAGCGATGAAACCATAATTTATTTTTTAAATATTTTTCCTGTTTCCCTCGTCCCCATCATCCCCCCCACCCTCAAACCCCCCTTTTACATTTACGGCGGCCACTGCTGGATGCTTGCTCTTGCAAAACGTTAAAAATGGTCCTCTTTCAGGACACACCTGAGAGCTTCATCTTCTAAACCCACTGTCAAGCCTGTGTTGCACTAACCCCCAACTAAAACACCACCAGATCTGATAGCCTCTCACAGAGGTAAGTGAAGCACAGTGTTATGTGTGTTTCTGAGTTTGTGTGTGGGTGTATGTCAGCACATGTATGTGAAAGTTTGTATGCTTTGGTGTATTAGGTGTATGTGTGCATGGGTCTAAGATATATAGGTACACATTGATATTGACTGACATGTGGAAGGTTAGCCATACTATAGTGAAAACTGGAATTTGGGGCATACCCTGCACTAGCATTAAAGTGGCCACCTACCATCAATTCATTAGGGAGAGTGTTTTCAGACTCGAGGCAAAAATGTGGAACAACAATGTGAATCCGTACTCGAATTATCGATTCCCCAGAAAATTTTAGAGGGGACACTCAGAGTCCAATATGTAAAACCTGGTAACTCTGCCCTTACATAGTTAACAATGGCCCTTGTATCAGTAAATCAGGCGATGGTAGTGTAACTAGGTACAGCCAGGTACAGTCAGGTACCAGGTACAGCTGTAGGGCACTCGTAATGAGCCCCAAAGTGAGAATTCTCAGAAAAAGAAAAGCTGATGTTTGAGGGCCAAAAAATAAATGTTAATGAAAGTTCTTGTTTGGGGAAATTCGTGGCTTTTTAAAACTGGCACATGGAAATGTATTTAATGTACTAACTACATTGTAACAACTAATATTAGGGCTTAGGGGGTTTATTTGCAGAAAATAACAATCTGATGAGTGGCCATGAGACACAATTAGTCTATTTATTGAAAATGAAAAGATGAGCTTAGGACCAGCTCACACGGACAACCAGTGGTAGCAAACAGTAAATGCCCCAGATCATGAGTCATAATATGTGAAAAATAGAGGAAAAAAGAACAGAAAGCATTTTTCTGACCAACTGAGAAATTCTTAATGTGTTACTGGGGGGTTTCAAGCTCAATGAGATAGGGAAAGCACTGCACAAGGGAAAAGCAAAAATGAGTCCATGACCTTCACGGTAAACACATTCAGAAATTGTCCAGATGGTGGTTGATAGAGTGTGCTGCAATGACTGTTGTTAACAAAAAAGCAGCAAAGGACGGAATTCTTGCATTAATCTTAAGCACTGGTAATTACTTGGAACTGCATGCCAGTGCACTATTTTGCACACCATGGCACCTTGGTTTTGACCTAGCCATAAGCAAATCAGTCTTGAACCTGCTCCAATTTTAGTCCTCCAGCCCAGACTGCCTGGCCGGATCTTCTCTGAACCTGTACAAAAGTATATAAGAAAGTGATGGGTGGAATGCTTGAATTAAATGCAGTCACCGGTAATTACTTGAGCCTCACCCCAGTCCATCGGTAATTTGCACACAATGACACCTCAGTTAGAGCCCAAAAATATCCAAATCAGTCTTGACCCTACTCCAATAGGAACAGTATAGACCAAACTGCCAGGCCAGGTCCTTCTTGAACAGAAACACTAACAACCCAAGACTAGTTTCACGCAGACTGGAGCTCATCAGTCAGGCACACCTTGGCTCCAGTGCCACAGTGAACACTGGACCTATGCCTGGGCATACCTGTTGTATGTAGGGCATCATATTAAAGTATACAAAAAAGTGATGGGTGGAATGCCTGAATTATTGTCAGCCATTGGTAATGACTCTGGGCAGCATCTCAGTCCATCTTTATTTTCCATACTGTGCCACCTCAGTATGAATCGAACCATATGCAAATCAGTCTTGGACTGTGGTATAGTAGGAACATTCCAGCCTTATCTGTCAGGTCAGGTCCACCTTGAAATGGAACACAAGCAACCCAAGACTGGTTTCCTCCTGCCTGGGGCTCGTCAGTTGGGTGAACCTTGGTTCTAGAGCCACAGTGAGCATGCAACACATGTTTTGGCATACTCGTCATACTTAGGGTATCTCACAGAAGTGTACAAAAAAGAGATGGATGAAATGCTTGTATTGATCTCAGCCACTGGTAAGTACTCTTGGCCACATCCCAGTTCATCATTATTTTGCACACTGTACCACCTCAACTTGGACCCATCCATGTGCAAATCAGTCTTGATTCTGCTTCAATAGGAACAGTCCAGTCTGAACTGCCAGGGTAGGTCCTTCCTGAACCGGAGGACAGACAACCCAAGATGAGCTTCACCCTGACTGGGGCTCGTCAGTGTGAGCAGGGGACTCATGCCAGGGCATACCCTTCACATTTAGAAGGTCACACTGACGTATACAAAAAACTAATGGATGGAATAATTGAAGTAATCTCAGCCACTGGCAAATATTTGTCCTGCATCCCAATCCATTGTTATTTTGCACACCATGCCACCTCAGTTTAGAACAACCCATATGTAAATCTTTCTTGACCCTGTGCCAGTAGGAACAGTCCAGCACGAAATGCCAGGCATGCCCCCCCCCTGAACTGGGACACAAGCAACTAAAGGCCGGTTCCATCCTGATGGGGGCTCGTCGGTCAGGTGCAGCTTTGTTCCAGTGGCATTGTCAGCAGGGGACCCACGACTGAGAATATCTGTCACAATGAGGGTGTCACACTCAAATATACAAAAAAGTGATGGATTGAATGCTTAAATGAATCTCAGTCACTGGTAAATACTTGGGCTGCACCTCAGTCCATATTTATTTTGCACATCATGCCACCTCAGTTTAGACCAAATCATATGCAAATCAGTCTTGACCCTGCTCCAATCAAATCAGTCCAGCCCAAAGTACCAGGCCAGATCTTCTCTGAACCAGAACATAAGCAACCCAAGATCAGTTTAGCTCTGATTGGGACTTGTTGGCTGGGTGCAGCTTGGTTGCAATGGCTCAGTGAGCATGGATCAGATGTCTAGGCACACATCTCGCACGTGGGGTCTCAAAGTTAAGTATAAAAAAAAGTGATGACTAGAATGCTTGAATTAATCTCAGTCACTGGTAAATCCGTAAGGCTGCATCCCAGTACTTTGTTATTTTGCACACAACACTACCTCAGTTTGGACCTAGCCATATGCAAAATTATTGGCCAGTAGAGATTATGGGTTAGATGATATGGCCCTAGAGAGTGTGAAATAAATAAAATAACCTTGGGAGTGATCAGTTGAAGAAAAGTACCTCAGTGCACCACTGAAGAAGCAGACTGCTAGCAGTGGCTAATAAGGGACTAGAGCACTCCTGGTTAAAAACAGACAGTATTAGACACAGTTTCAAGATCTCCAACTGGATGAATGCCTTGGAGTAAGCTGAAACTAAGTCATAGAGCTGTTGTTTGTCACCCCTGGTCCCAGTACTCAAATCCCAAAGTGGTAGTGGCGACTGGATGGGGCAGGACAAGGTTTTACCAAGAAAGCTGTGGTTGAGCAGTAAAGTCAGCTGTGCCGGGAAAAGTGCACAACAAAGTTGAAGGAGACAGTCCCATTGTATATGGACTGAGGCCCAATTGTGAGCCTTAAATTCCCCTGGAGGCTCAGAGAGGAGATAGTAGGTTGGTGCAACTAGTGCATGGCCACTGCTGGCGCTCAGACCATGGACTGAATATCATCACTAGCAGCTAGTGTCTGAACATTTGACATGGACAATGTTCTAAACATCTCATAGAGTTAATTGTAGTGCGCTGGCCCCACTGGACCACAAAAAGTCAATAATCATATATATTGAGAGAGTGTCTGTTTTTTACAAATTTGCTAATATGGTTAAATCCACATTACTAATAAAATATGTAGATGTGTAGGATCAATCAAAGGCAGGTAAAGATTATTTTATGTTTTGATTCTTCAACTTTTATATTTCACAGCCAATGCATGCTTTGTTCAGGTTGGCAAAGCAGAACTTTTTCAAGGCTCCAGAATACAACAACCAATTTAATATTTATGAGGTCAGTGCAACAACATCAGTAGTAAAATAGAGCAAATTCATTCACTTTTTGATGGTCAATAATATTGTAGTATCAGTCACATCATAAACATGGTCCAAGTCTTTAGTGACTGCCCACCCTAATTTACTTTGCACAAAGTCAAGTACTGTTTGAGCCATACTTTTGTTCTAGTGTCTTCATGGTTCTGGCATTAGCCAAAACCTTTTGATGTCACCAAAACATATACTTTGTTATAGGGTCTTCCAGCCCGCCATCTTCCTGCATTGGTGTGCTTTAGTTTCATTCACAATTTGATTCTGTCCACCACAACATAAACAGTGGGTCAGCTCACTTCAGCCACTTGTTTCTTTCCATGTGAGTGACCGCACTGAGCTGAAGCACAATGTCTCTATCCACATTTTGCTTCTGCCCACCACAACATACACCATGGAGCAATTTATGAACGGAATAACTTTATTACATATAAATAAATCTATTACAATAAATAGGACAGTAAGAAAGTGGTAAAACCAGATAAAACAATGATTAAAACCTCCTAAACACAGCTCAAGATAGGACAATAAACTTTTAGGCCCATATTTATACTTTTTTAGCACCGTATTTGTGCCGCTTTTGACCCAAAATCGGCGCAAACTTACAAAATACAATTGTAGTTTGTAAGTTTGCACTGCTTTTGCATCAAAACATGACACAAATGCGGCGCTAAAAAAGCATAAATATGGGCCTTAGTTTCTGAACTGACATTTTTTAAATCAAATTATATGATAGATCCAAGAATTTAGTAAGCTTAATCACAAAGACATCGGTTTGGAGAACAGAAAGGTTGTTATTACTTCTTTGGTCATATGAACGTTAGCAACATTGAAGGAGTCTCATAAATACTTCCTGCGTAGATGTCATAATTTTGGGCAGAGATAGTTTATATGCTCCAGTGTTTCTTCCTTATAACCACATAGCCTACAGCCCAGATGTTCGGTTGCTCTAGATTTCTGCTGTCCTTCGAAAAGTAGTAATGGAATGTAGAAAACCCAGAATCGTATATGTTTATTTTTTATCTGTGGTTATAAAGACATGGTTAGATATTATTTAGTTCCAGACACGTAGGTTTTGAACAAGAACTCTATATATTTAGAATTTAATAGAGCGCGCAAATCACTGATCTGTTTATGATACCTCAAAGTGTTTCTTATTAATTATTTTTCTTACAAGAGTGCTCAGCGAAATCAACACGTCTGAAGATAGAAGAGTATATTCCTCTACGCATTATTAATACTAAAAAGTCTAGACTAGCAGCTTGTTGATCATTCAATTCAGAAAGAACTATGGCCCTCATTACAACATTGGTGGTAAATGCCGCTTACCGCTGTGCAGAAGACCGCCAACACAACGCCGTGGAATTCCGCCACAGATATTACGACCCACAGCTCAGAAACCGCCAAAATCTAGTTACCCACACAAGTCCGCCACACCAAAGGTCAGTAATAAACTGGCGATAACAAAACCTCTGCCGTCATGCCAACAGGAATACACCCACACTATCACGACCCACAAATCCACGAGGTCGTCTTTCAACCGCGGTATTCCATTGGCGGTACACACTGCCGCGCTCAAAATACACACACATTAACAAAACACTACCACATTGGACAAATCAAAATACACACACCTGATACACATACACACACCACTCCCACACACCCAATCCAATATAAAACACACACCCACATTACCCACAAACCGTTACTACCCAAAAATGTGAAGAAGGCCAGATATACAGCAAAGCAAAGACAACACAAGCATACAGAGGCACACAACACCATCACACACACACATCCACGCACAAAACACCACACACCCCTAAACATCACCCCACACATCACAACACACACCACCTCACACATCACCCACACCACCCCATGGCACCGCAAAGACACCCCAGTTTTCTGAGGAGGAGCACAGGGTCATGGTGGAGGAAATCATCCGGGTAGAGCCACAGCTATTCGGATCACAGGTGCAGCACACCACCATAGCTAGGAAGATGGCGCTATGGCGCAGAATCGTGGACAGGGTCAACGCAGTGGGACAGCACCCAAGAACACGGGATGACATCAGGAAGAGGTGGAACGACCTACGGGGGAAGGTGCGTTCTGTGGTCTCAAGACACCACATTGCGGTTCAGAGGACTGGGGGCAGACCCCCACCTCCTCCCCCACAACTAACAACATGGGAGGAGCAGGTCTTAGCTATACTGCATCCTGAGGGCCTTGCAGGAGTAGCTGGAGGAATGGACTCTGGTAAGTCAAAGCTTTCACTACTTCATACCCCACCCTACCTGCATGCTATCACGTACCCCCACCCTCGCCCTCACCCCCATCACTCCAACTCCTCACATATGTCCCACTATCACAAACCACACATTCCAACACCAAGCCCTGCATGCAACAACAAAGCATGGACACCCATCACCAATGCATGTCCACTACACATACCCAAACAGACCCTAAACAATTATCACACAAGGTCCTACAGAGGAATGGAAGCACTGGGGTACAGGGTCACCCACCCATTGCACACCATGGCACACACAGATGCAATAATCATGCCTTTACACCCCTGTAGGACCCCTACCCAACGTCACCGGACAGGAGGTTCCAGACATGTCCACTCCACCCACAGAAGAGGCCCATAGTGATGACAGCAGCTCTCTCCAACTGGAACTAGATGACCAGCCTGGCCCGTCTGGGTCCTCGGGACAATCGGTTCCCCTCACACAGTCACAGGCCACCACAGAGCCTCCCCCCTCAGGAAACACCAGCACAGCACCCACCCAGCGGGCCCATACCTCTGTCCCCAGGACATATCAAGCAGCAGTGTGTCCACCACTACAGGGAACCCAGGCTAACCCACCACCCCAACAACAGCAGGGACCTGGGGGCAGTGGTAGTGGGCACATGGTTCAGGGGACAGAGGCCCAGGAAAACCAGGGAACTGGGAGGGCTGCTGTGCGACAGGGGGAGGACAGGCCCAGGGAACCCACTCTCCACGAGGCCCTCTCCAACATCATGGGAGCCTACCATCATTCCCAGGAGACGATGGCAACGGTACTGGCCAAGTTTCAGGAGACCCAGCGGCTGCAGGAGGAACAGTATTTAGGGTTCGGGGAGGAACTCAAATCCATCAATACTACACTGGGCACCATTGTAGGGGTTCTGAAGGACCTCATGAACACCCGGAGGGACACTATGGCACACCAAGGGGCCCCTGACACTAGACAGGACGATGAACTGCCCACCACCTCCACCGGCGCTAGTGGACAGGAGGCACCGCCACAGGACCACGACACCAGCACCCCGCCCCCTGCAGATGGAGAACCACCCTGCAAGCGGTCCCTGAGATCCAGGACAAAGACAGAGAACAATGCCAAGACCCCCGCCAAGAAATGAGACCACCCTGATTGTCATCCTTCTGTCCCACTTTGTCACCCTGTCCATCCTTAAACTGCCCTAGCTCCACTTCCAATGCCCCTTTGGACAATGCACCTGTGAGACAAATAGACTGGACTCTGCCATGGACATTCCTCCACCATCACCCCTGACCATTTTACAACCCCTCCACTATTTCGCACTTATATAAACACCCTTAAATCACAAAACAATCTGGAGTCAGTCTGTGCTTTCACAATTGTGTATTTGCAAAAACTGAGGGAAATAGCAATGTCTATTGTATTGTCAACATACCTATGTCACACAGCTCTAGTCCATGAGGTAACATAGTACAGTGGGACCCACATCTGTGAAATCGAAAGGGAAAGTGACAAATCAGGGTCCATACACTGGGTGAAAGTGACAGACAGATGAGAGGTCTAACAATTTTATCAGATGTAGGAGGCAGTGAGGTCTTCTTACCTGTGTCTCACTGGAAGTATTGATGGATCACGGCGTTTCTGTTGTCTATGTCCTCTTCTTCTGCCTCCTCTTCTTCACTGTCCACAGGCTCCACAGCTGCCACAACACCTCCTTCAGGACCATCCTCCTGTAGAAAAGGCACCTGTCGTCGCAAAGCCATGTTGTGCAGCATACAGCATGCCACGATGATCTTGCACACCTTCTTTGGTGAGTAGTATAGGGACCCACCTGTCATATGGAGGCACCTGAACCTGGCCTTCAGGAGGCCAAAGGTCCTCTCTATGACCCTCCTAGTTCGCCCATGTGCCTCATTGTAGCGTTCCTCTGCCTTTGTCCTGGGATTCGTCACTGGGGTCAGTAGCCATGACAGGTTGGGGTAGCCAGAGTCACCTGCAAATGTCAAGGGACAACTGTTAGACACACACTAACCCTTAGGGACAACCCCAGACCCAGACAACTATTCACACTGTATAGGGTCCATGTCCTCACCTAATAGCCACACACTGTGCCTCTGGAGTTGCCCCATCACATAAGGGATGCTGCTATTCCTTAGAATGTAAGCGTCATGCACTGAGCCAGGAAACTTGGCGTTCACATGGGAGATGTACTGGTCGGCCAAACACACCATCTGCACATTCATTGAATGGTAACTCTTCCGGTTTCTGTACACCTGTTCACTCCTGCGGGGGGTACCAAGGCCACATGTGTCCCATCAATGGCACCTATGATGTTGGGGATATGTCCCAGGACATAGAAGTCACCTTTCACTGTAGGCAAATCCTCCACCTGAGGGAACACGATGTAGCTGCGCATGTGTTTCAGCAGGGCAGACAACACTCTGGACAACACGTTAGAGAACATTGGCTGGGACATGCCTGATGCAATGGCCACTGTTGTTTGAAAGGATCCACTTGCCAGGAAATGGAGTACTGACAGGACCTGCACTAGAGCGGGTATTCCTGTGGGATGGCGGATAGCTGACATCAGGTCTGGCTCCAACTGGCCACACAGTTCCTGGATTGTGGCACGATCAAGTCTTTAAGTGACTATTACATGTCACTCTTCCACAGTCAACAGGTCCACCAGCGGTCTGTACACCGGAGGATGCCGTCATCTCCTCAGCTGCCCCAGCGGACGTGCTCTATGGATGAGAACAGCGATCAGAGGGTCAGCCAACACTGAGGTACGAAATAAACAACTTTATTGCACACATTTGTCAATCCGCTATGTGCCTGTCTTAGTGTGTATGCAAGGCCTAGATATGTGTGACGCATTTAAAATTAATGCCATGTGGCCCCCTGAAATGGTGGCTACCTGACCTGTAATGTGGGACAAGGGGATATGAGGTAACTGCGCTGGCGTTGTACACCCTCGCTGTAGGGGGTCAAAGACCGTGGCACAATCCTGCATTGGTTAACATTGGACCCTATGGGTCCCCGGAGCCAATGACGATGTACGCCGGCGGTGACGGTACGCACCGCCGCGGACGTAACCGCCATTTTCTCTCTGTTCACTCACTTGATACCTGATCTTCGACAGGAGAGGACCTGCACTGCAAGTGCTGCTGTGACCTCAGTCTCGAAGCGACAATGGCTCAAGTGTCTGGGGAAAGGGCCCCTGCCTTTGTAGTGTGGTTAGTTTTACTTATCCTTTGCACATTAGCTTCAGGCTTTAGGCCTTTGTGCACTTTGCCCTGGATGTATTTTATTCATTTGCTTGCAGCTTAGAGCCTCTGTGCACTTTGCTCTAAATGCTTTTTATTAGGCTTCGTACTGTTATTTTTCAAATAGCCAGTTCTACGGTCTTGTTTTTTATTCATATCACACTGTTTAGCCTACTTCAGCACTGGAGTTCTCCATAACACATTCCTGTTCACTCTGTGCTTCAGTCAAGGATACAGTCTGGTACATTGCCGATAGATGTGGTAAGAGTTTAGTCTTTGGCATTCCTGCGTAGGGACATTTTGTGATCACGCTGACATGTTAGTTATAAAATCACTTCCTTGTCCCAATACACGCAAGAGGGAGATTCTGACCAGGGGACCACAACTAGACGCTGACTGCCTTGTTGCAGATGCTGAACCAAGATCACAGGCCTTTGCTCAGGTATGAGGGCTGATGTCTCCCTAGTGATTCAGAAAGGCAAGTTAGAAGCTTAACATGCTGTGCTCGAAATAGACCAAGCAGAGGGAGAGTAGGAACTATTAGACACTATGATAGCTTTGTTCTTATGTTTTACTCTCCTGGTGACTATTTCAATCCTACTGTGTTGTATGGTTCTGGTTATTGCGGCTCACGCCTTATTATCTAAAATGCAGTCGTTTTATTAAAACATTATATAAAACTTATACTGCCTTTGTCATTTGTATATGAGATCATACTGTAAATGAGAGAGTTGGTTTGGATCTGAGTGACCACGACTTCCCTGAGAAGTTCCAAAGATGTCATGCGCTCGGCTGCCCAATCATCTCTTCCCCTTGGGAGAAATGAGGCACTGCTAGTTAGCCGGAGCAAAAACCGGATTTAGGGTGACAGAGTTCCTTACACGTGGGTCCGTCTCAGTCCCCCACACCGTGATCGATCCTGCTGCCTAGAAATCCAGTAGTCTCATTTAGGATAATGAGAGCCACGCGACATGGCGCCGCCAACGATTGGTCTGGCTCTAATATTTAGGTCCGGCTGACTCTCTCGGTCTCATATATATTTTGACTCCTCGGCTCCGTAAGCGGAGACGTCCGTGGGGCTGAGGGTTTCCGCCGCCACGGGATAGGTATCTAGTGGTTGGTTGTTCAAGCTTGAACTTTAAAAGGAAAACCCCGATACTGGTGTGCCTTCTCTGACCTAATGCTATTTTTTTTACAAATGGCGAATCCTAATGTAGTGAATATAGCAATTAATATGCGACAACCGCTCACAGGACATCTGGTGGCACATGGCCTAACGGTCCAGGGGGGTCCGGTCACTTTTGTGGTGGACGCCCATGCAGCCCATAGAACAGAACTTTTTTATTCTTGGGTCGTATTTCCAGCTGTTGATAGGGGTACAAACACTTTTCACGAATACACTGTTGCGAATGTCCCTGGACAATACAGGGCTTATGCATATTTAGAGATACCTTTATCTTATCAAGAACACCATAATTGGCTTGATGGCGCCCTCCCACACACAGTAGCACAAGTTAGGTTAGGTCCACTGAGTAATGATGGTCCTACCTGGCCTTTATTGGCTACATATACACCTCATCCTGCGGCTGCTCAATTGACAGTGGTTGAAGTTCGTCGTTTATATACAGACTTAACAGCTACATATGGACGATTACTTCAGTTTGTAATGCAGACATTAAATACTAATGCAGCGCGTGCTGCTCCGGCGCACCCACAGGCGGTGGTTCCAGGTATCAATCCGGCCACTGTACACTCAGTTATGGGTAAGGTACCGGCTAAACGTGAGGAAACTCCATTTTGGCTGGCACAAAAAATTAATACGCTGGACGCGGTATTTCCCCATACGGGACCTCAGGAAAAACATAGAATATTGACGATGTGTTTGCCGTATGGGATGGTTCCTCCGGTGGACCTTTGTAATGCCTGGGGCACGGTGTTTGCCGCGCTCTACACTACGGCACACAGTACACCGACATTAGCTAATTTACCGGAAGTGCTTAAACAAATTCAAGATGAATATGGGGCTGCCCCTGCCTTAGATTTGGGCATGCAGTTAATGGGCAATTTTGCCGCAGTTTCTTCTATTATTTTGAGTAATCTCAAGGGAGAGGCAGTAGCGCTAGCAGTGCGAATGTGTCTTCGGGACGTTCCGCAGATTAATCAGGAGCGGGAACTCCCGAGAATAATTGCAGAAACATATTCCAGTATTGGTCACGATAGCCTAGGGGCTAGACCGCAAAACCCCCAATTACAGGGTAAAAATAATAAAGATAATGTTAAACAACAGCAACCTGAGGGTACTAAAAAGCGCTGGGAAAAGAAACAGCAAACACCTAAGAAAGATGGGGGACAGTCTCCGCAACCGGAGACCCCGCAGAATAGGTATAATCTCAGGAATAGGGATAATTTGAAGACGCTTGAAAGATATCAGTATACTGATACACGCCAATCTCGTTCCTTTCAGGACTCCTCAGAGAAGAGAAGTGAGAGAGGTGGGCGGTCAGAGCGGAGAACGGAGTACGTGAAACCAAGACAGGATTCACAACGCTCAACGGAGGTTTCTATTAAACAAGAAGAGAAACCGCTGCAACAAAAACAGCAATTTAAAAAGAAGAAAGTGGCAGCAGTCTCAGTTAGACATGCCGCTCAAGAAGAGAGTTCTCTTGACGAACAAGACATGGGCGTTGGCACTGTTAGACAGCGCGGCAGAGGTCACAATAGTTCGCCGGAGTCTTCTAGAGCATCTGGAGGTGAAAGCAACTGATGACTTCATACAAGTCGAAACGGCGGATATGCGCGTCTCTGATCCTGATAGAGTATATCAAGTGACTCTGCAATTAGAAGGGGACATTGACCGCATTATACACGCCATCTTTTGGGACCATGTGGTAAAATCATATGATGTTCTGCTGGCCGAACAAGATTGGCCGACTGACTTTGTTCGCGACTGTCCAGTGGGGGAGGAGGTTATTGCACCTTCCTTCTCACCACTTGTTCCGAGAGAACTAGCGGAGTCCTATAGTAAATTATGGGCTCTTGCACAGGCCCCCGCTCTATATAGAAATAATTTGGGGTGGGATAGACAATCACCTTATCATGTAACTCCAATAAAGGGCGAACCTCAGCCGCAGTATCCTATCAAATTTGAAGCAAGGGCATCGGTTAGGAATTGGAGTACCAGGGTGTAATTGAGCCCTGTGTCTCGCCGATGAATAATCCCTTTTTTCCGGTTGCTAAACCGGACCATTCATATAGGATGGTGGTGGATTACAGACATTTAAATGGTCATACACGCACATATGCAATACAGAATTCACATAGCGCAGCGCTTATGAATAATATAGTGCGCAAAAAATACAAAACAACGTTAGATATCTCAAATTGATTTTTCTGCCAAAATATAGCACCCGAAAGTCGGGACTATACCAGTTTCAGTGCGTTTGGCTCTCAGAAAAAGTTTTGTCGTTTGCCTCAGGGGTATAAGAATAGCCCAGGGCTGTTTTCGGCTCGTGTAACTGAAATTCTGCACGAGTTGGACCCTGAAGCGTTATCATATGTTGATGACATTTATCTGACAGACAATGAGATTCTGCAACATCTAAGGCGTGTATCGCGCATTGTTGTGGGGTTTGCTGAAATTGGCTATAAGTTTAATTTTAAGAAATCGAAGATTGCCTTCCTCAGCATCATTTTCCTGGGATATGAGTTGTCGAGTGAGGGCAAGAGCTTAGCGCCACATTTTTTGGAGAAATGTGCTTTATTGCAGCCTCCTAATACGGTTCGGAAGCTCCAGTCATTGTTGGGGTTTCTGAATTTTGGCAGAACTTACATTCCTGATTATGCTACGCGTATAAAACCCTTATACGAGTTGATTCGTCCGAATTTTTTGAGTAGATTTTGGACGATTGAGCATACACATATCCTACGAGATTTGCAGACTGATCTTTTAGCAGTTAAACACTTACACACACGGGACAATAAGACACATTTAGTCATCAGGGTGATACCTGGGGCTGTCGGGTTTACATATGTCACCTTTAATGAGGGTGAGACTGTCCCGATTGCATACAAGTCCCACTTGTATTCTGCTGCAGAACAACGATTTGCACAGACTGAGAAAATACTCACTGCAGTACAGATGGCTGTGATTAAAGAAAGACCGCTTGCCCAGGGCCAACGCATTATTGTCGTTTCCCCGATTCCGGCCTTAGAGGCTGTTACAAAAGCGAGTGTCCCTAATTAGAAAGCTTTACACCCGCGATGGATACAATGGGCTACGTCTTTGACAGCCACTGATGTAGATTATATATTTGACCCTAAACTGCAGACTCAAGAATTTCTTCAATATGAAATGGAGTCCCCAGTTCCTGCTGGCACATTGCCTATTGGCCAATATCAGGTGGTCATGTATACTGATGGCTCTGCGCAACCAGCGGTTGGGAGTAAACAACAGTATTCTGCTTCATGTGCGGTGGTGAGCGGCACTATGGAGGGGGAAGTGTTCTGCCCCCAACATACTTATACTAAAACCTTGGGAGATTGCACGGCACAGCTGGCTGAGCTCAAAGCTCTGTTGTTAGCGTTGGAGCACGCGGATCCGGCGATTTTAACCTTGCTGGTCTGTGACTCCTACTACTGTGTTCAGTCTTTCAATGAATATCTACACTATTGGAAGTTGAATGGGTTCAGAGATTCTAAGGGCAACACCATTAAACACAAATTGTTGTGGGGTAAGGTTGCGGATCTGAAAGAGACGCTTCCTAAGGTCCATGTTGTGCATACACTTGGACACCAGCGCGTTGGGATACACGTTGCTAGGAATACTTTGGCTGATGAAGCCGCGAAGTCGGCAGTGGCTGTTGCCACTGTGGCCGCAGTGACTCGTTCGAGTTCCAAACCAGACACAAAGATTTCGGCTGCCATAAAAGCTACGGCTGATGGCACGCCATTTCATCAAGGATTTCCTTCTAAGTATCGTTACTGCTTGAGTAGTGCGTTCAATGCTGTTGTTAATATTCCAGGCATTGGTGTACGTGATTTACCAAATAAAATTGAGAGACCTCGATTAATTTCTGCAGCACATGAGGGGGCGGCATCTGCACATGCTGGTGTGGCTGCCACTATTTCGCTTTTACAGGCTCGTTACTGGTGGCCTGGTCTCTATAAAGAGACAAAGCAATATGTCCTTTGTTGTGATGTTTGTCAACAAATTAAAGCTTCATCGGCTAGACGCCCGCAGCAGACGCCCCTTCTAATTTCAAACAAACCTTTACAGTGTGTGTACTTGGATCATTGTGGTCCATTGACCCCAGACAGTGCATACAAATATATCTTGGTTGCTGTAGATTCGTGCTCCAGATTTGTGTGGGTCTGGCCACAACGCTCGGCTGACGCTCAGACTGTTATTAAAGATTTGCGCATCTTTGTCGATACATTTGCAGTTGCGGCTTTTCATTCGGACCAGGGCCCTGCTTTTGCCTCGAAGGCATTTAGGGACACCATGGCTTCGTTGGGGGTCCAACTCCAATTCTCGTCTCCATTTCATCCCGAGGGAAATTCTGTCGTGGAGCGTTTAAATCATGATTTAAAGCAATCCTTAACGTCCAGAGTTATAGGTACGGGTCGTAGTTGCTAGCCCACCTGTATGGAGTACAAAGAGCACTTAATAACTTGCCTAGAATGTCACTGGGGGGTCGTACTTCATATGAGTGCCTGTTTGGAACACGAATGTATGTTCCTGATCTAGATGGTCCTGGTGTGGAGGCGGCAGATACGCCCTTTGACATAAATGATCGTGTCACTGTTTTGCAGGATTTACAACAATTCCGTGAAGTTAACTCTTCTGCAAGTGCTGCCTCCTCAGGAATTAAGGATGAGCCAGTAACTTCTACTGGTTGGATACCCAGGATTGGGGATCTGGTGTGTGAAAAGGTCGCAGTAAAGAAAGAATTTGGTCCTTCTTATCGAGCACCTGTCCCTGTGTTAGGGGTTAGCGGCCCGAGAACTGTGATTTTACCGCCGCTGCAAGGGGCCAAAGGAAATCGCTTTGGTTCCATTGATAATGTCAAGTTACAACATGTGGCCGATTCTGCACAGCAGACCAAGAGGGACACCCAGTAGTTCCGGAATCCCTCTCACTACTGGGGAAGAAGTCCCGCTGCAGGTGATTTACACCGACGCTGTTTCCTCTCCGAGCTTGGGGAGGGTGGAAGATGATCTTGCGATTGTTCCACAGACAACGATTAATTTGGAATCTTTTTATCAAGTTGCTGTCCGTTCTACTGATGTTTCTGAACATGTGGTTTATAGTGTGCCAAGGCGAGAGCCTCCATCTGCTTCTTTGTTCACAGTTGCACCTTTTGCAAGAACTGCCTCTGGCTGCTTCAACGATACTGATGATTCAGTGTCCGGCTCCTCGTCCTCGATGTCTTCAGTCCGAGGTCCACGTAAGCTGCTGTGTTGGCTTCAAAGCACATATTTTGTTTTTCCTTGGAACTATTTGTGGCTTTTTATGGCTGTTATGACTCTTTTTTTGTGGTTGGGATTTGTGGTTACTTTTTTTCAGTAATACATGGTCATTTTCTTCCTGAACGATCTGACATTGAGCACGTGGAGACTGTGTTAAAACCACATTTTTCGTCTCATATGGTTCGAAGAGACTTGTCCAATGTAAACATTTCTGCAATACCGATTCCAGATGGGATTGTGTGGGATAAAGTAATGTTTGATATATATGGTCCCACTGAATTGATTCAAATACCGTATGTCCTCAAGTTATCAATGAATTATATTGTTATACCAGGCATTGTTTCTGATGATTGGGATGTGAAGACAGTAGATTCTATGCTGACAGACTTGCAATATTATACTGTCTATAACGATGAAGATGCTTACCTATTTAGAGATAATCATGGTGACATGTTTTGCTATAACTATTATGGACACCACTTTATTCATAAAGCAAGTAGCCCTAAATCCATATTTGATTATGTGCAATGGGAACATTTCCCAACTCCTCCACAAGGGAGTTCAAAAACGTATTATGATAAATTTGCATACTTTTCTGGGCATAATCAACAAAATGCTAAGTCTTACTATTTTAAAGTTACTCCGTATGCTAATAAGCAAATGTTATTGACCGATACTAAATTATTGTATTCAAATTTGTTTGTGTCTAAACTTTTGGTTGAGGGGTATGAATATTGGTTTAAGACTGTTGATTTGAAAAGTGTCTGGGGAACGAAAAATTGGCAAATGCAGGGCAGGGACACATTGGCCCTCATTCCAACATTGACGGGCGGCGGAGGCCGCCCGTCAATGTTGCGCGTCAGGAATACCGCTCCGCGGTCCAGAGAACGCGGAGGGTATTCCAAGTTTTCCCCTGGGCTGGCGGGCGGCCACCGAAAGGCCGCCCGCCAGCCCAGGGGAAAACGACCTTCCCACCATGAAGCCGGCTCGTAATCGAGCCGGCGGAGTGGGAAGGTGCGATGGGTGCTACTGCACCCGTCGCGTATTTCACTGTCTGCTATGCAGACAGTGAAATACAAGCGGGGCCCTCTTACGGGGGCCCCTGCAGTGCCCATGCCATTGGCATGGGCACTGCAGGGGCCCCCAGGGGCCCCGCGACTCCCCCTCCCGCCATCCGGTTCCCGGCGGGAGAACCGCCAGGAACTGGATGGCGGGAGGGGGAGTCGGAATCCCCAAGCCGGCGCAGCAAGCTGCGCCGGCTTGGAGGATTCCTTGGGGGCAGCGGGAAACCGGCGGGAGACCGCCGGTTTCCCTTCTCTGACCGCGGCTAAGCCGCCGCGGTCAGAATGCCCCGCGGTGCACCGCCGGCCTGTCGGCGGTGCCACCGCGTCCCGCGGCCCTGGCGGAAGTAATCCGCCAGGGTCGTGATGACCACCATTATTTAGAGCATGTATTATCCCTGTGCAGATGATTTTCCTCAATGACACAGTACAACAGACTAGCTGTTTGAGCTTGGCAACGATTAGAGAGTTAAATTTGCCTAGTATACCTGTCCCTTCCAAATTGAACAATTGGCAGCGATATGTTAATGCTACGTTTAGTGAGTTTACACACTGGGTCCAGAATGGTACGCTTAACACTTCATTGGTACATCCGGGCGGGTGGTTATTATGGCCTGTAGACACTAATAAGTGTCATCAACGTTTTGTCACCTCTTCAGGGGGATTCAGGACTAGTAGGGCAGACCCTCGTTACATTTCACCAGAACATGCTGATATCATAACTACATACAGCGTGGGAAAGCTTTGTCAGCAATGGTTGAAGTTGTCCACGCTGGATGCAGTTAAATCACATCTCACGTTACTGTCTAATGATACTGACTTACAAGATTTTTTGTCAGGACCTAAGGTACCACGGAAGAAACAATTTTTATACGAAGTATATAATGAGATTTGGAAGCTTTCACAGCAGGAGGCAGCGGCCCGGTTGAGGCAAATTGATCAGGAAAACCTGATGCAGGCTTTGTCTGTTGTAGATAATGGCATGCATACCCTTTCTGACTGTGTTTACACAATTGACAGCATTGTTTCCTCTGCTATAGACATTATTAAATCAGATATGTCTTCTTTATATCATGGGCAGAGTCAGACGTGGTCCATCATGCAGCTGGGTTGGACTCTTCAGACCTTGAAGGCAGGTCGCGTTCCGTGGCAGCACGTTCGTGCCAGAGAGATCTTTGTCTCCTTTAATTTAACTCGTCAACAACAGCTGATGGCTAAAAAGGAAGCGACGTATGTCATGTTGCATATTGAAAAATTGGAAAAACTGCCTTTCACGGTTGCTGAGATTCCGTCAGCTGAGGGGTTGATTCATGGGGTAATTAATCTGCCTATCTCCACTCTGCAATTTACTTCTTGCTTGAATCACATTCCGGTGGGTAGATATGAACGGTTGGGAGACAGTTACATACACGAGGTGTGGGAGCTTCCCTTTCTATACAGATGTATTAATGGTTTGAGGGAGGTTTTTCTTAGCAGTAGTGAATGCGAAACTTCTGTCAGCCATTCCATGGTTTGTAAACAGCTGTCCTTGCACGGAGCATGTAACGCTTCGATTGCTAACTTACCTTGTTATCTGAAGGGAGTTCCAGTCCTGGTTATTAAAAACACTTTCCAGGTGCTTTCTAACGGCAGTTACATTGTTCTTAACAACGAACGCTGCTGTGGCATGCGTGCCGGAATAGTTTACGTTGTCATTGTCACCAAGGCCGGAACGTGCTGCGGGAATGTGTTATTTCCCCCCACTCAAATTAGGGAGGTAGCGGACATCTGGCCTCATATTGCTACTTCCAAGGTTAATTTCGACAAGTTGAGTCGACTGAAGGCTTTATTGTTTCAAAAGCATGTGGCCCTTACATCTGCTAGCGAGACCTACGCACTAAAGGTGGCAAGGTCATCAGCAGAAATACAGTCCCTTTTGAATACTAACTTTCCGAGTCACTTTGGTGAACTTGTGGGACGTATATTTAATGCGTCCAGCACTGCTGGAATTGCACATTTTTTCAAAGCCGTTGGTGTTGGTTTTACTCCCACCTCTTCCATATTCGGCTTGATACCTTCGGCTATACACTCTATTTTCGGAAGCATTTTTGGGGGTTTCCCGATTACTTTGGCTTTATTGGCTGGAGTCTTGCTCTTGTTGCTATTTTTTCGCAATGGCTGTCCCGCCACGACGAGATCCTATATTGCTGCTCCCGTCAGCGCAGCTGTGTCGTGAACGCATGATGCAGCATTTTGGAGCGACACTCCTGGGACATTTGGAGTGTGACTGGTCTTTGTCATTCCGACCAGTTTTGGATTGTGTGCAACCCGTGTTTCGGTGCCTTTGGTGCTCGTTTGAACATGCACTGGCTTTCTGTCTCTCACTGCAGCACCCTCCAGTGGTTGAAACTGATCTGTTGATGTTCCCGATTAGGGCTCATTCCCAGACTTGTGCACTACGGTTGCGTTTGCTTCGTGAGGCAGTTTATGAGATTCCCTTCCTGGAGGAAGATGGTATTGTCTCATTCATAGGCCCTGCACGGGGTGCCGCCCTGAATGGTTTTGGGGCTTTGGAACACACCTGCTCCATGGTACTTTGTGGCGTGGATCTTCCGATATTGACATATATCGAAGTGGAGGAACTCCTGCTTTCTATTGCTTCTGTCTGACAATTGGATTTTTTTCTCTCCTGCAAAATTGACATTATATTGAATTTGGCTTTATCGTCACATGTTTCCTAAATTTATGACTTTGTTGTCTTCTGACCTTGTCGAAATATATATAGTTCTATGTATTGTTTATATTTGGGGCATACTTTTATGTTATTGGAACCACTTGCTACCGACAAGGGGAGGGTGTAGTGTGGTTAGTTTTACGTATCCTTTGCACATTAGCTTCAGGCTTTAGGCCTTTGTGCACTTTGCCCTGGATGTATTTTATTCATTTGCTTGCAGCTTAGAGCCTCTGTGCACTTTGCTCTAAATGCTTTTTATTAGGCTTCGTACTGTTATTTTTCAAATAGCCAGTTCTACGGTCTTGTTTTTTATTCATATCACACTGTTTAGCCTACTTCAGCACTGGAGTTCTCCATAACACATTCCTGTTCACTCTGTGCTTCAGTCAAGGATACAGTCTGGTACATTGCCGATAGACGTGGTAGGAGTTTAGTCTTTGGCATTCCTGCATAGGGACATTTTGTGATCACGCTGACATGTTAGTTATAAAATCACTTCCTTGTCCCAATACACGCAAGAGGGAGATTCCGACCAGGGGACCACAACTAGACGCTGACTGTCTCGTTGCAGATGCTGAACCAAGATCACAGGCCTTTGCTCAGGTCTGAGGGCTGATGTCTCCCCAGTGATTCAGAAAGGCAAGTTAGAAGCTTAACATGCTGTGCTCGAAATAGACCAAGCAGAGGGAGAGTAGAAACTATTAGACACCATGATAGCTTTGTTCTTATGTTTTACTCTCCTGGTGACTATTTCAATCCTACTGTGTTGTTTGGTTCTGGTTATTGCGGCTCACGCCTTATTATCTAAAATGCAGTCGTTTTATTAAAACATTATATAAAACTTATACTGCCTTTGTCATTTGTATATGAGATCATACTGTAAATGAGAGAGTTGGTTTCGATCTGAGTGACCACGACTTCCCTGAGAAGTTCCAAAGATGTCATGCGCTCGGCTGCCCAATCATCTCTTCCCCTTGGGAGAAATGAGGCACTGCTAGTTAGCCGGAGCAAAAACCGGATTTAGGGTGACAGAGTTCCTTACACGTGGGTCCGACTCAGTCCCCCACACCGTGATCGATCCTGCTGCCTAGAAATCCAGTAGTCTCATTTAGGATAATGAGAGCCCATGCGACACCTTCACATCGGAGGAGTTGGACAAAGTAGTGGATGGGGTCCTCCCCCAGTACACGCTACTCTACGGTCCTCCAGACGAACAGGTGAGTACACTGTGAGCATGCTGTATGGGCAATGCCTATTTGGAGTGGTGTGGATGGGAGATGGAGGGGGGAATGAGGCGTGCATGAAACGACGGTGAGTGGATGTGCGTCAGGGCAAGGGTGGGAACGTGGGCCAATGACTGTGATGGTACGGACGGTTAATGTTGTACCTTTTCCCCTGTACTATTCCTGTAGGTCAGCACCCACCAGAAGAAGGATATTTGGCGGTGGCGTATCCGGAGTTGGATGTGCGCTTGAGGGCATCACAGCAGCCACAAGGGGGTGAGTACCATCACATCCATCGGATTCAGCACGCATTGGAGGTGTCTGGGTGGGGGAGGTGGGCTGTGGGTTCCCCTAGGCCAGTGCGAGTTTTGTAGGCAAGGTCCCTTCGTGAGGCAGGCTATGTGGCACCCCACCCCACCCCACCAGTGTTAAGAGCCATCTACCCCTAGTCAGGCTCCTGTGACTTCCATGTGTACAGCAATCGGGCATAGGCCTTGTACCCCATGTCCCTGTGATTAATTAGGGAACTCTAAGTGCATGGCGTAGTGCAGAGGGCTGCTGTGTCTGTAGTGTCCGCCAACAGTAGTGGTATTGCATTCACTGAGCATGTCTTTCTACTTTCTTTCCCCCCCTTTTTGTGGTCTCCCTGTTCTTGTGTGCAGTAGCATCATCAGGCAGAGAAGCTGTGCCACCGGAGCAGGAGGGAGCTGCATCCCACATGGCCCTGGAGTGCAAGACTACGGACTCAGAATTCACCAGTGGGACGGAGGGCGAGGGGAGCTCCACGGCGGGGACAGGAGCTGAGACCAGCGACACCGACTCCTCCTCTGATGGGAGCTCCCTTGCGGTGGCGGGCCCCTCTGTGCCCCCCTGCATCTACAGGTACAGCTGCCACCCCCCTACCAGCACCGCCCTCCCAGTAGCCCCTCAGCGTGTGCCCCGTGGCCGCTCACCAAGGAGGGTGGGCATCTCCTTCGCCCCAGGCACCTCCGCCCCTGCCCCAGTCAGCCCTGCTGCCCTCAGTGAGGAGGCCATGGACCTCCTCAGATCCCTCACTGTTGGGCAGTCTACCATTCTGAATGCCATCCAGGGTGTAGAGAGGCAGTTGCAACAGACAAATGCATACCTGGAGGGCATTCATTCTGGTCAGGCAGCCCAACAGCGAGCATTTCAGACACTGGCCTCAGCACTGATGGCAGCCATTGTCCCTGTGTCCAGCCTCCCCCTCCAACTTCCTCCACCCAGACCCAATCCCCAGTACCTCACTTTATCCCAAGCACACCATCAGACCAGCATGCACACACCTCAACACACAAGGGTAGCTCTTGCAAACATAAGCCCCACACATCCCACAGGCACTCACACAAGCATCATACCCATGCAGACATACCAGCAGCCACTGACTCCACTGTGTCCCCCTCCTCCATGTCTCCCTCCTCCCTCCCTGTCACGTCTCCACTTACACCTGCATGCACTACATCTTCAGCCACTACCTCCATCACCAGCACGCCCATCACCACACACCGCTCACGTGCACTCACCACCCACACTACCATTCACACATCCCCTGTGTCCTTTCCCAGTGTGTCTGTGAGCCCTCCTCCCAAACTACACAAACGCAGTCACATACCCACCCAACAGTCATCCACCTCACGACAGCCTCCAGCCCATGCACCTTCACCCAAAGTCAGCAAACGAACACCTCCTACAACCACTACCTCTTCCTCCACTACCAAACCCCCTCCATCTACCCGTCCCAGTGTGTCTAAAAAACTTTTCCTGTCAAACCTTGACCTCTTCCCTTCATCTCCCCCACCCCTTCCGTCCCCTAGGGCCCGCCTTTCCAGGTCCCAACCCAGCACCTCAGCCACCACATCACCGGGAACAGTGGTGCCAGCAGTAACCGGCTTCTGGAGTGCGCCAAGCAGCAGGGCAGCCAGTGTCCCAAGGAGCCAGGCCAAGGACATTCCCCCACCTCCAAAACATAAGAAGTTGCCCAGAGGGAGAAGGCCAAAACACCTGCCACCAAGGGCTCAGCCAGGACAACAGTTGGGAGTGGCAAGACAGCTGCGCCACCATCCAAGGAGGGGAAAGGCCAGAGAAAGAAAGGGAAGTCGCCACCAACCTGCATGGCGGACAAGACCGCCACCGCCACATGCACCACCGCCACAGGCACCGCCGCTCAGGACACTGCCGCCAGCAGCACGCTCAGTGAGCCCCCCACCAGCACCGCCACCCAGGACACCGCTGCCAGCAGCACGCTCAGTGAGCCCCCCACCAACACCGCCGCCCAGGACACCGCCTCCAGCAGTACACTCAGTGAGCACCCCACCAGCACCGCCACCCAGGACACCGCCGCCAGCAGCACACTCAGTGAGCACCCCACTAGCACCGCTGCCCAATGAGCGCCGCAAGCAGCGCCGCTAATGAGGCCGCCGCCAGCACCGCCAGTGGCCACGCAACATCCTGTGTCAGTGGCACCACCGCAGACATGGCTGCCATCCCCAGTGGTAATTCGTACGAGGCTGGTGGTCAGTTGCAGGGGCATGGACAGCTTCCATGTTGCCCCACCGTCAGTGGAGTGTCAGATCCACTACCTCAGACCTTGGCAGGATGAAGCACTCTGGGCACAAAGCCCCCTCCAGAACCAGTAGAGAATGACATCCACTACCTCTGTCCTTGGCAGGATGAAGCACTCTGGGCACAAAGCCCCCTCCAGAACCAGTGGAGACTGTTATCCACTTGAGAGACTGTGGCTTTGCTCTCCCCAGGATAAAGCAGTGGGCAACCCTCCCACTCGGGAGACTTGAGAGACTGTGGCTTTGCACTCCTCAGGATAAAGCAGTGGGCAAACCACCCACTGGAGAGACTTGAGAGACTGTGGCTTTGCGCTCCCCAGGATAAAGCAGTGGGCAAACCACCCACTGGAGAGACTTGAGAGACTGTGGCTTTGCACTCCCCAGGATAAAGCAGTGGGCATGGAGCGCCCTCGTGGAGCTGGCGTTGTGCACTCATCCGGCTGAGGTGCCCCCCCTCCCTTCCCCCTGAGGTGCCTGTTTTATTTAGATCTGATGCCCCTGCAGTGTTCTCTCCGTTTGGATCGGGTATTGAGTGTGGGCCTCGCCCATGCATTTTGGGCCCAGTGGTCCACGGACTATGTAGGTGCAGTACATGGACTTGAATTCTTGGTGTACATATTTGTTAATAGTGTATATATATTTTTGACTAATGGATTTTTCCTGATTAAAATCGTTCAACTCATTTCCTTTTGTCCTTGCATTCTTCCAGGGGGGTTGGGGGTGTAAATGTGATATTTCAGCATGTCTTGGTGTGTGTGTTGTTGTGTGTGAGGGTGGGGTGGGGGTGTTGCGTGTGTGTGTCACTCTCTTTTCCCTCCCCCCTCCCTTGTGTCGTAGGTGCAGTACTCACCGTGGTCGTCGCCGCCGTCGGTCGTGCTCCTGGTAGAGGAGCAGGAAGACAATCGCAGGTAGAATTTGGAGTTCCGGCTCATGGCGTCCTGGTTCCTCGTGGGGTGTGTAGAGGTGAGAGTTTTCCCTTCCAAGTCCAGTTTCCGCTGTGTTTTTGTTTGCGTTGAATCCGCCCCGGAAAAGGTGGCGGATTGGCCACTCATAATAGTGTGGGCGGTACATTGTCTTAAGCCTGTCTGTTGGCGGTGACCGCCATGCTGTTTGTTTGTACCGCCGTGGCGGTCGGAGTGTTAAAGTGGCTGTCTATGTTGGCGGTTTCCGCCGCGGTCATAATTCCATTTTTTTTACCACCGGCCTGTTGGCGGTCTTACTGCCGATTTAACACCGACCGCCAGGGTTGTAATGCGGGCCTAAATGTTTTAAAGACCCAGTAGGAACACTCATAAACACACACAAAAATTGAAGACTAACAAATGCGCTGCGTAAAAAGCTAGGTTAAATTGAACTCCAATCTTATTTTACAGTGTGGTGTTGCTGACCGTAGTTTTACCATAATTCGTACACAATAAATGTACATTTTATTTAGGTCTGTTATTGTGTCAGGTTTCAGTGCTGGGGATGTGTATAAGAGAACAGGGATTTATTTTGCATTATGTACTGTGATTAAAGAAAATATTGCTCTCTGTCATAGACTTGAACAAATAATCATAAGGTCTTACGTTGTCTATAGGTCTGCCTCCAAAGTTCCATCCTGATTCTTTTCCATATTTTGTGAAGGTCATGATTTATGTTTTTGTCACAATAACCACAGACAAATTATCATTACTGAAAGTCGATAATTTGTAAAGTTGACAATCCAGGGCAGCTGAAGTGAGGGAAAAGATGTCAAAATCACCTATATAAGCTAGATGTGTGATGGGACAAGTGATGAGTTTTGGTAGCCAGGCCTTCCTGAGTATCGAGATAGTAGGACAAATCTGACACATATAATGAAAACGGCGTAGACGCTAAAACACATCCCTGTTTAAGTCCTGAATGGGTAAAAATCTAAGATGAAAAATAGTTTTTTGTGGTAAGCTTTACCTGCAGCCATGTGTTGCTACATAATGACATAATAAAATGTAACATCAAGTGATTGATACCCCAACTGGCTATCTTGGCCCGAGGTGGCCTGTAGTCAATGTTGCAAACGTACTGCAGCTTTTTTTGTCCATGGCATTGCTGATTAACCATGGGAGGGCCAAAATATTATCTACCATATAACAACCTTTCCGAAAGCCAGTTTGAGTGAATGGTAAAACACCATTATCCATCGCCCAAGAGGTTAGTCTCTGCAGCAGAAAGTTGGTAGAAGCCCTCCTTCAAAGTCTAGGAGTGTATTGAGATAATAATTTTTTAGGTCTTTTTATGGCCCATTTTGTGCATGGGGTTCACAAGTTAACCTTTCCAAGTCAGTGGAATCACCTCAGAAGACAAGGTTTTGGTAAATAAATTGTGTATTAGTTGGCTTCAAGTCGTCAGGTAAGATTTACAAACTGCTACTGGTATCCATCTGGGGCCAGCCGCCAGACAAGACCTGCAATTTTTTTTTATCACATTATAGACTTCTGCTTGGGAGATTTTAATGTTTTAATGCAATATTGCTTCTTAATTGCGGCGGGATTTGACCTTTTGGCAACAGTTTCTCCAATGTACGCTTCCCGTTCTGTATAAGAAATAAAGAACTCTCTATTAATTTTGTGATTGTTAGTCCCAAAGCCTATCGGGTCCCAAAATTTACTGGAATGCTTGTGATTGATTCTGAAAAGTCCAAACTAAGCTCTTATCTTCCTGTTTGGCTTTCATACTCTTGACTGTTGTTTTGTACTGATATTTTGATTGTTTGATCAAATGGGGCAATGCATCAGCTAACTTCAGGTACTTGTTCCTTTTCCTGAGAGTGGCCTCTCTCTGCTGAAGCAGAGTGCCACCACTCATTAAAAGAGTGGTCTTCTTCAGTGCCAGGGACCTGTGGGCCATTGTGTGTTTCAAAAACATGTTGTAATTAATTTGTAATCTTTGAAAATGGGGATCCAGTCCATTGAAAGATGGCCATAACTGCTTGCACCTGCGTGGGCGGTGGTCTTTGCGAATGGGCTTTCAAGCCATTTACAGATGATCATGCTCACATGCACATGCATGCACACAAAAGGGTGGCCATGTTTGAATGTTTTTGTAAATCTGCATGCGCGCGCACGAGGCTTTGTTTGAACTGTCTCATGATTTGAAACAATGCAAACAAAAGGCAGACATAAACAATAAAAATAAAAATCAGATGAGTTTATTGAAACTCTGCAAGATTTTATTACAAACCTGTCCTCAATTTATGCTCCCAGCATACATGTCCTCAGTTTGTATTAATTATAAGACTTTCTAGGTTAAGGATGTGTTTGTCTTCTGATAATGCATGCAGATATTTCAGCTGTATAATCCCTAGAGAAACTCTGAGTCGTTTATATGTTTGTGGAATGAGATGCAGACAACTATAGTTCACCACATCAATGTCTTTTTGGCTAATTACTGCAGCAAATGCGTTTATTGACTAACATATATTAAGTGCCACTCTAAAAGATAGGTAGACAATGCAATTGCCTGATAGCACCTAAACACACACACACGCACACACCC
This sequence comes from Pleurodeles waltl, assembly GCF_031143425.1. Lineage (NCBI taxonomy): Eukaryota > Metazoa > Chordata > Amphibia > Caudata > Salamandridae > Pleurodeles > Pleurodeles waltl. The sequence goes on along the minus strand of NC_090447.1, from coordinate 741,094,827 downwards.
ACACACAAACACACACACACACTCTGTCTCTCTCACACACACTCTCACACAAAGAGTCTGGGCTGCTTAAGTGTCACCTATAGCACAGAATACTCTCATCCTGATGCTTGAGGCTTGGATTAGTGGAGTCAGTGGGTTTAGTTCAGCCTCCTCCTGGAAATATTGCCATTTAGGCCCTGTGCACGAGTTGGGTGGTTAATTCTGACCCGTTCTTAAATCCCTGTTTACGCAGAGGTTGGAATTATGAGTTGTTAAGTATTTGCCGCATCTGACAATTATCGGATGCATTAAATAACTCAACCATTGTTAAATTTTGGCTGGTCAATGCTGGCCAAAATGTAAGCGGGGCAACCATATGGTATTTACTGTATCATGCGGGTTTTGCTGTGTAAAACACCAAAATCTGCATGTTATTCTTCAGAAGAACCACATCCCCCATTCTCCACATCAGCTGTTTCACACATTTCATGTCGTCAAACAGCCTTTATATCTTCTCTGATAATGTCTTTTCTTGGTTATGATTGCTGTTTCAATTGATGTTTCATTAAGTATTCTGCCTCCTTATCTCCTATTGTTAGTACCCAGATAAATTGGTATAAGTTTAGAATTAAGTATGCTACCTTTCAAGACAAGGAAAGGGGATTTCAATGTTAAACTGTTGGAAGTTTTGTTATATGCCCACCATGTTTCCCCATAACATAGTTGAGCAGAGTCTTACTATATACTTCTTTCTGGTAATAAGCTTTGATTATCCTGTTCCTTTATTTAGCCCTGTCATTGGCTTGAGAGGAACAATGAGCAGATTTTAAATGCTTGATTGGCAAACCTTCAGAATCATCTCCACTTCCAATGAAACAAACTGCACACCATTGCAAGTGATTATAAACTTGGGAATTTCTTCATGAGCAAATTCATCCCAGTGAAATTCAATCACCACCCTGGTATACATTGAACTCAAACACTTGGTTGCTACCCACATTTAGGTGCAATCTACAAGCAGAAGAAGATAGCGCTCCTCCTGCCCCAGAATTTACATGTACCCTTCGTTAATGTGAGACCTGTCAACTGCAATCTTTTCAAGGCAAACTACAAAATCCTGTCATGTTCTTCTTTGTGTATGCCAAATACCAATATATATTTTTGGAAGAACAAAACTTGAAGAACCTCCTCAAGCACCTCTTCATTACCCTTCGATAACATGTAAAGGCAGACGGCAACCCAAAAGGCATCCTTAGAAATCCATATGCTTCCAAAGGTGTGGCAACTGAGGTAAGAAGCTTAGATTCAGTAGGCAGGGGCACTTGATGATAGGCCGATGCTAATCCATGATGCTGAATAACTTAACACTGCTAAGTGCAGCCATTGCCTCTGGAATATTAGGAAGTAGTTGGCGAGTCACAGATGTTTGTTAAGGGCCCTTAGATCAACCCACAATCTTATGCTTTTACCATGCTCTCTAGGTGCCAGCACAACAGGTGCGAGCTACTCAGAAGATTTAATTTCTTCTATTGCCTCATGTTTCAGCAATGATTAAAGCTTTACTCTGAGTGGATCAACTATCATGTTAGGTACTTTCATAACACTGTAAACACAGGGTACAGATTTTTTTTATCAAACTATTCTTGTTTTCAAATCATTTCATCAGCCCCAATTCCTTCTTAAAAATATCATGGAACTCAGAAAAAAGGACAACACTGTCACCAGTATTAGAGGCCAGCAGAAATGGTTATGGTTGTGCTATCTAACTTTGTTGTTGCAACCCAAGTAAATTATCACTATGTTTGGCAACATATACTTTACCTATAATCTCACTATACTGGAATTAGAATTTCATGATAGCATAATCTAAAACATCAATCTCAGTTCCACCATTCCTTTTGCATTAATATCTACCGATAATATTTCAGTCATATCCTTCCCAAAATGCATCTTCCAGTTTTGATTACCTAGCATGGTATATGGTGAACCTGAATGCATCAATACCATTAACTGTTCTCCCCACCATTACTTTATGTTCCAGCATGGTTAGTGTGTCACTATATACTACTCTATCTTCTCACAGTTAAAACCACTTTCTCTGTACCATCAGACACATCCTAGATGGTCTGTATTCTGTAGCTCTTGCACATTCTGGCTTAATAGTTTTTTCCCACCTTTTTACAAGTGGCATTCTTAGCAAAACAACTGGTGGTGTCAGAAAGATGATTTGATGACCACATCGGTGTGTGTCTGGGTGTGATGCAGATGCTGCAGATGCCAGGAGAACGCCAGAAGAACAGAGAGCGGAGAGAGGTGGAGTGGGTGAGCAGGCCAGCAGCCGGCAGCCCATTTTCAAGTAAAGGGAAGGAGGGGGCTTTCTCCCTAGTTGCCGCCTTGCCGCCCTGCTTCTACCGCCGGCTGCCTGACCTCACTGGCCCTCACTGGCCCCCCACCGTCGTCTGGCCCCCATCTTCCCTTGTGCACGGAGGAAGACGAAGAAGATGCAGAAGACGCTGAGGACGCGGTAGCTGGCCATTGCCGGAGGGCCCTCTCCGCTGGCAGGGGGGTGCCGCAAAGCCGTTGTAGGCTAGGCTTGGCTTGGCCTTGAAAAGTATAATTCATTGCGGGAGCCAGGGGGTAGGGCAAGCACCCCTGCTGCTCCCCGTTCTTTCTGTTGTGCTCCTGCTGTTCCTGTTGTTCCTGTCCCTCATTTACAGCTCTTTCTTCAGTGGAGCTGCAGCTGTGTCAATTGTTAAAATCTCACTTCCTTACTACTTTTCTACTTCCTATGTAAGAAACTATATAAGAGACTGCACCATAAGAGGCCTGCTTGGACTCAGCTACAAGGGGAGGGGGGTTGTTCCTTGCCCTTTGCCCCTTGAACCCAGCACAATAAGGACAGCATAAGGAAAGTAAGCAAGGTGGGCAGGCCACGAGGGGCTCCAGTAGCCTGAGGAGCCCACTCCTCGCTCCTGAAGTGTCCTCGTGGGTGAGACGCCAGAAAAAGGGGCAGAGAAGAGAAAGCCTCCCCCAAAGAAGTAAGGAATTAAGGAAGAGTGTGGACTACTAAACTACTGATCTACTGATCTACTGATCTACTGATACTGATACTGAGCGCTGAGGAGCACTGAGAAAGAACTGATAAGCACCTAGAAGCAATCAGCACTTAAAGGCCAGTCGTCCAGAGGGTCAGAGGAATAGAAGAACAAGACTGGCAGGTGTTGAAGAGCTGAAGAGCTGAAGAGCTGCAGGCCTGATTGGAAGCTGGCAGAGTCGTGATTGGAAAGGGGAACGGGGGCCTGACACTCTGTCATCCGACAGTAAGGTATTGTTATTGCTGCTGGACTGTTTTCTTATTTTTTTGCTTCCTAAGGCCAGGCCTTGATGTGTCCTTGCCCTGACTTACACCGTTTTGCCCGGCTCTGCTGAACCCTAGCCTGTTTGTTTTATGTTAAAGGGGTCACTTAGGATCTTTGGTCTGCTCGGGATACCTTTGTGATCAAGACTGTGTTAGAGAGTGTTCACATACTCCCAGAGGGACCCAGAAGGGAGTAGTAGGAAATTGAGGCTAGAAACAAACTAGACCTGTACTAAGCCATTTAGAAAGGCTTAGTCGCTAATGACTTACCCAGTGGGATAATTGGTTGGTGGAAGGAGAGGATCCATGATCTTAGTAGAAAGGGAATAAAAGATCAGGAGTAAATAGAATGACTTCTAAACGTACGAGAAGGAGCAGGTCATTCCTGAGCCAACCTGCAAAAAAACAAATCAAATTCCCCAAGAAACTCAATGTAAAAAGTTTGAACTCTATTCTCCCATTTCTTTTGAAGGGTCCGTGTGAGAAAAATATGGTCAAGGAAGGAAATACATCCGGTGTTCTTAATAATTCCCTTAAAGGTCCAGCTCAGGGAAGTGAATTGAATAGCATGATTGATGCTGGCACCACTGCTAGGGAGGGACCTGCTGCCCCTGCCGCCTCCCCCCTCTTGAGGGGGTCCAAGCAGGCCAAAATTATAGAATTTACTCTCCCTGACATAGATCCGGACGAGGTGCTTGGCAGCTGAGTAGTTCCCTGGCCCATACCTACAACGCCCATAGTAGTACAATCTAATATTGATTACCCCATTCTAAAGCTATTTAGTAGCACTCTGTTGGACCACTTTCTTTTTTATATAAGCCCGTCAGAAACTCCGGATCTACGTGCCCACCAGAACAACATATAGGCCCTCATTCTGACCTTGGCGGGCGGCGGAGGCCGCCCGCCAAAGTCCCGCCGTCAGGTTACCGTTCCGCGGTCGAAAGACCGCGGCGGTAATTCTGACTTTCCCGCTGGGCTGGCGGGCGGTCGCCTTCAGGCCGCCCGCCAGCCCAGCGGGAAAGAGGCTTCCACGATGAAGCCGGCTCGGAATCGAGCCGGCGGAGTGGAAGCTGTGCGACGGGTGCAGTTGCACCCGTCGCGTATTTCACTGTCTGCGCAGCAGACAGTGAAATACATTTAGGGGCCCTCTTACGGGGGCCCCTGCAATGCCCATGCCAGTGGCATGGGCACTGCAGGGGCCCCCAGGGGCCCCGCAACCCCCCCTACCGCCATCCGGATCCCGGCGGTCGGACCGCCGGGATCTGGATGGCGGTAGGGGGGGTCGGAATCCCCTCGGCGGCGCAGCAAGCTGCGCCGCCTTGGAGGATTCAATGGGGCGGCGGTACACTGGCGGGAGCCCGCCAGTGTTGCCGGTCCGACCGCGGCTTTACCGCCGCGGTCGGAATCCCCATTGGAGCACCGCCGGCCTGTCGGCGGTGCTCCCGCGGTCCTCCGCCCTGGCGGTCTTTGACCGCCAGGGTCAGAATGACCGCCATAGTCCTCTCTGAATCTTTCAAGTGTCTTGAAAGAATTTTATCGTCCATTTTGGAACTTCTTGAAAAATAAATACAAGATTCAGACCACACTCAAGACATTCTCATTTCCATTCTCAAAGTTCTACTAGCAAAACAGAATATGAACCACTTGCCTGCTGAGATGACCAATACAATTAAAAAAGAGGCATGCGAAATAAATAAAAATGGTATTAGCATACAGTTTCCAATCGCTAAAGATTTGTTGATTTCAGGTGACAAGCCCCCCCACTCCGATAAAGGAACCCAAGCAGGAAAACTACATCTGGATGAAGTAGCCATTACACCAGCGATCCATGCCTCCGTCGAGAATGAGATATATTCCCTGGACAACCTCTTCTCTAGTATGAACTCACTGCATAATACTGTATTACTCCACTGACTCATGTTGTCCAGAAAAAGGAACACGCTGTAAACCCCAGAGCAGTACCGTTCCCAATTTTTCTTTCTAAAGATCAACCACCCATAAAGCAGATGGAACAAAATGAAAACGACATGGGACAGGCAAATAAAATATCTAAAATAAAAGGGAAAAAGACCGGAAAAAATTAAAAAGGGAACCGGCAACTTACAAAAAAAAAGAAAGCAAGGTCAAGTTTGAGGAGAGAGAGCAGGCGGATCTTATGGACACCTCGGAACAGGTCTCCTCACTCAAGAACTCCCAGAACAGATCTGAGGGGGTGTCTTTAGTCATACTGCCACTAGATCATGGTCAACAGACCAACAAGTGATGCCATGTGCCAGGTTCGACGCCATCAATGCTCTCCCGCCTGATCCTGTCCCTCTTTTTGTCAAGGAGACTTACCCCAGACCAAGTATTCAGAAAGTGGGAGGAAAATTCAGAGGGGATAATGCCCTTGATGGGCTTGGAGCTACTGTACTTCCTGGAGTTTTTGACTATATTTGATTCAAATGTATGCTTAAATCGTTTCTTCCTACTGTCATGCTTTCTGGAAATAGATGAACTCAATTTAATTGAGATTACTGATATTGTGAGGGTTCTTCTTGACCACAGTATAGGTAAACGCAAGGCAAAGGTTTGGTTTGCTTCTAAAACTATTGTGAAATTAATCTTGGTTAACTGTGCCCAACTTCAACGTAGGGGTATAGATGTTATCCCAGTCTGGGAGAAGTCAATGCACCTTGGTGGGCAGTCTAGTACTCATGGATTAGATTCCACGTTTCAAAATATTTGACGCACATTCGGTGCATTCGGTGCAAACAGAGTATGCCCCTTTGTATTTTACTAGGTATTTATATGTTGTTGCCTTTCATAGAAAAATGTATTATTTTAGGATGAATCAATATGACTCTGTATCTTTACTCATGTGGATCTCTTAGGAGTTCCAAATCATGATAATAAAATATTGAATTGAATTTAATTGAATTGATTTAAATGATCACATCTGGGACAATAAAACTGTAACTCCTTTGAACCATTACTAAAAGGAGGATTTTTGCATCCACTTTTTACCTCCTGACACAGCTATCTAAATTCCCCCTAGACAATACGTCATTCACTAACTCCAAAGTACCTAGTGCATGAGTGCTCTGACTTTCATGTTATTCACGCATCCATGGTGAGATGTTCTGCAATATCCCGGCAAACTTGATGATCATGCTGCTCCACCCTGGTCGATGGCACTCAACGTTTTCAAGTGTCACAAACAACAAAGCGTATTTACCCATTACAAAATTTCCAATGACAACATGACACATCACGTGTGCATGACACAGTCTGAAGTACAAGAGGAGGGTCTGCACGTCCACCACTAAACTTCAGGCCAGGAACACCATCTGCTCCACTATGCTTGCACTCCTCAGTCCTCCACAGCCCTTTAGAAGTTCACTCACGCTAGGAATTGATACATGAACTACACACTTTCAGGCCTATAATATCAGTTGCAGACCATGAGCATGGTGTGATTTTTGTTTGAAATCAGTTCTATCTTGATCGCAGTCCATACTTGTAAGAAATTGAGTTATTAGTTGTGTAGGAGGTGAGGCCTGCACAAGTGAAAGGTTCACAATTGTCTCCTTATTGGGAATCAAGAAACCCATTGTAGCACTTGACTCTCGCATGATAGTCAAGCAAAGCAGTCTAAGGCCTACTTAGGGAAAGTGGTGTGGGCTAGTAATCCAAATTCACTGGCACACAACAGCAACACTTGATAAATGATTGTCCAGTCAGTGTAGTTATTACTCGCACTGTTAAACATACAACATTAAGTTACAAATATACATAACTGTTTGAAATCACACGTGACCCCTACTGGGTCATGACCCAAAAAATCACAATGTTTCCCATCCATTCCAAACAGAACATCACAATAAAGGAGGGGAGTAATATTAAATAAAACAGGCCTATTGGCTTTGTCAAGGTGTCACCAAGGATAAAGCAAGCCAGTCAGCTGTGACCACAGGTCATCACAACAATAATGTAAGGGAAGCCTATGGGCGTTATCATGGGGTCATCATATCAAAATATAAGGCAAGCCTATTTGCTTTGCCAAGAGGTCACCACATCAAAAAACATGGCAAGCCTATTGGTTTGTCAAGTGGTCACCAATTCAAAATAGAAGGCAAGTCAAGGAATCACCACATTAAAAGACCAATATTAACATGTTAAAGAAATCACCATTGTATCACTGAAATCAGTACGCAGGTTCAAATGCAATTATTAGGGTCAATAAAGCATTGGGTTATTAGTGAAGAGGGGTGGAAACCTCACTCAAATAATAAACACAATCCTTGCCTGGGTGAACCACAAAAGTCATTACATAAAAATGTGCATGACCCTCAAGCAGCTTCACAAAAAACAGTCAGGCTAAAGATATAGGCAGTGTGTAAAGTATTTATGCAGCCCAGAAACAGTAATAAAATGAAAACACAACACAAGAAAAATTCTAAACTGCTTTGGCAAAATAGAGTACATTTTAATTAATAAAATGATAGCAGAATGACAAAAATCCAATCAGTAGAACCAGCGGTATTAATTTTTAAAGTTGCAGGTGAAAATAGCACCAAGAAGCACAAGGTGTCACTCGCACTTATCTGATCACACTGGAACAAGGGAATATCACAAGTTCAGGCCGACCTTGATGGAGCACGAGTTGGATACAGGGACCAAGTTAGTCCTGCTTGAGAGTTACCTTTCAAGACCAGTGCGAAGGATTGCTGTAGCACAAAGAACCAGCTAATGCTGGAGCTTTACATTTGTTGATCGAAGCAGATGGTTGCTGTTGGCACAAAGTACAGATCTCAGTTTTTCAGTTGTTGCAGAAGGTCACTGTTGGCTCGAAGAGTGGGTCCCTCTGGAGCTTCACATTGGCAGTCATCACAGACGGTCGATTCCTGGCTTAAAGAGGTCACTTTGTGGTCATAACGAACCCAAAACCTCTATAACTTCACCTTCTCTTCAGGAGGAGTTCACACTGATGCCAGCCAAGGTTCCAGGACCTGTGGGAGCACCTCTTAGGGATCAGGCGAAACTCCAGTTGATGCTGAAATCATGGCTCAGACAGGTCCAGTTAGTGCTGGTCAGCTGGGTAGTTGCAGAGAGGCCTCTAGAAGCTTGTTATGTCCCTGTAACTCACAAAGGAGGTAATTTAACTGTCCCTTGGAATGACTCTGGAGAGCCTGGGATCAAGGAAATCAGCTCCAATCTTTCTTCTTCAGTCAGGAGGGTCGCCCTTCTTACTCAGACAGCAGAGCAGAGCTTCTTATGAATCTTCAACAGGTCCAGAAGCATTCAGCCTTGGTGTGGCGTAATTCCCTGACGTTCCTCCAAAACTGGTTCTGGTCAATTCTTCCTCTTCCCCTTGTTTGGCTCCAATCTGTTTAGGGTAACAGGGGCGGGCCTGATATCAGGTCCCTTTGTGTGTGCTGCAGGCAGAACCCTTTGCAGTGTAATCAGGGCAGGGTACAGCTCCTCCCCAGTTATCCTGTCAGGAAGATCCATTACCCTCACATATAGGCCTTCTTTGTTCCCATATCTTAAAGCACTACACAGCCCACAACATGAAAGCCATTCACAGTCATGAGATCCAGGACACTGACAGAAAGGCACAGATGGTTTAGGCAGGAAATGCAAACTTTCTAAAGGTGGCATTTTCAAAATTGTAACTAGAAATATGATTTACCCATCAAAGAGGATTTTAAATTATAATTAATTTGAGTGTAAGCATGATTTATCTGTCTGTCTCGAATCTGAAATTAGCACTTATTAAATGTAATAAGGTAATCCAGTGTTAATCTATGAGGGAGATAGGCCTTACAGCAGTGAAAAATTACATTAAGTTTTACATGTCCTGACAGTGAAAACTCCTAAACATACGTCTAACATTTTAAAAACCATCCACACTACCGTATGAGCCCTAATTTAAGGGTGATTTATAAGTACTACAAAGGAAGGTTTAGGCCCAGCAGAAGGATTATTTTGCCAGGTGAAAATGTCGGTTTAAAACTGCACTACAGGCTGCAGTGATAGGCCAGAGATGTTTTACTATGCTACGTTAGTGGGTGGCACAACGAGCGTTGGTGTCCACTAGTAGCATTTAATCCACAGTCCCTGGATATAGGTATTACCATTTACTAGAGATTTACAAGTAGATTTAATGTGCCATTTAAGTTTGGTCGTTTTTACCATGTTTAAGGAGAAACACAAGTTCTTTAGAGCTAGTTATCAGGGGCAAAATGCTCAGAGTCCTAATGCCAACAAAAACTAGTTCAGAAAAGTAAGGGGATGAAGGCAAAAACTTTGGGACGGATGCTACTGCAATGATTTCAGGCAGCTGAATGATATCCCTGAAAACTGGTGGTATACAATTCCACAGAAACTACCCTCCAAATCAGTTCTGCTCTGACCAGTTTTTAATACTAGATCCATAAACGTAGGTTCACATGTTATGGTATACACCTGTTCCATACATGCTCTACTTGTTGCCGTGATAAGGTGATGCCAATAACGCCACAGACCAAGTACTGATGTAGGAGAGCTAATTTATTAACTTAAGGATGTAAAATGACTAAAGCGTCAACCTTTCAGCGCGGCAGCAAAATCTACAACTGTGAACATGGTAACACGAGTAGGTACCTATTCCAATGACTTCTGTTAGTTCTAGGTTTCTCGGTACAATTATGCCACTGCCCACGTGTTCACAGCTAAATTACAACACTGGGCTTGCACCAGCTCATATCCAATAAACAAGAACAGATTGACTGGCTCAATTAATTGAACAAGCACATTTTCACCACTTTCAGAATGTGGAAGATTAAATTAATTCTGAAGTAAACTCTGCTTGCTACATTTCTTATTGTGAGAGTGCATTAAATCACACGGAACAAGTTTTTCCACTTTTTTGTTCTTTGTCAGATATTTTTTTCTTAAAAGTTGTATTCCACTAAAAAATAGCATTTATAAGCAACACATGTTGTTTTTGAATATTTTGCAATGATTTCACTATGGTTTTGTTAAATTTTTTTGTAACAAGGACTGGAGCAAACCCTGGCTGTGTTCTTTAACCTGCCCCCAGCGTGTACTGCTCCATTGCTAGTTAAGCAAAATCGACATTTACCTTACATGCGTTGTCAGTGGCTTTTTGACACAAGTGCACCACAGGCCTCCATCATTTGAATTAAACACCACTGCAAACACTACAATGACGGGGGCAGACCTGTGCTTATTCTGTGCAAAGTTCAGTTTTCTTTAGGAGGTCTTCCTTTTCTCTAGCGGTAACACCGCCTTTATTTCTAGCGCCTTCTTGTGGATTTTTTTGGTGGTGCCATAAGACCGCTGCCCACAGAGATTGTAATGTAGCACCGAGCTTTAACACCAGACCTGCAGCACAACTGGCATTGCTAACGCTGAGTATTTGACTGCCAGCAATGCAGACTAGAAATTATGACACATAGTGCGCTTCATATTTGGAGATACTTGGGGTTATATCTACTAGATTTTACGCCGTGATTGCATCACAAAAGTGATGCAAATTGACGCAAAACCTTTCTTTACCTATTTACTTTCCAGTGCAAAACTTGTTTTTCACTGGATAGTACTTTAAAAGTAATACAAAGCAACGTAAAGCATTGCTTTGTATTGTTTAGTGCCAAGGGAACGTTACATGGGTGGTACATGGGTGTTCCCATGCAACCACCAATCATTTTTGATGGGTAAACCCTATCTACTAACATTAGTTGACAGGGTTTAACGCCAAAAATTAACGCTGTTGGAAAGCAGACATTAAAAGGAGAAATGTTTTCATTTCTCCTTTCCTTTTTGACTTTGCATGTCTGCTGCACTGTGCAACACACATACAACGTATGAAAAGTTTTAAAGTGTGTCTACGCACAGTATTTTGTACTGGAAGAGTATTCTTCCAGTACAAAAGCTATGCTAGACTCACGCACATACCCTTGCACTGTGGCGGAAATGTGCGTGCCTTGTGCTCACAGCTAAAATCAGCGCTGGTACTAGGGAGAGGGCGTTCTCCCGCTCCTTCCACACGCAGCGCAGATTTGTTGGCTGTTTCGCTGCGCAGGAATGTGGTAAATCTGGACCTTAGGGCCTTATTAACAGTTTGGCGTTTGCGGTATATCCACCAAAAGCTGGCATGAGTCCCTCCACTGTATTATGAGTACATTGATGGCAAGGGCACTCAAAATACACCGGGAGGAACATCTGCCGTTTCTAGAGGGATGACCAGGTCCTGCAAACTCTATATTGGGCCCTTAGGACCTACATTAGATAAGGTGACTTCGACACTCCTTACAAGTTAGGCTCATTAAAATGAGGTATTTACCATACGTAGTAAATACCATTATTACACAACTCGTAGTTCTGCTTACCTAAGCGAGCAGTTGACCTACATAATCCACTGGCAAGTAGACCACAGTAATGTGCAATGTCAATGTATAAATCGCAATTTAGATTGGGATTACAAATATCCAAGGATGAATCACACAGAATTTTCACTAGCAAAAGACGACCATTTAGCTTTGTACTTAGATCTATCTGGCACCCAGTGTAGCAGATAATATGCATTTCTAACAAATAATCAAATTAGGTTCCAAAGCATTTTTAAAGGAACTGCTAATACTGAAAAGTACTGTAGATGGCAGCAGTGGATAAGAAAAAGGAACTATATGCAACTGAAGTAAGGGCCAGATGTAGCAAAAATAAAAATTGCGACTTGCATTTTGCGAGTTGATGCGACTCGCAAAATGCGAGTCGCAAATTGGAATGCCAGAAAAAAAAGCGATCCGATTTTGCGACTCGCAGCCGGACTCGCAACGCTGTGTGCGAGTCCGCAGTTTGCGAGGTCGCTGTTTGCGAGTGTGCAAAAAATGAACTCGCAATTAGCGAGTGGGTATCGCAAATTGCAAATACCTTCAAAATTGCTTGCAGATGCAGCAGAACACTCCAGAAAGCATACCAGAACACCCTGGAAACACTTCCTGGCACATGATGATGACATCACAGCCAGGAAGTTAACAAATACACCTGGGAGGAGGGCTCAACAGTGAGCAGTGTCTCTGCCACTCACAGTAGGGTGCTGAGGAGTGGTAGGCACAGCACCATGGACGCAGCAGGGACCAGCCAGGCTGGCAGGAGGGGCAGGAGATCATAGATAACAGCCAGGACAGATTCATGTGGCACATGGCGTTAATGTGCCACATGGCTGGTTGGCATTTTCCTGCCCATGGACAATTTCAACTTGTATATAGTTTCTTCATGACATTAATAAAACAGTTATTTTTGTTCCACTTAACAAATGGTTAATAGGTGAGTATGACACGTACCGTCCAAAATACTGCGTTGCAATGTGGTCCCGTCTCAGTCTGCCTTGATTAGCTAGACTCCTATCCCCATGATGGCGATGTGGTTGTTCTTGCTCTTCATCATCAGGATCTGGGTCTGCAGGGGTGAGAGGTAGCCCACGTCGGGTGGCTATGTTGTTGAGGATGGCGCATGCGACCACAATTTTGAAAGCGGTAATGGGGGTGTATTGGAGGGCGCCTCCACTGCGGTGGAGGCATCTGAATCTTGCCTTCAGCAGTCCGAAGGTGTGCTCGATCAGGTTCCTGGTCCTCTTATGCGCACTGTTGTATTGCCTCTCTGATTCAGTTCTGGGTGTTAAAAACTGAGTCATGATCCAAGGCCTGAGAGCATATGCACTGTCACCTGTCACCTGTTGGGCACAAAAGTACACTGTTAGGAAGTCCAGATTGTCGTGCACAGTGACCTGTGTGTATGTCTGCAAGTGTCTGTGGCTCTACCTAGGAGGTAACCGTTTCCAAATTCCCCACGTTCCAGGCGTTGATGTATCCCACTATGCCTAAAAATGTATGAGTCATGGGAACTGCCAGGAAACTTAGCTACAATGTCCGTGATGACATAATGGGCATCACAAACAACCTGTATGTTGAGTGAGTGGGTACACTTCCTGTTGCGGAAAATGTGTTCCAGATTAGCAGGGGGGCATATTTGAATGTGTGTCCCATCTACACACCCTATGACATGAGGAAAGTGGGCAATGCGGTAAAAGTCCAGCTTGGTGCTGTTAATTTCTGCCTCATTCCTTGGTAAGTATATGAAGTGAGACATGTGCGTGACTAAGGCATCTAGGAATGCCCTGAGGAACCTTGACACTGCACTTTGGGATACCCCACCTGCCACGGCAATGACCCCCTGATAGCTCCCTGAGGCCAAGATGTGCAGTGCGCATAGCACTTGCGCATGCGTAGGGATGGCGCAGCCACGCAGAGTCTTGTGTTCTAGCTGTGGTTTCAGTAAATCTATTAATTCTAGAATGGCTGCGCTGCTAAGGCGGTATTTGTCATAGATCTCCTCTTCAGTTTGCTGAAAAAGAGTCTGCCTGGTTCTATATATCTTCTCCTGTCTGTGGTCCCTCCTCCTCCTCTGCTGGGCTGCGTAGACTCTCCTCCTCACTGCTATCAGGTATATCTCCGCCATCTTGAGTAACCCAGATGCCTTCTGGGTCCCCTTTTATACTTTGGTAATGGTTACCACCTGCTCTGAGTTAGTGGTAAATGGGACATGCAAACTGGGCTTTTTGCGACTAGTCGCAATTTGCGAGTTGCAATTGCATAAGGTTTGCGACTCGCAAATTGCGACTTGCAATTTGGGGGTCGCAAAATGGGGTCGCAACGGATGCGACTCGCAAACGGGTCCCATCGCTTTTTGCGAGTCGGAAATGGGCTTTTTGCATCCCATTTCCGATTTTGCACTGTCGCAAATTGCGAATCGGCCCGTTTGCGAGTCGCAAACGTTTGCTACATCTGGCCCTAAATTCCTAAAGGCAGGTGAAAATTGGCCTTAAAAATATATTTGTTATGATTTAGGATATCGTATACTGAATTAGAAAAAACATGTTCTTCTTTATCAGCTGTTGGTAGAACTTGGGCGAGTGGTTATTGATAAAGTCGACTAAGGCTGTAAAATATACAGATATTTCATTTTTTTCTTAGGAAATTCTGGCAGACGCCAAGCCTCCACAACATCACCTGGCCCGAAAACCCTGGCGGTCACGCTCCCTGCAACAGGAATCTCACACATGCACCCATCCCCCAACCCATCCGCACACTCACAAACACCCCCATCCCTTCATGCACGCATGCATTCACATACACATCCATTCAGCATACGCATACATGCACTCAGACACCCTCACTCGCAAATGTGCACTCAGACACGCACACACACATTCACTCGCATACACACATACATTCACTACCCGCTTCCCCCTTCCGGATACCCAGTTACCTTCCGTCGAGGAGGACGTCCTGGAGGGGATGGGTCCTGGCAGTATTGCATCGCCAGCACCACCACACCAGCAGTACTCCACCAAGCCGCATTACGGCTTGTAATATGGCAGGCGGAGTCCTGCTGCCAAGGCGGTGTCGGCGATGGAACCACCTATTCACTGCCGACTGCCAGCACGACTGCTGGTGACTTTCCACCTCAAGTATGGTGGACGGCTGCCAGCAGTCGTATTATGGTGGTCTGCAGACCGCCAGCACTGGTGGTCTAGTGGTGGGTTTGCCTTTGGCGGTCAGGCAAAATGACCGCCGAAGTCAAAATGAGAGCCTCTATGTTGAATTCCACCTATCGATATATCTGCTTAATTTTTGCAACCAACAAGTATTTTATGTACATAGTTAAGGAGTAGGGAGATGTGGTGTCCACTTTATCGGAGGTTTTCAAACCATCTGTTTGTCTCCTGGAAGTTTGCTTACCCAAAAACAGAGAAAGCCATAGAAGAGCCCACAAATGTTGGAGAGGAAGATTTACTATACTAACAAGGCACAAACGCAGGTACTTTGGGGGCATAGTATCCGCCTCTCACAGTTAATACCAACATTTTGGAATGAAAAGTTTTTGTCCAGTGCTGTATCAAGATTTCTTGGTCCACAAACCATATAAACTCGGGCCTAGGAATGCCGAGCATGTGATTGCCTCCCACTATTGTTGGCACCCTGTTGTAAAGCACTCTTGCTCTCTAGAGCAGTGGTTCTTAAACTTTTGACTACTGTGAAACCCCAACGAATCACAACTAGAAGCTGAGGTCCCCCACTTTCTATGACTTGAATCTGAAACAAATACAAAAATACATAGAAACACATATACACTAAATAAATACACATATTAGGAGATATTTAATTTAATTTACAAATAAAAAATATACAAAAATTGAAATTTTAATGGGAAGGAGTTGAGCTTCTTAAAATGTAGTTTTATTTCTAAAAGACAAAGCAAAGTGATAGACTGCATTCTCTCTTTTTTGTTGGCGCAGACCAGTGCTTCAATTGAGTCCTGAATCATCTATAGTAGATTCCATTTGCTGTAGTTGCACGACTCACACAAATCAAGATAAGGATACCAATTGATGGGATTATTTGCAAGCCCCGTGCACCACAGGTGCGTCACTTTTTGTAACGGACCGGTGGTGCACAGTGCAACCCCATATCTACAAGGGCACGCAAAGCCACTTTGCGTGGCTTTTCATGGCCTTATAGATATGGTGTAAGGAAACTGAAGGAAGTGTAAGGAGCGAAAGTCACTGCGTTGCCTTCCACTGCGTCAGGGAGGTGTAACATGGGTGCTGGGGTGGGTTTTCCCATGCAACACCCATGGGTTTTGATGCATTCACATATTTACAAAAATCTGTAAATCTGGGAATGCATCAAAACTGTACGCCTCCCAAGGCAGACACAACAAGGAGAAATATGTCTATTTCTCCTCATTGTTTCCTTTTTCTATGTGTGAAGAGGAAAATCCCTCTCAGGATTGCTTGTTTTGCAGGAAGGTGTCCCTTCCTGCACAAAAACAATTCTGCTGACAACGCAGACATCCTTGCACCATGGTGCAAGGATGCCTGTGTTGGCACTAGGCAACAATTTGTACGCAAGCGGTGGTGGAAAGGACGGAAATGCACTGCATCTTGTAAGTACAGTGCATTTCTGCCTTTTCCCTGTGGCGCAGGGCAGCGCAGCAAGGTCACTTAAAATGTTTGTTTAAACCAAAATAAAAAAACAGATATGAAAGGCCTGGTTCAGCGTTGCAATTTACAGATGTTATATTGGCCAGTGTGGAGCGAATACATGGGCGCAATATAAACAGACAAAGGTGTGTCATGTAGCAACTTGCCTTCCATGTGAGATGGCCTTTGTCCTCTATTGCGTCTACTGCTATCTTGGTCTGAGCCACCATGGTTAAAAAACATACTGGATGGCAGTTCTACCTCTGTTGTGCAACATGGTGGAAATACTGTTACTGCATGAAGGTATTGACAAGGTATTGACAAGGTGCCCCCAATATAGCAGTACTCTTTCAGTTTCGACTTGACAACTATCACTAACATACTGGGATTTTTCTTCTAACAAGCTGGGGCAGTGTATGATGTGCTGTGCAAAACTACCGTGATTTACATAGTGATTTAGATTCGAGCAGCCCCCGCACACAGGTCATGTGACATTTATCATGGCAGAGTTCTAGGAAGCCTCTGATTGGTGAAAAAAGAGGAGGCAGTCAAGACGTCTGTTATTTTATGGTGGAAATCCCGCGAAAAACGTATTTGAGCCGATTCCTGTTGTATTTAGAAGAAAATATCATGAACAAATGTATAGACAATAATTTGCGACATGCATCTGATGCAAAGAGTTGTACACAATTCTGCAGCCACTAACAATATAGCAACAAGTGTAACACACCTGTGTCTGACCCCTCAACGTTTCTTGATTTCTGTTAGCTTATTCAGGAGAACATACAGTTGCTGTCGCAAACTTTTGATAACATTGGGGGTCCACAGATCTGCACCAGCAAAAGCACTGAAATTACAAGCACAAAGCTAGAGTACTTCTGGACGTGACGTGGTGATCAGGGTTAAAATGTAAATATATTTGGAACTACTTAGACTAGGAAGATACTGTCAACAGGTCAATACACCACGTGACCTCCTATGAATACCTTTGCGAATCCCCAGGTAAGGAGGTGAAGTCGAGCTAATGTTTAACACCTTTTGAGACAACAAGAGTATGCACGTAGGTTGCTCAGAGCACCAGGGACGGGGGCAGGGGTGTGGGGAGGGAGGGGGCTGTTTGGATCATCTCAACAGAAGCAGAAGGCAAGATGGAAGTTGGCCCCAGTGACGTTGTGCAGCAGATGATGGGTAACTCCAGAGGAACTGGCTATGGGTAGGGCTGCCACCTTTCCAAGAAAAAAATATCGGCCATATTTTGTTGTTTAAAGAGTCTGCAGGGCCCCGGATGCGATACAAAATAGGACTTTAAACAAAATCGTATGTACTCTTTGTAATATCATTTTTCTATCTTTGTTTACTTGAACTATTAGTCGTGGATCATTAACGCAGCTCCAGAACACATTTAAACGTGCTTTATTTGCTATTCATATTTTCTATTTGAGTATATTCAGATAAAGACAAAAACACAACAGCTTTTGGTGGTTTTGCTAATTTTAGTTCCGGTCGGGACATTAAAATACCCGTGGTACCGGCAGAAAACTGGCTAGTTGGCAACCCGAGCTGGGGGTGACCGCGTATTCCTTTTCCTTACTAGTTCTGCTGCCAGTGCCATCAATCCAGTCAGTCAGTCAAAAAGTACTTCATTCAGTTTATGCAAACCATAAAAGTGCATAGAAACACGCAGGACAAGATTAAAAATCAATCTAAAAATCAGTCCGATAAAATCAATAACAAAGAATGCAGCATCTGCAATGTATTGTTATAATCACAGTAAATAAAAACATTGAAAGACATAAAAAGATTAAAAAGGGGGGGAAGGCCAAAAGTCTATCAACCAGAAGTTACGATTAATACGAAGTTCACAAAAGCCTTATGTGATTAGTTTTCAGTCCCGAGCTATTCATAAGACTACTTCTGCCCCAATACTCCGGCTCCTATACTCCAGCTCTAGGGCAGATACTTGGCAACTGCATAAGCCCTAGGTGCTTTGGGGTCAACACGCAGAAACCTGGGTGCAGTTGAACACTGCCTGACTCCCAGCAATCTACAGACGAAGGAGCCAGGCCTTTCGTGGTCTGGCATATCCTCTACAAAAAGAAAGAAAAGGGGGTAAGGTCTCCTCAGTGCAACAGCCGCCTACACATATAACGCTCTCGATGGTTTTTGATTTCCATCTTGAGTAAAAAGACAAACAGGGCAGAGTGCCATGACGAAACTTAGGTGCATATTTATAAGCCTCTAGCACCACCTTGCGCCACATTTGCAGCATTTACTTTAACGCAAATGAGCATTAAGGTGGCATTTCCTATGCGCCATATTTACAAAAAGGTGCAATGCTTGCATTGTGCCACTTTGTGAACCCTTTCGCCACATTATGCCTGTGCCAGGAATAATGTTTGAAAGGGGGGCTCAGAGCAGGCGTTAAAAGGGGGCATACCATTATTTAGAATGGGTCCCTATCTAATCTGCAGGAGTAGCGCCAACAGTTTGGCACTACTCTTGTAGAGTACATCAATAGCGTCACATAAAATTACGCAATTGCCCCCTACCCTGCGCCATGGTATGCAGTATTTAAAGTTCGACTCACACATGGTAGCGGTAGAGGGCGCTATGGGGCGCAAAGAAAGTGGCACTGCACTGGATGCAGCGCCACTTTCTATAATTCTATAAATCTTAATGTACAGGAGTCTAGCAGCATGAAGTGGGATGAAATCTAGGAAACATTCAAACTGACCAAACGTTTTGAAGTCTAAAAACTCAGTAGTGAGTGACCCATAAGACCTATTGCTTACTTCATGACCCCCCACATGTCCCAATAGGCATCCTTTAGGATCTGCTTAGAGAGGGGAGGGTAACCCTCATGATCATGCCAATAGGCTTCAACGCCCAGTTGGTTCAACATACCCGTGACGTAGTAAATCCACTTTATTCTATGGCTTTTATCTGTTTTAACTATGTCTTTAAGTGCGTTATAATATTTGGCAAGGACAGGAGTGTACTTAAGCCTACACCAGAAGAATAGAGGACGTAGCTGGGCCCTGGAAGAAATGGACTGAATGAGCATGTCCCACGTTAGAGGAAGCAGGGGTGCGCTTTTCAGAAGGCACAGCAGAGAACTTAGGAAATTACTCTCCGCTATACCTAGCAATGCCAGGGCTGATATGCCCCATGTGTAAGCCCCATACAGGGCACTGCCCTCAGCCTTTGCCCTATAGACCTTAAGAGCTGATGAAATAGGTCTCATTTTTGAGGCACAGAACAAACTCAAAATGACTACTTGTTAAAGTAAATTTTTTGTATGATTATTTAAAATCTTTACTATCAAGTTGGATCAATCTCTATAGAACGCACATACATTTGCCTAATTAGGCCCATGTCAAACAACAATGGGCCTATAACACTACAACCTAAAATCATAAAACAAATATTCAAAATGTAAAAGCTCAGCAACACATTTTTTTTACAAGCAGAGTTTTTACTCCAAAAGGATAAAAAAGCATATGTACAATATTTCATGATTGTTATTGATAAAAGGCCTAAAACCTAAAACGAGGTAATTAGTAGTGCAAGTCATTGTGATAAAATATAATTATTTCCAGCTAAAATGTGCACAGTACCACACCCAGAATGGTCAGACAATGTAAAAAAAACCTTAGGAAAGAAGTACGTTTTTGATTAGTCATTTAAGGCTGTACGAGAACTACAAAAAAATAACCACTCCCTTCTTCTTTAAGGGGTAGAAGTTTGGGAGGTGATGGTACTTTCATTCAGCAGCTTTTGTAACTGGTATAAAAGCTTCCCAAATTTAGCTAGATCAGATGGCTCCTTCAAAGTAAAAACAAGTGACCTGGCCTCATTGCAAGTTCTTACGCCATGGTGTAAAAAAAGAGGTTTTAATAAAATGTTACATGTGTTCATCAGTGCCGGGCAGCAGCATAACAGGTGATTGAATGGCTATCCATACAGCCTGTGATTTACAATCATGGAAAGGGAAGTGCCATTGCGGGTTCATATCCTTGATTTTGAGGGCTTACAACCTTGCAGCCATGATTTGTGTCAAGCAGGCTTTCCCAATTATACACATCAAATACGGTTGTGCTGAGAAGTGGTGTGAGCGGTTGGTGTAGGATGCTACCACAGCTGCTAACACAGGTATACTGCTCAGTTTTGTCAGGTCAGTTGTCCGAGGAAGTAATTTTATCTGCCTTTTCAATGTAGTTTTAATATAGTGTGAGAAAGCACCAGCCTATTTAGTTCTGCTTGATCTATTTGAAGGGATCAAATGCTTTAGTTAAATACTACAACCAAGGAAAATAGGACGAAAGGCTGATTTCAATGTGTTGGGTGGAGCCATAACAATCCTATGATAATATTTCAAATAAAAGTCCATATTGGCCCACTTCTGTCCTTCCATGCCGAGTTCTAAAATGCTCAAAATGCCAGATGCATAGTGACATAATTTCAAGCTGCTTTTATTGACCTGGGGGAGCCATTACATAGACTGGGTTAAACTTATTTTGAGATAATCAAAAGATGTAGCCCTGTCAAGACTGTTTCCATCAAGAATGATGAAACGACCTGTAGAGATTGATAGTCATAAATTTTGTTTTTGCATGGTTGTTTATCAACCCACGGTTAGTACAAAAAACAGCAAACTGGTCAACCAGGGACTTGCAGGCCAGCTGGCGCCATAGAAATAAATAAAGTATCATCTGTGTACAAGAGAAGAGGAACTTTTATGCCTGCCACCCTCGATGCATCATTGCCGCAATCTTCAAGATGAGCAATCACATCGTTAAGGGATAGGGAGAATAGGGTTGGGGCTGATACACATCCCTGCTGGACACCTTTGCAGATCCCAATATGTTTCGTCAACTGCCCCCAGGGCCCGCATTGAACCTAGGGATAAGTATCCTCATGCAGACGCCCATAATTTTTGGCGTGGTACCAAGTCAAAGGCAGACTTCAAGTCTACAAACACCAAATAGAGATGTGACCTCTGCAAGATAACTGTCTTCTAGTAGATGGTAAGAAATCTAAAAATTTGGTCGAGGGTACTCACATCTCTTCTGAACCCAGCTTGAAAATTGGATATGGCATCATGTTCTTCAATCCAAAGGTCAAGTCTGTCCAGGAGCTGCCTGCAGAGAACCTTCTGTGTCACGTATAGGAGGCTAATTGGTCTGTAATAAAGGGGGAATCCCTAGAACCCTTCTTGTAAATGGGGACTAGCTCTGCTGCTTTTCAACTAGCAGGAACTTCGGCAACCACCAAAATTGCATTTGACAGCTTGTTAATGTAGGTGGCCCACTTTTCAAGGTCAGCGCGAAATAAGTCCCCCGGGATCCCATCTTTACCAAGGGCAATGCTGCTAATTGCATTCTTAGTTTCTTGTAAATCAGATGGTAAGGGAGAAAGAGAATTACTGCCCTCAGTGAAAGATGAGACCCTTGGCACCTCCTTGGATCCTTGCAGGGGACCATACAAGTTAAAAAAATGCTCAAACTAAGTATCCAGGGTGATGGTACTTGCTAAATTGGACATCACACTCTCTCCCCCTTTGGCTACAATTCCCCAAAACTTCTTAACATCTCTACTCTTGACTGCAACAAACAGATCTTCCCAGATTTGGGTTTCCCAGTTCCTTCGCGCTGTTACCTGGGCCTGCTTATAAACTTTCCCCTTCAGCCTGATGTCATTAATATTGCCACTTTCGATAGCATGGTGCAACACATTTTTGGCCTCCCTGCAATCTTTATTGTATCATGCACTGCCAGTCATAAGTAGCCTTAGTCCCATAAGCGGCTTCCCCCCAGAAGCATTGGCCAATTGTATTGTAGAGGTTCATGTGAATAGATAGGATCACAGAATTTCTATCCGTCAGGGACAGTAGTGTGTCTTAGTGCTCTAGCGCATCTAAAAGGGCTTTGTCCATAAAGGCCCTATGCTCTAAATCCATTTCGATCTTGGGGCATTTTAGTTAATGCCTATAATTCAATGGGGAGAGACCACTGGAAAGCAAGAGGAGGACAGCCTTCAGATGGTTAAAGAGGTTTGAAAGCATGCAGTGCATTGTGTTGTGGTCACTCTCATTTCTACGGGCAACCCTCATATTGACCACAAGTCATCACACGAGATGGCAACTAATACATAGTTGATCCTACTGGCTTGCCCTAAATGATTAAAAGGAGTTGATGCTTGCTTGCCTGATATCACGCATCCATTAGAAGCCCTTAGCCTGAGCAGAAGTGTGAGTGAGAGGAGTTGGTAGGCTGCCTCAGTCCACCACTTAACAGGTTCAATATCTACTGAGAAGATCCCCCACTCCTCATACTCAGCACTGGTAAGAGAATGACCTATGTCATCAAGTGGCTCAAAGGTGGTGTTAAAGTCACCTGCAACAAGAAGGGTGTCAGGTGTATGAAACCTATCCCTGTAGGCCATAAAACCTTTTGATGTATGTGATTCAGCTCCCCCTTTCAACCCACGATTATACACCTTCTAAAGGTAAAATGTGCAATTGTCCATTCCTCTGGTTGTTATACCTTGAATGTCGGGGGAAGCAACAACAAGAGGACACAATTTAACATTAAGCGATGCGCGCACCCAAAGTAAAAGGCCTCCAGATTGTATCTTGCTGGAACCAAAAAATTAAGATAGACTGCTCTAAAAGACAGGTTCTAGGGACCAAGTTTCCTTTGGCATACATATATCAAACTAGTCAAGAACAGGCTCCGATCGGGGCCACCCATCTTGGACCTAACACCCACCACATTCCAGGACAAAATGTTTACATTATTCAGGATCGTTTGTTGGATTTTAGCTGCTGCAGAGAACAATATCAGTCGTGACAGAACATCAGGGATTGTCCCACACTCATAGGGAACATTCCAGAGTGGTATGCCATCAATTCCAGTAAATCCCCCCCAAACCACCACAGGAAGGTGCGTGCTACTACTGCAGAGTCAATCCACCATTGATGTTTCCAAATCTTTGATAAGGACTAAGGATTGAATGGTGGATTGAGGCAGCAGGGAGCACGGAGGGGGGTAAGTTTGAAACACATTTTAGAGCCAATTAGGGGATCTTTGCACAATTCCAACTCCACAAGTCCTTCTACCAGCTGGCTATACTTTAGAAAAAGCTTGATATAGTCAAAGGCACCACCATTGTTGATTTGATCACTAACCCTTTTGGCTTGTAAGGTATCTGAGTGAATTACTGAATGGTAATGGCGGACCAATCTTACAAAATAGGTACATGTATTTATGAGTGTATCCGTGTCCTCTCTGATCCCTGGGCTCAATGTGGGGACTTTAGTCATAAAGACCTTGCTCAGTCTCCCTGGTTGGCCCTCTAACCCTCTCCCTCCACTAAGCTGTGCTCATGATCTAAAGGGAGGAAAGCCAACCGCAGGACACTGTACTTTAGATGTAACAAGTCACTCAAGGTCCTTACGTGCAGTTTCAGCACAAAAAGTGGGAGGAGAGAGTGCTCTACCCTACGATTTTGAGAAGTTGGTGTGTAAAGCGAGGGAATTAGCACATGGCACCTGAGAGTGCCTAGCTTTGTCACTGGTACATTTCCACCTATTTTGGTTATAAATTAAGGCTATATACATGCCAGAAATTACTCTAGAAGGGACCATAGGGTGCTGGATGCTCCCCTGATGCTTGCTGGGTGCAAGGCGGATACCTGCTGTTTTAGTGTATGTACCTCATTATACAAGGACTTAACCAGATAGATGATACCTATAGTGATCATAGCATAAACGCGCCTTACATCAGGGACCGAAGCACTACTAAATGCTGTGTCAAGGTGAACTCTGGGTTGCTCAGTACTCCCAACCCCCCTCATGAGCATTGTCTGGTGTTAGAAATGGGGTCTCTAGTTGGCAGAGTTATACACCCTTGTCCAAATAGAGATCACAATCCTAGTCAGGGTAAGTCACACACAATCTAAATTATCCTGTGCTCACCCTCTGGTAGCTTGGCACTGAGCAGTCAGGCTTAACTTAGAAGGCAATGTGTAAAGTATCTGTGCAATAAACACAGTGAGAACATCACAGAAAGACATCACACAGGTTCAGAAAAATATAGGGTATTTATATGATCAATTTAAGATCAAAATGATCAAGATTAGATAATCACAAGTTGAAATATCACTCTTGTAATGATAAGAAGTGTCTTTAGTTCTTAAAATCAACAATTGTCTCTTCCAAGCACAAAGTACCTGGTTTGCATCAAAATTACATGCACGAAGACTGCAGAGGAGGAGATGCATGGAAAAAGGTAGGTCTGTGTCGGATATTCAGGTGCACACAGACAATGCGTCAATCCTTTCCCACGCAGCAAGGGCTATGCCTGGAATTCCGGCGCACAGGCTTGAATCCTTCTTTGTGATGCGGGGTCTTTTGATGCCCAGGGATGATGCACAGGTGCTGCGTCGATCCGGTGGGCGATGCGGGGAAGTTTCTTTTGCACAGCTGGTGCTGCGTTGATTCCTCTTGCAGGAAGTTGGGCTGCGTAGTTCCGGCTCAGCGATGCGTCAATCCGATGGGCTGTGCGTTGAAGTTCCAGTTGCAACGCCACTCTGGGAGCCTGGCTGCGTCATTCCAGTTTGGCGATGCAGTGATTTTCTCACTGCTAGGCAGACTGTGCGTTGATTCCGGCAGGCTGTACATCACTTTTCGCTGCACAAGGAGTTTCTTTGCAGAGATGAAGTATTTTTGGCCCTGAGACCTCAGGAACAGGAGGCAAGCTCAATCCAAGCCCTTGGAGAGCACTTCTCAGCAGAGCCAAAGGCCAGCAAGGCAGCAGGGCAACAGTAAGGCAGCAGTTGTAGGAAAGTACCATCTTGCCTGGCATGTTACCCCCATTTTTCACTGTATATATGTTGTTTTAGTTGTATGTGTCACTGGGACCCTGGTAACCCAGGGCCCCAGTGCTCATAAGTGTGCCTGAATGTGTTACCTGTGTAGTGACTAACTGTCTCACTGAGACTCTGCTAATCAGAACCTCAGTGGTTATGCTCTCTCATTTCTTTCCAAATTGTCACTGACAGGCTAGTGACCATTTTTACCAATTTACATTGGCTTACTGGAACACCCTTATAATTCCCTAGTATATGGTACTGAGGTACCCAGGGTATTGGGGTTCCAGGAGATCCCTATGGGCTGCAGCATTTCTTTTGCCACCCATAGGGAGTTCTGACAATTCTTACACAGGCCTGCCACTGCAGCCTGAGTGAAATAACGTCCACGTTATTTCACAGCCATTTTACACTGCACTTAAGTAACTTATAAGTCACCTATATGTCTAACCTTTACCTGGTAAAGGTTAGGTGCAAAGTTACTTAGTGTGAGGGCACCCTGACACTAGCCAAGGTGCCCCCACATTGTTCAGAGCCAATTCCCTGAACTTTGTGAGTGCGGGGACACCATTACACGCGTGCACTACATATAGGTCAATACCTATATGTAGCTTCACAATGGTAACTCCGAATATGGCCATGTAACATGTCTATGATCATGGAATTGCCCCCTCTATGCCATCCTGGCATAGTTGGCACAATCCCATGATCCCAGTGGTCTGTAGCACAGACCCTGGTACTGCCAAACTGCCCTTCCTGGGGTTTCACTGCAGCTGCTGCTGCTGCCAACCCCTCAGAAAGGCATCTGCCCTCCTGGGGTCCAGCCAGGCCTGGCCCAGGATGGCAGAACAAAGAACTTCCTCTGAGAGAGGGTGTGACACCCTCTCCCTTTGGAAAATGGTGTGAAGGCAGGGGAGGAGTAGCCTCCCCCAGCCTCTGGAAATGCTTTGTTGGGCACAGAGGTGCCCAATTCTGCATAAGCCAGTCTACACCGGTTCAGGGGACCCCTTAGCCCTGCTCTGGCGCGAAACTGGACAAAGGAAAGGGGAGTGACCACTCCCCTGACCTGCACCTCCCCTGGGAGGTGTCCAGAGCTCCTCCAGTGTGCTCCAGACCTCTGCCATCTTGGAAACAGAGGTGCTGCTGGCACACTGGACTGCTCTGAGTGGCCAGTGCCACCAGGTGACGTCAGAGACTCCTTGTGATAGGCTCCTTCAGGTGTTGCTAGCCTATCCTCTCTCCTAGGTAGCCAAACCCTCTTTTCTGGCTATTTAGGGTCTCTGTCTCTGGGGAAATTTTAGATAACGAATGCAAGAGCTCATCCGAGTTCCTCTGCATCTCTCTCTTCACCTTCTGCCAAGGAATCGACTGCTGACCGCGTTGGAAGCCTGCAAACCTGCAACATAGTAGCAAAGACGACTACTGCAACTCTGTAACGCTGATCCTGCCGCCTTCTCGACTGTTTTCCTGCTTGTGCATGCTGTGGGGGTAGTCTGCCTCCTCTCTGCACCAGAAGCTCCGAAGAAATCTCCTGTGGGTCGACGGAATCTTCCCCCTGCAACCGCAGGCACCAAAAAGCTGCATTACCGGTCCCTTGGGTCTCCTCTCAGCACGACGAGCGAGGTCCCTCAAATCCAGCGACTCTGTCCAAGTGACCCCCACAGTCCAGTGACTCTTCAGTCCAAGTTTGGTGGAGGTAAGTCCTTGCCTCACCTCGCTGGGCTGCATTGATGGGAACCGCGACTTTTGCAGCTACTCCGGCCCCTGTGCACTTCCGGCGGAAATCCTTTGTGCACAGCCAAGCCTGGGTCCACGGCACTCTAACCTGCATTGCACGACTTTCTAAGTTGGTCTCCGGCGACGTGGGACTCCTTTGTGCAACTTTGGCGAGCACCGTTTCACACATCCTCGTAGTGCCTGTTTCTGGCACTTCTCCTGGTGCTACCTGCTTCAGAGAGGGCTTCTTGTCTTGCTCGACGTCCCCTCTCTCTGCTGGTCCAATTTGCGACCTCCTGGTCCCTCCTGGGCCTCAGCAGCGTCCAAAAACGTTAACCGCATGATTTGCCGCTAGCAAGGCTTGTTAGCGTTTTTTCGGCGGGAAAACACTTCTGTACGACTCTCCACGGCGAGAGGGATCCGTCCACCAAAGGGGAAGTCTCTAGCCCTTTTCGTTCCTGCAGAAACCTCAGCTTCTTCTGTCCAGTAGAAACTTCTTTGCACCCGCAGCTGGCATTTCCTGGGCATCTGCCCATCTCCGACTTGCTTGTGACTTTTGGACTTGGTCCCCTTGTTCCACAGGTACCCTAGATTGGAAATCCACAGTTGTTGCATTGCTGGTTTGTGTCTTTCCTGCATTATTCCTCTAACACGACTTCTTTGTCCTTAGGGGAACTTTAGTGCACTTTGCACTCACTTTTCAGGGTCTTGGGGAGGGTTATTTTTCTAACTCTCACTATTTTCTAATAGTCCCAGCGACCCTCTACAAGGTCACATAGGTTTGGGGTCCATTCGTGGTTCGCATTCCACTTTTGGAGTATATGGTTTGTGTTGCCCCTATCCCTATGTTTCCCCATTGCATCCTATTGTAACTATACATTGTTTGCACTGTTTTCTAAGACTATACTGCATATTTTTGCTATTGTGTATATATATCTTGTGTATATTTCCTATCCTCTCACTGAGGGTACACTCTAAGATACTTTGGCATATTGTCATAAAAATAAAGTACCTTTATTTTTAGTATAACTGTGTATTGTGTTTTCTTATGATATTGTGCATATGACACTAAGTGGTACTGTAGTAGCTTCACACGTCTCCTAGTTCAGCCTAAGCTGCTCTGCTAAGCTACCATTATCTATCAGCCTAAGCTGCTAGACACCCTATACACTAATAAGGGATAACTGGGCCTGGTGCAAGGTGCAAGTACCCCTTGGTACTCACTACAAGCCAGTCCAGCCTCCTACATTGGTTGTGCAGCGGTGGGATAAGTGCTTTGAGACTACTTACCACTCTTGTCATTGTACTTTTCATAAGAGAAAAATATACAAAACAAAGTCAGTGTATATACACATAGCCAAAAAGTTTTGCATTTCCTCTTTTCACTCTTTTCTAAGTGCTGAAAAGTACTTCTAACTTTCTAAAAAGTTCTAAAAAGTTTAAAAAGTTTTTTTCTCTGTCTTTCTAAAAGCTCTGACAAACTTTTAATCTTTTACTATCACTTTAACTCTCTCAAAAAAATGTCTGGCACAGGCCAAAATGTTGATCTGTCCAAACTTGCATATGATCACCTTAGCTGGAAAGGAGCAAGGAATCTCTGCATAGAGAGAGGTTTGAGTGTAGGGAAGAATCCTTCCTTAGAACTGTTAATTAACATGCTTAGAGTACAGGATAAGGCCATAAGTGGCCAATCTGTTGAAAAAGTAGCTAATGGTTCTCAATCTGATCCAGGGACTCCCCCAGGAAAAGATTCAGGAAAGAAACTTCCTAGCCTGCCCATTACTAGACAGTCTAGCATAGTTGGTAATGATGATGAGCCACACCATATAAATAGTGTTGTCTCACATCATAGCAAAAGCATTTATTCTCACCATACTGGTAGTGATGTTTCTGTTAGCCAAGCTGTTAGGGTGGCTTCTGTAAGGGACAGGTCTCCTTCTGTCCATTCTCACCATACTTCTGTTTCAAGGCATGTCCCTCCCACCCACCCTGATGACAGATTGTTAGAAAGGGAGCTCAATAGATTGAGAGTGGAACAAACCAGACTGAAGCTCAAGAAGCAACAGCTGGATTTGGATAGACAGACTTTAGAAGTAGAGAAGGAGAGACAGAAACTGGGTTTAGAAACCCATGGTGGCAGCAGCAGTATTCCCCATAGTCATCCTGCAAAAGAGCATGATTCCAGGAATCTGCACAAGATAGTTCCCCCTTACAAGGAGGGGGATGACATTAACAAGTGGTTTGCTGCACTTGAGAGGGCCTGTGTTGTACAGGATGTCCCTCAAAGGCAGTGGGCTGCTATTCTATGGCTATCATTTAGTGGAAAAGGTAGGGATAGGCTCCTTACTGTGAAAGAAAATGATGCTAATAATTTCCAAGTTCTTAAGAATGCACTCCTGGATGGTTATGGCTTAACCACTGAACAATACAGGATAAAGTTCAGAGAGACCAAAAAGGAGTCTTCACAAGACTGGGTTGATTTCATTGACCATTCAGTGAAGGCCTTGGAGGGGTGGTTACATGGCAGTAAAGTTACTGATTATGAAAGCCTGTATAACTTGATCCTGAGAGAGCATATTCTTAATAATTGTGTGTCTGATTTGTTGCACCAGTGGACTCTGATCTGACCTCTCCCCAAGAATTGGGAAAGAAGGCAGACAAATGGGTCAGAACAAGGGTGAACAGAAAAGTTCATACAGGGGGTGACAAAGATGGCAACAAAAAGAAGGATGGTAAGTCTCCTGACAAGGGTGGGGACAAATCTAAAAATGAGTCTTCATCAGGCCCACAAAAACACTCTGGTGGGGGTGGTGGGCCCAAATCCTCTTTTAATCAGAACAAGGAAAAGAAACCATGGTGCTATTTATGTAAAATAAAAGGCCATTGGACAACAGATCCCAGTTGTCCAAAGAAAGGCACCAAGCCTCCTACCACTACAACCCCTACTGCTACACCTAGTGTCCCTACTAATAGCAGTGGTGGTGGGAGCAAACCTACTAATAGCCAATCCAAGGGAGTAGCTGGGCTCACTATTGGTAACTTAGTTGGGGTTGGCCTTGTTAGGGAGGCCACAGAGGCTGTGTTAGTCTCTGAGGGGGCTATTGATTTAGCCACCTTAGTTGCTTGTCCCCTTAAAATGGATAAGTACAAGCAGCTACCCCTAATAAATGGTGTTGTGGTTCAGGCCTACAGGGACACTGGTGCCAGTGTGACTATGGTCATAGAGAAACTGGTCCACCCTGAACAACACCTACTTGGTCACCAGTACCAAGTAACCAATGCTCACAACAACACACTTAGCCACCCCATGGCTGTTGTTAATCTCAACTGGGGGGGGGTTACTGGTCCAAAGAAAGTTGTGGTAGCTTCAGATTTACCTGAAGACTGTCTATTAGGGAATGATTTGGAGACATCAGCTTGGTCAGATGTGGAGTTGGAGGCCCATGCAGCAATGCTGGGCATCCCAGGGCATATTTTTGCTTTGACAAGGGCTCAGGCCAAAAAGCAAAAAGGACAGGGAAGCTTGGATCCTGGAACAATGGACCAAGTGCTCCCTAAAGCTAGGGCTAGTAGAAGCAACCCACTTCCTACTATCCCTCCCTCTACAGTGGATTCAACTTCTGAGGAAGAAGAATTCCCTCCATGTGCAGAACCTACACCAGAGGAGCTGGAAGCAGACACTGCTGAGCTTTTGGGTGAAGGGGGGCCTGCCAGAGAGGAGCTGAGTGTGGCACAGCAAACCTGTCCCACATTAGAGGGTCTCAGACAGCAAGCTGTCAAACAGGCTAATGGGGATGTCAGTGACTCTCACAGAGTTTACTGGGAGGACAACCTCTTGTACACTGAGCATAGGGATCCTAAACCTGGAGCTGCCAGGAGATTAGTGATTCCTCAGGAGTACAGAAAGTTCCTCCTAACCCTGGCACATGACATTCCCCTAGCTGGACACCTGGGTCAAATGAAAACTTGGGACAGATTGGTTCCATTGTTTCATTGGCCTAGGATGTCTGAGGACACAAAGGAATTTTGTAAGTCCTGTGAAACCTGTCAAGCCAGTGGCAAGACAGGTGGCACCCCAAAGGCACCCCTTAT
Organism: Pleurodeles waltl; assembly: GCF_031143425.1. Lineage (NCBI taxonomy): Eukaryota > Metazoa > Chordata > Amphibia > Caudata > Salamandridae > Pleurodeles > Pleurodeles waltl. The sequence goes on along the minus strand of NC_090447.1, from coordinate 741,063,778 downwards.
TCCACTGCCTGTGGTTGGGGTTCCCTTTGAAAGGGTAGGGGTTGACATAGTTGGCCCCCTTGTCCCTCCTACTGCTTCAGGCAATAGATTTATCTTGGTGGTAGTGGACCATGCCACAAGATATCCTGAAGCTATTCCTTTAAGGACCACTACAGCACCTGCAGTGGCAAAGGCCCTCCTGGGAATATTTTCCAGGGTGGGCTTCCCAAAGGAAGTGGTATCAGACAGGGGAAGCAATTTCATGTCTGCATACTTAAAGGCCATGTGGAAGGAGTGTGGTGTAACGTACAAGTTCACAACACCCTATCATCCACAAACAAATGGACTGGTGGAGAGATTTAATAAAACTCTCAAAGGCATGATTATGGGTCTCCCTGAAAAACTCCGCAGGAGATGGGATATCCTTCTACCATGCCTCCTTTTTGCCTACAGGGAGGTACCCCAGAAAGGAGGGGGCTTCAGCCCCTTTGAACTTCTTTTTGGACACCCTGTTAGGGGTCCACTCACACTTGTAAAGGAGGGTTGGGAACAACCTTTAAAAGCTCCTAAGCAGGATATTGTGGATTATGCACTTGGCCTCAGATCAAGGATGGCTGAGTACATGAAAAAGGCCAGTAAAAACCTTCAGGCCAGCCAAGAGCTCCAAAAGCAATGGCATGATCAGAAGGCTGTTTTGGTTCAGTACCAACCAGGGCAGAAAGTGTGGGTCTTGGAGCCTGTGGCCCCAAGAGCACTCCAAGATAAATGGAGTGGACCCCACACAATTGTTGAAAAGAAGGGAGAAGTCACCTATTTAGTTGACTTAGGCACTGCCAGGAGTCCCCTTAGGGTGCTCCATGTCAACCGCCTGAAACCCTACTGTGACAGGGCTGATCTCAACCTGCTCATGGCAACTGATGAGGGACAGGAAGAAGACAGTGATCCTCTACCTGATCTCGTCTCTTCCACAGAACAAGATGCTCTTGTGGAAGGTGTAGTTTTGTCTGATTGTCTTACTGCTGAGCAGAAAGATAATTGCATAAATCTCCTAGATCAATTCTCTGAACTCTTCTCTACTGTGCCAGGTACCACTTCTTGGTGTGAGCACACTATAGATACTGGAGACAGTTTACCTGTCAAAAGTAAGATCTATAGGCAGCCTGACCATGTCAGGGACTGCATAAAGCAAGAGGTCCAGAAAATGTTAGAACTAGGAGTGGTTGAGCACTCTGACAGTCCATGGGCTTCTCCTGTGGTACTGGTACCAAAACCCCATTCCAAAGATGGAAAGAAGGAAATGCGGTTTTGTGTAGACTATAGAGGTCTCAACTTGGTATCCAAAACTGATGCTCACCCTATACCCAGGGCAGATGAGCTCATAGATACACTGGCATCTGCCAAGTATCTAAGCACTTTTGACTTGACTGCAGGGTATTGGCAGATCAAATTGTCAGAAGATGCTAAACCTAAGACTGCATTTTCAACCATTGGAGGACATTACCAGTTTACTGTAATGCCTTTTGGTTTGAAAAATGCACCTGCCACTTTTCAGAGGTTGGTGAACACAGTCCTGCAAGGGCTGGAAGCTTTCAGTGCAGCATATTTGGACGATATAGCTGTCTTTAGCTCCAGCTGGGATGATCACCTGGTCCACCTATGGAAAGTTTTGGAGGCCCTGCAAAATGCAGGCCTCACTATCAAGGCTTCAAAGTGCCAGATAGGGCAGGGTAAGGTGGTTTATCTGGGACACCTTGTTGGTGGGGAACAGATTGCACCACTTCAGGGGAAAATCCAAACAATTATTGATTGGGTTCCCCCTACCACTCAGACTCAGGTGAGAGCCTTCCTAGGCCTCACTGGGTATTACAGGAGGTTCATTAAGAACTATGGCTCCATTGCAGCCCCTCTTAATGACCTCACATCCAAGAAAATGCCTAAAAAGGTATTATGGACAGCACCTGTCCTGAAAAGCCCTTGTTACTCTAAAAAATTCTATGTCCAAACTGATGCATCTGAATTAGGAGTAGGGGCAGTCCTATCACAACTTAATTCTAAGGGCCAGGATCAACCTGTTCCTTTTATTAGTAGGAGGTTGACCCCTAGAGAAAAGCGTTGGTCTGCCATTGAGAGGGAGGCCTTTGCTGTGGTCTGGGCTCTGAAGAAGTTGAGGCCATACCTGTTTGGCACTCACTTCATTGTTCAGACAGACCACAAACCTCTACTTTGGCTAAAACAAATGAAAGGTGAAAATCCTAAATTGTTGAGGTGGTCCATATCCCTACAGGGCATGGACTATACAGTGGAACATAGACCTGGGAGTAGCCACTCCAATGCAGATGGACTCTCCAGATATTTCCACTTAGACAATGAAGACTCATCAGGTCATGGCTAGTCTTATTGTCCTTCGTTTGGGGGGGGGTTGTGTAGGAAAGTACCATCTTGCCTGGCATGTTACCCCCATTTTTCACTGTATATATGTTGTTTTAGTTGTATGTGTCACTGGGACCCTGGTAACCCAGGGCCCCAGTGCTCATAAGTGTGCCTGAATGTGTTACCTGTGTAGTGACTAACTGTCTCACTGAGGCTCTGCTAATCAGAACCTCAGTGGTTATGCTCTCTCATTTCTTTCCAAATTGTCACTGACAGGCTAGTGACCATTTTTACCAATTTACATTGGCTTACTGGAACACCCTTATAATTCCCTAGTATATGGTACTGAGGTACCCAGGGTATTGGGGTTCCAGGAGATCCCTATGGGCTGCAGCATTTCTTTTGCCACCCATAGGGAGCTCTGACAATTCTTACACAGGCCTGCCACTGCAGCCTGAGTGAAATAACGTCCACGTTATTTCACAGCCATTTTACACTGCACTTAAGTAACTTATAAGTCACCTATATGTCTAACCTTTACCTGGTAAAGGTTAGGTGCAAAGTTACTTAGTGTGAGGGCACCCTGGCACTAGCCAAGGTGCCCCCACATTGTTCAGAGCCAATTCCCTGAACTTTGTGAGTGCGGGGACACCATTACATGCGTGCACTACATATAGGTCACTACCTATATGTAGCTTCACAATGGTAACTCCGAATATGGCCATGTAACATGTCTATGATCATGGAATTGCCCCCTCTATGCCATCCTGGCATAGTTGGCACAATCCCATGATCCCAGTGGTCTGTAGCACAGACCCTGGTACTGCCAAACTGCCCTTCCTGGGGTTTCACTGCAGCTGCTGCTGCTGCCAACCCCTCAGACAGGCATCTGCCCTCCTGGGGTCCAGCCAGGCCTGGCCCAGGATGGCAGAACAAAGAACTTCCTCTGAGAGAGGGTGTGACACCCTCTCCCTTTGGAAAATGGTGTGAAGGCAGGGGAGGAGTAGCCTCCCCCAGCCTCTGGAAATGCTTTGTTGGGCACAGAGGTGCCCAATTCTGCATAAGCCAGTCTACACCGGTTCAGGGGACCCCTTAGCCCTGCTCTGGCGCGAAACTGGACAAAGGAAAGGGGAGTGACCACTCCCCTGACCTGCACCTCCCCTGGGAGGTGTCCAGAGCTCCTCCAGTGTGCTCCAGACCTCTGCCATCTTGGAAACAGAGGTGCTGCTGGCACACTGGACTGCTCTGAGTGGCCAGTGCCACCAGGTGACGTCAGAGACTCCTTGTGATAGGCTCCTTCAGGTGTTGCTAGCCTATCCTCTCTCCTAGGTAGCCAAACCCTCTTTTCTGGCTATTTAGGGTCTCTGTCTCTGGGGAAATTTTAGATAACGAATGCAAGAGCTCATCCGAGTTCCTCTGCATCTCTCTCTTCACCTTCTGCCAAGGAATCGACTGCTGACCGCGTTGGAAGCCTGCAAACCTGCAACATAGTAGCAAAGACGACTACTGCAACTCTGTAACGCTGATCCTGCCGCCTTCTCGACTGTTTTCCTGCTTGTGCATGCTGTGGGGGTAGTCTGCCTCCTCTCTGCACCAGAAGCTCCGAAGAAATCTCCCGTGGGTCGACGGAATCTTCCCCCTGCAACCGCAGGCACCAAAAAGCTGCATTACCGGTCCCTTGGGTCTCCTCTCAGCACGACGAGCGAGGTCCCTCGAATCCAGCAACTCTGTCCAAGTGACCCCCACAGTCCAGTGACTCTTCAGTCCAAGTTTGGTGGAGGTAAGTCCTTGCCTCACCTCGCTGGGCTGCATTGCTGGGAACCGCGACTTTTGCAGCTACTCCGGCCCCTGTGCACTTCCGGCGGAAATCCTTTGTGCACAGTCAAGCCTGGGTCCACGGCACTCTAACCTGCATTGCACGACTTTCTAAGTTGGTCTCCGGCGACGTGGGACTCCTTTGTGCAACTTCGGCAAGCACCATTTCACGCATCCTTGTAGTGCCTATTTCTGGCACTTCTCCGGGTGCTACCTGCTTCAGAGAGGGCTCCTTGTCTTGCTCGACGTCTCCTCTCTCTGATGGTCCAATTTGCGACCTCCTGGTCCCTTCTGGGCCTCAGCAGCGTCCAAAAACGCTAACCGCATGATTTGCCGCTAGCAAGGCTTGTTGGCGTTCTTTTGGCGGGAAAATACTTCTGCACAACTCTCCACGGCAAGAGGGATCCGTCCACCAAAGGGGAAGTCTCTAGCCCTTTTCATTCCTGCAGAAACCTCAGCTTCTTCTGTCCAGTAGAAGCTTCTTTGCACCCGCAGCTGGCATTTCCTGGGCATCTGCCCATCTCCGACTTGCTTGTGACTTTTGGACTTGGTCCCCTTGTTCCACAGGTACCCTAGATTGGAAATCCACAGTTGTTGCATTGCTGGTTTGTGTCTTTCCTGCATTATTCCTCTAACATGACTTCTTTGTCCTTAGGGGAACTTTAGTGCACTTTGCACTCACTTTTCAGGGTCTTGGGGAGGGTTATTTTTCTAACTCTCACTATTTTCTAATAGTCCCAGCGACCCTCTACAAGGTCACATAGGTTTGGGGTCCATTCGTGGTTCGCATTCCACTTTTGGAGTATATGGTTTGTGTTGCCCCTATCCCTATGTTTCCCCATTGCATCCTATTGTAACTATACATTGTTTGCACTGTTTTCTAAGACTATACTGCATATTTTTGCTATTGTATATATTTATCTTGTGTATATTTCCTATCCTCTCACTGAGGGTACACTCTAAGATACTTTGGCATATTGTCATAAAAATAAAGTACCTTTATTTTTAGTATAACTGTGTATTGTGTTTTCTTATGATATTGTGCATATGACACTAAGTGGTACTGTAGTAGCTTCACACGTCTCCTAGTTCAGCCTAAGCTGCTCTGCTAAGCTACCATTATCTATCAGCCTAAGCTGCTAGACACCCTATACACTAATAAGGGATAACTGGGCCTGGTGCAAGGTGCAAGTACCCCTTGGTACTCACTACAAGCCAGTCCAGCCTCCTACAGCAGTCCTTTACAGCAAAGCAGTCCAGGTGAGTCCTTTGGGCAACAAGGCAGCTTCTCTTGGCAGTTTGCAGGTTCTGGTGCAGTCTTTCCCAAGAAGTGTCTGAGTTGGTAGGGTCTGTGACCCAGTTTATATACCCAAATGTGCCTTTGAAGTGGGGGAGACTTTAGAGAGTGGCTTAGAAGTGCAAAAGGTCCCCTTTCAGTACAATTCTGTCTGCCAGGGTCCCAGTATGGGGTCTGGCAGTCCATTGTGTGAGGGCAGGCCACTGTCCTTTGAAATGTAAGTGTCAGGCCCACCACCCCTCCAGCCCAGGAAGACCCATTCGGTATGAAGATGTGTGCAGGTGTGACTGAGCATCCTATGTTTGTGGTTGTCTGGGTGAAATGCACAAGCGAGCTGTCAACCAGCCCAACCCAGACGTGGATTGGAGACTGGCTGTAAGGTACAGAAGGATTTTAAGTGCAGAGAAATGCTCACTTTCTAAAAGTGGCATTTCTAAAATAGTAATATTAAATCCAACCTCGCCAGTCAGCAGGATTTTGTATTACCATTGTGGCCATACAAAATATGACCAGTCTACCCCTTTCTGATCAGAATCTACCACTCAAACATTTTATGAGGGTAGCCCTAATGTCAGCCTATGAAAGGAGCAGGCCTCACAGCAGTGGAAAACGAATTCAGGCATTTCCACTAACAGGACATATAAAATACACAGATATATGTCCTGCCTTTTACCTACACAGCACCCTGCCCTCTGAGTTACCAAGGGCCTACATTAGGGTGACTTATATGTAGAAAAAGGGTAGTTTAAGGCTTGGCAAGTACTTTTAAATTCAAGTCGAGGTGGCAGTGAAACTGCACACACAGGCCTTGCAATGGCTGGCCTCAGACATGGTTAATAGCTACTTAGGTGGGTGTCACAACCAGTGCTGTAGCATTCAAACTACAGGCCCTGGGCACATGTAGTGCACTTTACTAGGGACTTACCAGTTGATCAAATATGCCAATTGGGTATGAACCAATGTTACCATGTTTTAAGGGAGAGAGCATATGCACTTTAGCACTGGTTAGCAGTGGTAAACTGTGCAAAGTCCTAAAACCAGAAAAAAGTGTCAAAAAGTGGAGGGAGGCAGGCAAAAAGTTGGGGGGGACCACCCTAAGGCTGTCAGGTCTAACACCCGGTAATAATCAGCAAGAACAGCATACCTGTTGGCATATACTACAGGAGGATCACCAAATAAACACTAAGGGGGTCATTACGACCCTGGTGGCTGGCGGTAAGGTGGCGGTAACACCGCCAACAGGCTGGCGGTGTTCCGCCAGCAATTATGACCGTGGCGCAATAGCCACGGCCAGACCGCCGGCCCCTCCAACATACCGCCAGAGGGCAGCGGTGCAAGCACCGCTGCCCTGGGGATTATGAGTCCCCGACCGCCAGCCTGTCCGTGGAGGTAAACACCGCCATGGAACGGCTGGCAGTAAGGGGACTTGAGGTGCCCCTGGGGGCCCCTGAACTGCCCATGCGCTTGGCATGGGCAGTGCAGGGGCCCCCAGGCATAGCGCCGTCGTGCATTTCACTGCCCGAATTTCGGGCAGTGGAATGCGAGACGGGTGCTACTGCACCCGCTGCACATCAGCATTGCCGCTGGCTCTATTACGAGCCGGCAGCAATGTTGATGTGACATTTCCGCTGGGCCAGCGGACGGTAACACTGTTACCGTCCGCTGGCCAAGTGGAAATGTCATAATAGGGAGCCAGGAATACCGCCGGCAATAGCAGTATTCTGTCTCCCGCAGCCTCGGCGGTCTTTTTCCAAGACCGCCGAGGTTGTAATGACCCCCTAAATTCCCTTAAGATTACAGTCAACAAAGTAATTACTAATGGGTTCTGGTGGTGTCTCTGGCAATTAAAACATCATCCCAGCTGAGTCCTTATTGGTAGCGGCTGATTTGTTCCTCCCTTTGTTTGCTAATATGAGTGCAATCCCACCGCCTACCCCCCACCTTCCCCTGGGCCAGGCTTTCCCTTTTCTTATCCCCTAAAAGCATTTCAGTCTCCTCAATCAGACAGTCAATGTCTTCTAACATTGTGTTAGAATGAGGGTTGACCACACCGTATCACTAGTAGCCAGCTAATAGCTCTTCTTTTTCTTCCTATGCAGTATTTCCGTAGCTTTTCCAATTGCCCATTGAGAGAGAGGGTTGCCAATTATCTACACTTGACTGTTAAAGAAAACACTTGCTCAGACATGTTCCAACAAGGGGTAGGTGGTAAAGCCCCCCACCAAGAGGTGAGCAAGAGATAATGTTTTGTGACAGACGTAAAAGTAGGACTAGAATGAATGACAAGTTGCCAAATAAATCCTGCTCAAGGGCCACAGTGTGAAAGATGGAGGCCCCCAACCAATAGATAGAACAGCTGGGGTTATACTGTAGCTTATGCAGCGTGCCTTGATGCTATGAGGGAGTTTGTGCCTGCACACAATAGACAGTTAGGGTGCAGAGCCAAGGGAATGGTCCTGCCTTGCCTCTCCCTGTCACTGACGTGTGCAGGATGGGCCCGCCTTTGGCCAGCGCGCGTCCTGCGCTGCAGGAGCTCTATAGCGATTCGGCAGCAGCAAAGTAAGAACAGCTGGGCAGAGCATCTGGGCCTGCCTTCTGGCCCCCAACGAATCCTGGGACAACGAATACCTCCTCTGGATCACCCACTCTGCAGGAGCAGGCGTGGCACTTTATAGAGCTTTGGCAGCAGCAAAGTAATAGCAGCTGGGCAGTGTGTCCGGGTCTGCCTCCTGGCCCCCAAAGAATTCTGGGACACCGAGGGCCAGATGCAGGAAACACTTTGCGACTCGCAAACGGCAAAATTTGCCGTTTGCGACTCGCAAATGCGTGTTTCCTATGCAGAAATGCATTTTGCGAGTCGGGACCGACTCGCAAAATGCCTTTCCGAATCGCAAATAGGAAGGGGTGTTCCCTTCCTATTTGCGATTCGCAGTGGTATGCAATACCATTTGCGACCGCATATGCGGTCACAAATGGTGTCGCAGTTACCATCCACTTGAAGTGGATGGTAACCCACTCGCAAATGGGAAGGGGTCCCCATGGGACCCCTTCCCCTTTGTGAATGGACCACAAATTATTTTTTCAGGGCAGGTAGTGGTCCAAGGGACCACTACCTGCCCTGAAAAAATACCGAAACTAAAGGTTTCGGATTTATTTTTAAGTGCAGCTCGTTTTCCTTTAAGGAAAACGGGCTACACTTAAAAAAAAAAAACTGCTTTATTTAAAAGCAGTCACGAACATGGAGGTCTGCTGACTACAGCAGGCCTCCATGTTTGCGAGTGCCCATAGTCGCTATGGGGCCGCAAATTGCGACCCACCTCATTAATATTAATGAGGTGGGTCTTTGCGACCCCATATCGACTCGCAGACGGTGTCTGAGACACCGTTCTGCATACCAATTTGCGAGTTGCAAATTGCGAGTCGGAAGGACTCGCAATTTGCAACTCGCAAATTGGATTTTTGCTACATCTGGCCCCGAGTCCCTCCTCTGGATCACCCCATCAATCCATAGCCAATTTAGAGAGGACAGTAGCCACTCTTTCCATTAAAAGAAAGGTGCCTTTTGGGTGTCTCTTCTACCTTCAAGTACACCAATGGGGTCTCACAGTCAGAGGAACAGGAAAACCCTCAAAGGACTTGCATGACTGTCAAACTCATTAAAGGAGAACAACAGACTCTGACAGAAAAATAGCACAAGGAAGGGCAGCACAGTACACCAGAGCCATTTATAGAACTTTAATTCCAAGAAAACTTTCCTTAAAAAGGCAAGGAACGAGGCAAAATCAAAATAATATTTGATTAATTAAGTGGTTTATATTTTAAATCTGGAACCTGTAGCATATTTCAATCTCTCAAATTCCTGATTTCTAGAGTTGTGCCTCAGAGATATTTTGCAGCTGCAATTCGTGGTGTTGAAGAGAGAGAGCCTTAGGAGGGTGCAAAAATGTACATTCCATGTGCATATCTTAATGTTTTGATGAAATGCTCATCCTCATGTTATTTCAGCTGATACAAAGTCTGCTTTAATATGGATCAGGATGAATATGTTAAAGTAGGCGTTTAAGGTTTTTGTTTAGCAGTCTACATGATCCACTCTGCCATTTTAGACCACGCTTGACAGATACATCCAATGAAGAGCAACAGTGTTTGATAAAGAAGCTTTGGTGGAGGGAGGCATTAGAAATGTGATAAAATAAATCTCAAGGAATGTGGGGGGATTACACTTGAAGAAATAGTAGTTCAGACATTTTCAGAAATTGATGATATCCTTGTCAAACTTCAGAGATCTGGTGCTTGGATTCAAAAGAATTTGTCCTTGTACTACAAATTCCCTTCCTCAAAGAAAAAGTGACTTACCTTATACACTAATTGTGGTTGTCAGTCCTGCATGGGAGAAGAAGAGGTAGCCGGATGCTAAATGTCAAGAGATTGGCCTACCAAATCCTCATTGCCAATTTTGGGGGGATCAGGATCAACTGTGCCCAATTTCTCCTGCAAGACTTTCAAAGAAGCAGAATGGATGGAAATATATATAGTAGGCCTTTGGATTAGCTGAACTTAAAGCCACCCAGAGGAAACCATTTGGATGGACATCTTTGGCACATACTTGAGGACATCCTGTTCTAGGCCATGGCAAAAATGGCTACAGATGGACACTCCAAACTGGATAAGATCAATTCTGTCACCCCCAGAGTGTAGTTCGCACTCGTTGTCCTCCAGCGAGAGACAACAAATTTCACATGGATCTGTTGCTGCTTTGAAATCCATCTTACAACAGGGCTTGAAGCCTGAAACCGCTGGTGGAGTCATTTGACCTAGTGGCTGTTGAAGGTGAAATTTTTTTGTTGGTAGAGAATTAAAACACCAGATAGAATCTGCAAGCATGTTGGCAATTATTGTATCCTGGCGTAGTCATGACTGGTGGACAGAGCAGTGGCGGCTCCTCCTTTAGGGCAGAGCAGCGTCACCCCCCCATGCCAGCACCCCCGCCAGCGCAGGAAAGGTGAAAAATAAAATTAATTTATTACCATTTTACTTTCACCTTTCCCCAACTGAGCTGTGTTTGGGGGCAGGACCTCTGCTGTTGACTGGCAGCAGGGGAAAAGTGATGTTCACTCCAGTTTGGGGTTTGCATGTTATTTTTGCCAGCTGTCTAGGGACAGCAGCCTGACATGGGCACTTTAAACCTCTCCACACAGCTGTCTTAGACAGTTGGGTGGAGAGCAGGCACAGGCCCCTAGTGCCTGAGGAGGTGTTGAGGTAGCCCATTTCAGACAATTCCGGCACTGCTCTCATGCTGCTTAACATTATCAGACCTTTTAAACCTAGAGTTAAAAGTACTTACAAAAGTATTGTTTTATTCAAGTATTATAATCACTTTTTATAATACTTTTATAATGCTCTCCAAATACGGCACAGTGAAATGTGAATGAAGTGATATGTTAAAGTGTCAAGTGTTAGCTACAATATCTACAGTTAGTGGTTAAAAATCAATAACAAAAAGAGTGAACTTCTACAAGAGCCCTTTAGTCCAGGTGTCTAAAAGTCACCCATTAACTTCTGGAATAACCCACAAAGAAATTTATGTCAACGTTTCGACCCAGAACAAGAATCAATAATTAGAGGGTCATCATCAGGACAAAATTATGTTCTTAGAGGTAGCACCATCAACATCATAACCTTAGTCAAGGATTTCTTTTATAGTGCGCCCAACTCACACACAATGATTCCCCTTTGATAATTTGATGAGTTTGGCTGTGGCCTCCGTGTAGCAAGCAGCAAATGATGGGTTGTTTTTTAACATTTGCATAACAGTCCAGCCGTTGTGCTGGAATACCCAACAAGACTCATATTGCAGTCTTTCCTCTTGAGGGAGAATGACAGTTAATGTAGTTAGGACCAACATTTTGGATCAAACTAGAGCCAGACCCGTTTGCATCTTTTGAGCCTAGAAGGAGCAGGGCTCTTGTTGTCAGTCCTTCTGGAATGCAAATCATCTGGTCCTCTCTTAAATTAGGCCACCCGCTGTTTGTCCACAGTATCATTATGGAAAAACAGCCAGTGGTCTTTTGTAAATCATAGAAATGCAGGCTTAAGAATAATAAAGTCCTGGTAAACTCTATAGTTAATGTCTTCGATTGATGGTCTGCTTCTATGGATCAGAGAGGAGTTTGCCATGCCCAGACTTTGCAGGGCAACCCCATCTTCTCATTGAGTTCTTTAGGAAGCACACCATGGTCAAAAGAATTGAAGGCAGTTGACAGACATAGTAATAGGACCTGTTTTGTGTTCACCGCTTCAAGCAGGTCAACCCATATAGCTACGGTAGTTGATTCCCTAGCAAGGGAAGGTTTGCGTCCAGGTTGGTTGTGATACTGGAATTGTTAAGCTTCAGAGAACTTAATACTTTTATTGCTCACTTAAATATATATATATATTTTTTTTTATGACACACAATGTTGAAATCTGGGCTTTTGAATGTTATCCCTTAAAGGGCCTTGTCTGTAATGGTCTTTGAGTGCATTACCGGGACATTCTTCAGAGACTAGCCCTTTCCAATAAAACAAAACTCTCCACGTCCCTTGATGCGATGGCACGTAGGAAAGAACACAATATAAATACATGAATTTCAAAATCAATTTAAAAAGGAATGTCAATATATTTTACAGTGTTGAATGTTTTTTTCCTTCAGGCGTTTTCCAGAGACTAGAAGCATTTTGGTATTGGCAGCTCTACGAAGAAACCCATCCAAGCAAATCACGCTTTTCACAATTGCTCATATTTTGTGAATAAACCCACGCTTAATTTTGAAGAAAAGAAATTCAATGCAGTCGGTCCTGTTCCTTTTAATATTGTGTCTGTAAAGGTCATTATTGAGATTCAACATTTAACTTCCTACACATTATTCACCTCCGCACTCCTAGCATGGGACGTGATTGATCAAAATGACAGTGATAGCAAAGTGAGATCATGGCATTTGTGAATTTGTGTCAGTTATTGCAGGTGGTGGCCAATATTTGTTCATTATCAAATTTGACCAAGAGCATGAGCGGGAAGTCACAAAAGGAAAGAAGAAAGAATAAGAGAAAGACAGAGACAGAACAACATAGACAACCGGAGAAAGCATGGATGAAAAAGATCATGTGAGATAAAGAATCAAAAAGTGCTGAGTAGTGGAAGAAAGAGACATAAGGTGGAACCAAAGCCAGGCTTTCATGGTATTCAGCAGCCATAACATTTGCCAATACAGCGGCGGAGCCCTAGGAAAAACTTTGGGGGCCTACACATTTTTTTAGACTTATTAAGTAGGGTATCATGCATACACTGAGCACCCCAATGAGGTCCCTTGATCCTGCTTGTACCTCAATGAACAAAGAACTAAAGGAAGGGCCATCAGTTTAAACTACAGTAAGTAAGGAGGGCTTCTAGACCCAACTTTACTTTTTGCCACACTGACCTCCTTCATGAGCCGTGAAACCAAGGTAGTGCCAGGAGTCGAAAGACAGGGCAGTGGTTGCTGATGCGGTCCTGGCTAAACCTAACTGATATCCATGACTCCTAGTGGGTGACTCATGCTTTACTTTTCAATGTATACACGTGACTAGTGCTGTACAGCACTTCCATTACAGTACAACAGTCTTAAAATCCACCTACCATTCAGGATTTCAATATCATAGAATGCTGCGGCAAAGCGTGTGGATCGGTGTGATGGGGATCGTGAATCTACCCCAGCAAAGGATCTGAGTTTGGATCTGCATCTCCACAACTTCAGCTCTCTCGGGTGTGTGATCTGGAGGAGCTCTTCCAGACTGGCAGCAGCCCTTATCCTCTGTTCTAACTCAGCTTGTGATATTCCCTGAAAGACAAACGTCCCATTAGTGTGAGCCTATGCTGTATCTCTGAAATTTGCAATTCTTCTCAATAGTGTAATTAATAATGTCATGATTTCCAGTGCAAAGGACAAATAATGATCACCAGCAGTACTATCTCATAAAATACATGGGAGCCTTCTATAAAAGTCCGTCCTTAATTTCCTTATTTGAGGTGACTGGTGACATCCATAGTTGCCTGCAACAAAGAAATAATGTAGCCGTTCAACTGTAATATTGTATTACAGCTGAGTTGCAACTTCATAGTGCTCGTTGCTAGAGACAGCAGCCGAAGGAGGAAGGCAGGTCACAGAGCATAATTAAAGCTGCCCCTTTAAAAAATGCAAATAAAACCTGCCTTTTCTTTCTTCTGCTTTGTTTTTGTAGATGAACTGTGATAAGCAGAAATGAGACAAATATGGTAAAACTTATTTTTTGCACGCTTAAGGTAATTGTAGGAAAGATATAGGGCCTGATTACAACTATGGAGGAAGGTGTTAATCCGTCCCAAATGTGACGGATAGACCACCAGCCGTATTACGAGTCCATTATATCCTATGGAACTCATAATACGGCTGGTGGTATATCCGTCACATTTGGGACGGATTAACACCTCCCCCAAAGTTGTAATCAGGCCCTTTAATCTTGCTTCATGTTTCTACACAATCTGAGCTGCAGCATTTTTTTTAAATCTGACTTATACTAAACTGATTGTAATATCTTATTGCAAAATCGATCTAATTACATTTTGGTGTGTTTAAATTTTATCTAGAGATTTTAATTGTATTCTTCATGTCTGCAAATATCCTACCTCTAAATAAGTAGTTTGTGGGAAGGGTTATTGTGTCACCATGTATTATAGGGCATAAAGTATCCCCTACTGTACATTATAAGGTTAATGCAGGTTACTTAGGAGCTCCACGATCTTATAAGATAACTCACCCTTCAATTTTGCTCTTTTTTATAGTCACAGAACTCTTCGGTCACTTGCAATTTATAACGCACAGCAAGTGGTACATTATCCAAAATATAATATGTAGGAGCCTGCAATCCCTGTATAAAAGCCCGATGAAAAGGAAAACTTGCTTTTCATTCTTTTAGTCTGTTTTTCTAAATATGGAAGTGATAAGTAGATGACTTATTTATTTTTTCCAAACAATGAGTAGTTACAGGAAAGATAGAAGCTCTACGTGGTTCTAGACGTTCCGAGCTCCATTTTTATATCTGACTAACATGAAACTGATTCTAATATTTTTTTGCAACACATTGTTAACTGTTTTTTTAACTTAGTTTATTGTGCACTACAGACTATACTTTCATTCTTCATGTCTCCAAACATACTATCTATAAAAAAATAAGACACAAAGGAATTACGCAGTTTGTGGCACATGATGGTGTAACCATGTATTAAAAGGAATGAAATACCCCCCGCTGCGTGTTAAATTATACTGCAAATCACCTCCGAGTCTTCAGCCTCATTCCTTTATTTGGTCACAGAACTCCTCTGTGAATTGCAGTATCCTTATATTGTACAACAGGGCACTTTATCCCATATACATGTCAGATGGTATGTGCAAGAGTATCATGAACACATAATGTGAGCTACTTTGATTTGCATACATTTTATGTGTTTGTATGTCGTAATACAGTAAATAAAAATATTGAATTGAAGCAATATGCTGTACACAATATCTTCAATGTAAGCATGCATAAAGGTACATGTTTGCTACTTCAATCCCACATCTACTTATTCTGACAGTATTGTGCATGTTAGCATCTCGCAGTCGATATGGTCGCAGGTCAGTATTTAAAAGACAATATTGTGATGCCATGCCATTTCATACACACAAATTCAAAATAGCATTTGTATTAATGCTTCCATTTTCTTGCGATAATGGCATTACTCCTAGTCCTACTCCCTCGCCTTCCTTTTAGACCAATGAGGCCTCCCGCCTCCCACCTAGACCCTCCCTTCCCCTTTTAAACCCCCCCCCACCCTTACCTCCTCCTGTACAAAAACCAAGCCCAAGCAGCAACTCGGACAGTCCGTACCGGGAGGGCGGAGGGAACGGAAAGGAAGGCGAGGGAGTAGGACTAGGAGTAATGCCATTATCGCAAGAAAATGGAAGCATTACCTCCCGTCCCTCCCTCGCCTTCCTTTTAGACCAATGAGACATAGCAAGAAAAACACAGGAGACGTACAATGAGTTGCAAGAACTTTATTAATATCCTGCACCAAGGCCACCAAAAACCCTACCCCTATTACCTCATAGAGGATAAGACTCGGTGACCTAATACCGACTCCAAACTACCCAAGTCCGACAGCCTGTAATGACGCACAAACGTCGAAGGAGAAGCCCAAGTGGCGGCCCTGCAAATTTCCACCACGGAAGTTCCCTGAAGCTCCGCCACCGTAGCCGCCATACCCCTGGTAGACCGACCCTGAATCCCTTGAGGAGGAACCACCCCTTTTAAGGAATAGGCCAACAGAATCAATGATCTCACCCACCCACTCAAGGAAGCCGTGGAAGGCTTCTCACCTTTACGTGCCGGACCGAAATTAACAAAAAGCGAATCACCCTTACGAAAAGGAGCCACCACCCGCAGGTACTCCAACAAAGCCCTGCGTACATCCAACGAATGCAAACGGACCTCCTCCCTTGAGGAGGGATTTGGACAAAATGAAGGAAGGATGACCTCCTGGTGAGCATGGAACGAAGAGTTGACTTTCGGAATAAATGAAGGGACCGGTACCAGAACCACCCGATCCTGAAAAACCTTACAAAAAGGAAAGGAACAGGCCAAGGCCCCCAATTCCCATAAACGACGAGCCAAAGTAATGGCTACCAAAAAGAACATCTTCAAGGACAGATGGCGCAAATCACAGTCCCCCAATGGTTCAAAAGGGGCATCCGTTAAAACATCCAAAACCAAAGAAAGATCCCATGAAGGAAAAGAACGTACAGGGCGAGGAAACAAATTAATAAGACCTTGAAAAAATCTAGGCATCAAGCGCCCTTCATCCGGAAGATTACGCCACAGCCCTCTAAATGCCTGAATAGCCGCCCACTGTACCCGTAGAGATGCCACCGACCACGCCAATCGAGCACCGTCCTGCAGGAACTGCATCACCTCAAAGATAGACGCGCAGGTAAGATCCAACTCATGACTCAAGCACCAAGAAGAAAAAACCTTCCACTGTCTACCATAGGAAAGTAAAGTGGAACGCCGCCTGGAAGCCAGTAAGGTAGAACTCAAAGCTACAGGTACCCCCAGACCCGTCAAGCCCCGTCGTTCAACTTCCAGGCCGTCAAGTGCAACCTCCTCAACGACCCCAACGGGAGGCAGGGAAACTCCAGGGGAGACGGACAAAGAGGCAGAGGCCACATCCTCCCGTCTGCCATCAGCTGCAACAACGGGAACCAATTCGCCCGCGGCCAAAGTGGCGCAATCAGGATAACCCTGGATCCCAGATTCCTCACCAGCAACAGAAAAGACCTGAGTAGCTGAAACGGTGGGAACGCATACAAAAGGCCCCTCGGCCAAGGACATGACATCCCGTCCACCCCCCAGGCCTGGGGACACCGAAACCGGGAGCAGAAGCGATCCAACTTCGCGTTTTCCGCGGACGCAAACACATCCAGCACCGGAAGCCCCCAAAGCCAAACCAGATGCAGAAACAGAGACTTCCGGAGGGAGAAAAGTTGAGAGGAAGGAATCACCCTGCTCAGCAGATCCGCCCGAACATTGACCACCCCCCGAATGTACGTAGCCCTGAGAGAAGGAACCCACTCCTGAGCCCACACAAAAATCTTCCTGGCTAGACCGAACAGAGCCCTTGACCTGGTCCCCCCTTGCCGGTTGACATAAGCCTTGGCCACTAAGTTGTCCGTCCGAACAAGAACCGCTGCACCCCTGAGGGACACCTGGAAATGGACCAGAGCCAATAAGACAGCTCTCAACTCGCACCAATTCGACGACCGACTCGCCTCCAGAGGGGACCAGAACCCCTGAATCTGAGCCGACCCCATCCACGCACCCCAACCCGAGAGGCTGGCATCCGTAGTCACCACCACGGGTCTCAGAGGTGACAAAGAAACCCCTACCCGAAGATGATCTGCATCCAACCACCATTGCAACTCCCTGCGAATCAATCCTGACCCCGGAACCCTGGCCCTCAGAGAACCGGACCCTGGCGCCCACCTTCTCAAGAACCATGTCATCAAGCACAGGAGATGGAAACGTGCCCAAGGAACCAGAAATATCACCAACGCCAAATGACCCTGTAGACGTAACCATAGAAGAGCTTGGGGTGCAGTCAGTAACACTACCTTCCTTACCAAGGACTGGAGTACACCTAACCTCTTTTCTGACACTGTCACCAAGCCTAGAAGAGTCCGAAACCGAGCCCCTAGAAAAACCAGATCCTGGGACAGAACTAAATCTGATTTCTCCCAGTTGATTAAAAACCCGTGGTTTTGCAGGACCACAAGAACTTGGGCCACCTGCCTCTGCAACAGGACCCGTGATGGGGCATGAATCAAGATGTCGTCCAGATATGGATGAATAAACACCCCGTCAGAATGTAGCAAAGCCACCAGGGGGGCCAGCACCTTCGTAAAAATTTGAGAAGAAGATTTGAGACCGAAAGGTAGAACGCAAAACTGACAGTGTTCCTGATCCACAGCAAACCTCAGGAACCTCTGTGAAGACCTTGCCACCGGCACGTGCAGGTAAGCATCCTGCAGATCCAGCGACACCAGAAAGTCCCTTGCCTGACCAATGGAAAGATAGTCTGAATAGACAACATGCGGAAATGCACTGTCCTGATCCAAGCATTCACCTCCTTCAGATTGAGCACCGGTCGAAAACCCCCTGAAACTTTCTGAACAAGAAACAAGACCGAATAAGTGCCCTGACCCCGATCGTCCAGCGGAACGCGGGAAATGGCCCCCTTGACCAGCAAATCCCGGACTCCGTCCAATAATGCTCTTCTCCGTGACCCCCCTGAAGGCAGAGGGGTGGGACGTACCCCTGAATCTGGAGGTACCACCACAAAATCGATGACATAACCATTGGCCACAATGTCTAGCACCCAACGATCGTTGACACTCTCCTCCCAAGCTGAAAGAAAGTGACTCAGCCTTCCCCCAACCGGCCCTATGCCAGGCCCACAGTGATTGTCAGGACCCCTTCTTGAACCCACCCCGGTTCGCAGGAGCAGACTTCTTAGGAGAAAAACACGTCTGAAACCGCCGCTTCCTAAATGAAAAGGATTTGGCATCCATTTTAGGAGAAGAGCGGGAATGTTTCTTCCACCCTTTACCCGAATTAGAACCCCCTTTATAAGGCAAGGCATGCTTCCGTTCCTTAAATGCTTTGGAAAGCATGGATGGCAAATGATCCCCAAATAAGCTACGACCTTCAAACGGCAGTCTCAGCAAGGCCGCCTTTTCCCCTGGACCAGCTTTCCAGGAACGTAACCAGAGGGACCTACGAGCCCCAATCAAAGCACCAGAGGCCAGAGCCGAAGTACGGACCACATCAGAAGACACATCTGCCAACAATCTGGCCTGCTGCTCCATACCAGCCAGGAGCTCCGAACATTCCGACCCTTCCTGAACAGCCACCGCCAGCTTATCAAAGTCCTGCACCAACGACTGGGCCGCATAAGCAGAATATATACCCGCCTTTAGCGCCAGATTCTCAGCTGCAAAAGCTCTTTTACGGTCCGTGGCATCCGTAGGCACACAATCCTCCGGATTGACTGCCGTTTTGCCAATCAGGGTAGCTAAAATTGAATCCAGGCGGACCGAAGGAGGCAATACCTCCTCACCCTCAAGTAAATACAGTTTCTGCAGGAATCGTGGAACTTGAGCCTTATCCACATCCTTCCATTCGCAAAACACCATATCCTTCACAGGTCCCTGAAAAGGCATGGCAAACTTAGAAGGCGTCTGATATTGTGGAAATAAGTGTGATTCCGAGTTTGAAGGTTGAAACACTGGGAAACCCAGATTGTCCCGAACATGTGCCATCACCTCCCACATTTCTTCTCTGGATACATATTTACCCCCAGAGGACGTAGATGGGGCCTCATCACCCTCACTATCTGAGGAGGACTTCCTTGCAGATGCCGAAGTATGGGCAATTTTAGACTGACCAGGCCTGGCCATCCACGCTTGAAGAGCCCTGGTAACAGCCACCTCGATCATCTCCTGCACCTCCTCCCTGGACATGAGGGGAGTACCCCTACCCTCCTGTAACTGGGAGCCCCCAGGAGTGGAAACACCAGCAGCACCCTCCTCCGGGGAGGAGGAAGAAGAGACAATCCTACGTCTCTTAGCCGGAACCTTAGGCATGCTAATAATCCAAAATACACTGCCCTTTACCTAAAAGCACTCCCCATATATAGCGACCTGGACCTCCCACAACAGGAATCCACCAATCCCTAAAAAGGTCAAAACTAACTGCAAAGACCATAAAACTGCGGGCAGAACGCCCGTCCTACCTTCAGAAAATCAAAAGCAACACTCCCGCATTTCCCCGCGGCTCCGCGGCGCGGAAAACCGGAAGCCGACACCCCAGCCAAAGAGGGCCGGCTGACCCCGTCAGCCGGCCCTCAGTACGCGCCTCCTGAGCAGCCCGGCTGCTCGGCAAAGCTGCGTCCAGGCTGTAGCACTCCTCGCGGAGCTCCGCGTCCCGAGGAGTGCCTCCATCGAAGACCCCCAGGCCCCGCCGTGCAGGTAAGGAGAAAGAAAAACGTCTAGCATGGGCTAGACAAAAGAGCAGGAGGAGGTAAGGGTGGGGGGGGGTTTAAAAGGGGAAGGGAGGGTCTAGGGGGGAGGCGGGAGGCCTCATTGGTCTAAAAGGAAGGCGAGGGAGGGACGGGAGGTAATATCTCTATCACATGCCCTCCAAATTGCAGAGGTGCTGGCCACTGCTATTGTTTTAGTGAATGGCATCCGTCCATTAAGACTTGCAACAAGAAAGCAACTTATTTTTGAATGTTTATCTTTATGAATAAATATGGAAGTTCAATTACCATGGTTTAAAGTTAAAAGGAAGCCGGAAGTCTAAAGAAATCTAGTTACAGGTTGTGTTCCCCACCTGCCTCTTCAGAAAGCCTGATAGGGTCCTTGAATTTCCCATTTGCCAGAGGTTACAGGCTTTGAAGACACTGTTCATATCCAGGTCAATTCTGTATATAGTGGGTTCGGATATTCAGGATATTGAGCAGCCTTTATTCCATCACTTGCCACACATGCTGAAGACATGAAGCAAAATAGAAGGTGGGGTCACTATTGTGTGGTCAAATTATCCTCCTACAAATACAGCAGGTGATCCACGATCAGAGGCCAGAGTTCAATGCTTCCACCAACAAAGCAGCTTGGCTGTTGCCCTCCAAACCTAAAATCTCCCTCTATTTCTGCAGGCCATGACTGAGGACGAGACGACGGTTGCAAAGCAGAGATAGTCAGTCGGGTAAAGGTACTCTCATATCATTGGGAAGAATCTTTTTGCACACATTTTGCATTATTCTTTGTTGTAGAGATACATAAAATTAACTTAGGCTACTCTTTGGGAATGCAACACAGTTTTTACTTGTTTTAACTGTTGTTGTTAAGCTTATATTCACAAGTTACATGTTTATATTAATTGTACATATTTGTATTTAAATTATGTATGTTTTGATTGATCATCCATCGGAATACATTACATTTGAACTCAACACTTGTAATATACCGTATCAACTGCTTTTCTAAGCCATTATGCACCAAAGTCTCTGTGGCCGTTGTAGAGAATGTATTTGTACACCTGTCCGGATAAAAGCACTGAAAATGGGTAAGGTTACCCTACAAAGTGTGGCTTCACATCAAGGGATCCGGGTACAGAGGTTGCCAGGCCACACCATACCATAGTACTGCACAGCAGCAGAGAACTGAGACATAACTACTTAACAGTGATGCCACATCGGTGAACAATCGAATTGTTGGTGTCACCAAGGATACTTTGCAGTGCTAGATCAGCAGAAGAGAAGCTAAGTAATCAATACAACAAGAATGCTTGGCAGAACCCAACAGATAAAGCCTGCATAAAAATGAATGACGTGCAACATAAAAGGAAAGTATTAGTTATCAAGAGGTGCCCAGTTCCTTCACAAAGGAGTGGTCCCTAACGAAGCCTTACAACAGTTCACATACTTGTTTAAGGATGTTGCTTTTTTGCACTATTTTGAATGATGCTATTGTGGCCACCAATCGTAAATGAGGGTCCTGTGTGTCAGAGAGATGGGCTCCCTGTGGTGTGATTGCTTATATACCATGTTTTTATTCTTGTATTTGGGAGTGTAGATCACATGTATAACTGGGTATTGCTGGGTATTACTGGATATTACTATTATTTGAGTCTAATTGGGGAACAAGCCTTGAATTTATAAGGGATATTCTCCCCAAAAGGATCTGAAGACCACACACAAAATAGTGAATTTCATTCTTTACTCCACCAGTACTTTCAAGGCTGACTTAAGAAGGTCATAAGTCCTAATGTTGAGGTGAAGTCTTGTTCTTAATTTTGTATCCTTTGGTGTTGATTTATTTCTATGTCAATGTAGACTATGGGGGTCATTCCGACCCTGGCGGTCATAGACCGCCAGGGCCGGGGACCGCGGATGCACCGCCAACAGGCTGGCGGTGCATCCATGCCAATTCTGACCGCGGCGGTAAAGCAGCGGTCAGAAAAGGGAAACCGGCGGTTTCCCGCCGGTTTTCCCCTGGCCTGAGGAATCCTCCATGGCGGCGCTGCTGGATTCCGACCCCCTTCCCGCCAGCCTGGTTCTGGCGGTTTTGACCTCCAGAACCTTGCTGGCGGGAACGGGTGTCGTGGGGCCCCCTAACAGGGCCCCACAAAGATTTTCAGTGTCGCACCCTTTCCACTCCGCCGGCTCCATTCGGAGCCGGCATCCTCGTGGAAGGGGGTTTCCCGCTGGGCGGGCGGGTGGCCTTCTGGCGGTCGCCCGCCGGCCCAGCGGGAAACTCAGAATTACCGCGGCGGTCTTTTGACCGCGCTGCGGTATTCTGTCGGGGGAACTTTGGTGGGCGGCCTCCGCCGCCCGCCGAAGTCAGAATGACCCCCTATATTATGGTAATCCAGGCGTGTGCTCCATTGGTGTTCCATCGGTGTTCCATTGGTGCAGAGAGAAGATGTGCACTTCTAATGCACTCAGGCAGCATGTTGCTTGAACCACATTCAGAACTTGTTAAGTCCTAGAAGACCATGCAGCCTACATCGCAGCCCAAATGGAGGGGTGTACTTTCTGCACCACAGAGTGTTGGGTGAGAAGGGTAGTGGCGGTGTTGACAGCATAAGTTTTAGGTAAGCGGTGTGGACAAGCATTACAGACTGCCTTTTCTAAGATGGCGGTCTGACCTGACAATTGTATCTGAGATTCTAACCCAAGATGAGGTAAAGTTTTTTCCTGTAATATCAGTTATTGTTTGAATCATATATAAGGAGGTATTTACAAGTGATGGATGTGTCACAATGCATTCATTCCCTTCCTCTCACATTCTTCGCCTCCTTGCAATTAGTGTTTCCCCATATTCTTTCTTTTGGCTGTCAGAACTTTTACTCAATCTACTGCTGGATGTCCTTTCTCTGCTCTTCCCTCATGCCCAAGGAAGCTTTAAGTCTTGCTGTAAACTTCTCTATTTTTCTTCATCTTCAATCAAGAGCTACAATATTTCAAAGGCGTTTTTCACACTTTTGTATTTTTACCTCTTAACTGGTGCCCCTTTAAGGAGACAGTTGACACTTTTCACCTGTCCTATTAATTGCAGGCCGGCACTGTAGGCAGTGGGAGGAGTCACCCTTTCTTCAGGGTATCAAGAATGCAACTCAAAATGTTTTCTTGGAGTCCAGACCTTGACATGAAGACAGAACCAGGGTTTTTATTAACTTCGTTTTGTGGTTTATAAGTGGGAAAGTTAGGTCCCTTTCTGCAACATGAGGTGGAGATTGGGGTTCTTTATCAGTAAAGTGATTCACTGACTGAATGAGAACTCATGTTTTGTTTTTATTGCTGATAGTGGTATTGGGTTATCACCCAATTCCAGTAGCATATTCAATAGAGAGCAGGAATCAATTAAAAGTTCAGTAACTATAAACTCCATTTGGAACCATTCAGTCATGTAAAAGGTTCCCTCATGCAAAAATATGACTAGGACCATTTGAAAGCTCAGCACATTGGCCTTAGTATCTCCTTGTTTAATGGTAAATTTAAGTATTATCAGCATACGTTTGTTGTTAAGTGTATACACATGACCTCTAGCTAAAGTGATCTCCCAACATCAACTCCAAAGTGTTCCTTGGGAGTCAATCCTTTATCCTCTGTCGAAACAGATTTGGTGAAAATGTGGCATTGCCATTTCCAGTTTGTTGGCTTTGTTCAGACATGACGACAAGATTCTCTGTCTTGTATGTACAGTTCTAAAAGATTAAGGACTCACAATTGGTTATCATCCAAAGATGAGAGAAGGTCCTCTCTGATATCTAAAGATGCACAAGCTTGTGCATCCTAAGGTGAATGCTCTGTAACCTGTGAGAAGCGCTTTGCACTTGGGTTGGCCCTGCTAGGCTTCTATCCTCTTTCAGAACTGCACACTTGATTTAAACAATATTATTAAGGGAGAATGTGTGCTGGACTGTCATTTCCTCTCAAACTCCTCCTCTGTTTTTTACCTCTCTGACATCTACCATTGTGGTTTCTATGCCCTTTGTATGTCTAAAATCTGTGCATTTCTTTGAAACTTAGTAGTTATAATGTGATTTGGGGCTCTAGAATTATAGCAAGTATGAGCCCGGAAAGGGGCCAGTAATTGGCGGGTGGTTGGGACTGGCATTCTTTTTTTAGTTAAAGGGGCTGTGGTTGAATTCTTTAATGATTTTTGTCATAATTGAAGACTAATAGACGGGTTCAACAGTTTTATGATGTCAGGTGCTAATGTGTTCCTCCAGTTTTAATGTATGCTATCTGGTAAAAGACTGTTTAAAGACTGGCCAATTAAGGGCCTATTCATAACTACAATTTGTGATACTTTAAGTAGTACTACAATAGTACAGCTCAGTTACTAAGCAGTATACTCACAAAACTACATGAAAATGTATCCATCTGTCCTATTATTTTTATATGTGAAGATCTCTGCAGACGTACCCTACATTTAAGTAGTAAATGTGAGAGGGGCTGAGGGAGTGG
This sequence comes from Pleurodeles waltl, assembly GCF_031143425.1. Lineage (NCBI taxonomy): Eukaryota > Metazoa > Chordata > Amphibia > Caudata > Salamandridae > Pleurodeles > Pleurodeles waltl. The sequence continues at coordinate 741,039,195 of NC_090447.1, read as the reverse complement.
CTGGAAAAATATTAATACTTATAACTAAGTTAAGGGGCTTAGAAAGGAGTGTGGGGATTAGGAAGAGACATGCACACATCCATAAAACAGTAAGTCCACTGCCATTCACAAATTGCACTTCTAAAGTTACTACAACCAAAAATTACATAAAACAGTAGGAATTGTATTTCAGCTACATCTGGAGTGTATAGCAACAAACGTTGCCAAACACTGGTACTACAACACTCTTCCATATAAAATAATGGAAGCAGGGACTTAAACTAACACATCAGAGGAAATAATGTTAAATACATCATTTTGACTGCTTAAAAATATATGTACATTTATTTAAATGTTATAAATATTATTTTATTTTAAAATATTTTAATAACGTTTTTAATTCTAATACTAAATGTCACTATTTTTTAAGAGATAATTAAACTAATTTAAGTTAATTCTATCCATAATATTTATATTTTTGTTTACTTCAGAAAACATAAATATAAATATGTTTTTAATTATTTTAATTTAAATTAGTACATTTAAATTAATTAAATACCTAATTCACAATTAAGTTACTAGTGCTGTAGCATTTGTTTCATTTAGTTCTACATTTAAAACAAATATATTTTTAGTATTTTTTTAAGTTTAAGAGGGAGATGTCTGCCCTGTGGTTGAGATTGAAAAGTTACAAGTAGTAACTGCACTCTGCACCACCACCTGGGTTGGGGGTTGGAGGCATGTAAGTCTACACTTTGTAGAAAATGTACCCTTGTAAATGGTGAACAGCAAAAGTAGTAAATGTATCATAAAGAGTAAGAGTAAATGTGCATGTGTGGATTTACTCATATGTAGGTTTACCTTTGTGACTAGCCCCTTACAATGTTCTTAGAGACTCAGGGGGCTTATTGTTGGCTTAAGTGGGTAAAAAATACAGTGATTCTAAAATATTTGGCAGCCTAATATGGTTGAATGGGGATTTGTCATAAAGATCCCGAAAAATTGATTACATCTTTTGTGTCAAAGAAATTTTTCTCTGAACACCCGGCCTGTTGACAATACCGTTTCCCGATCCTGATTCTCTCTCCACCTAGTGGCAGTCATTTTGGTTGGTGTACTAGAGGCAAGCCCATTTGTGCCCTAACAGCATCATGCAAAGCCGCCAGCTCCCCATTTCCATCTAACCGATCACATTGTTGAGAGAGTGCCGTGGTTAGACATGTGAGACGCAATGCAGAGTGTTGAGTGCAGAGCAGTCGAGCTGCAGCTGTGGAATGAAGCGGTGCAGGTCCAGGTCACCGGGAGGACGTTGGGAGGCAGCTGCAAAGCTTAGCTCACAGGACTGCGGACCATGTGGAACCCGCGGGGCGAGAGTGGTGAGCTGCCAGTTCACTGGAGGAATCGAAGGAGACATCGGAGGCCGCCGAAGGAGAAAGGAAGGATTGCAGCTACAACCTACACCAGACTCAGGCACCTATCATAGAGTCCAGAGTGTGGAGGTGAGGAGCGAGGAGTGAGGTGTGGGGAGGGGTTGAGTGGCTAGCCCCTCAAAAGAACTTCCTCTCTTGAAGGCTGAGTTCCCTGGCCAACAAAGTTCCCACTGACTCTCCCAGCTAGGCCCCCTCAGGCAAGCCAGCCAAGGCAGCCAGGTCAGCCAGGCCAGAGGCCCAAAATCGCTTCCCGTTCCCCCACCGACAGTCAGCACCGGGGGCTGTAGTACGGGCATTGTATGACATTGGTGAGCCAAATGTGCCATACGCACTAAATGCGCCACCCGTCCATCAGCCCTAGCCACTGCAAATCACACAAATCGTATAAATCACGTCAGCATCGCCAGCATCGCCAGCAAGGGGCCAGTCTATGTGGCCCAGATATAAGAATTCCAGCAGCATCAGTTTTATCAGTGTAACCAGTGCAAACCAGTGCAAACCAGTGCAAACCCTGGGGGGCCAAGGTGCAGTTGCAAGGAAAGAGATGGTGGGCAGACTTATCTACCAACTAATTAAATCAAGTGCCCCGCAGCACCTTCCAGCAGCATCCTCCATTGCCCCCAACACCCCTGGATAAAAACTTCAATGATTTGCTGGTATACGGGACAAAGACTAAGTGAGGGACACAGATTTACTGCGAGCTCGTGCCCCCCTATTAAGGGCACACAGCAAATCAGAGCAAATTGATGCAAGGGGGTGAAGAGGCGCAGCGGGCACGATAGAGTGGAACCGGAGCCACAAAAAGATCAGTGCAACACTGCGTGCTCGTGACTCTCCATCCAAGCCATTAGTCAGTGGAGGCTTTGAGGCCAAAAAAGGTGTGGCTGTGCAGACAAGGCCAACAGAAAGACACATAAAGAAGACGCCAAGTCAAGCCAAGCGCCAACAGCACTACACTGAGCACACACACGAGCACACAGACAAGCACACAGCCCAAAAAAAGGATCAGGCATGGTCTACAGAGGTAACCAGAGGTGCAGAGCACGGACAGTGACTACCCGGGCAGAACATTCCTGAACATATCGGCCTGGAAAAGTCAGCAATAATAAAACGTGAACAGCAAAGCATTATTTGATTTGATTTACCCTGCGAAAGGCATGAGGTCAGGAAGGTCACAACAACAAGCAGCCAGCAAGGCACAAAGGAAACTCCAGCCAAAGGCAATGAACACATCCAAGGCAAAAATCAGCATAAGTCAGAATAAGAATCTTGTCGTAGTACCCCTGGCAGAAGCCATGATTTCTCACTTTGGGAAGATAAACCCCAACCAGAAATTTGTCTTCCTTAAAATCCTATGGCAGTTATATACTCAATACAAGAAGAGGCACAAGTTTACCTTGCCCAATTATCCCTCAGAGAATAGAGAAAGACAAGAATGAGGAAGAGCAGGAGCTTCAGAACGAGATAACCCTCATCGCAGTAGAGGAAACAATGAGGGTTGAACAGCGAATAGGCGAAACAGTGGAAGATTTAGGGAGGCACAATGCAACAGGGTCGATTCTGAACAGCAAAACAAGGCCAGTCGAGGTTCAAGTCTGCATGACATCAAATACAATGGATAACACCAAGGGCAACAAGCGAACAAAGCAAGTGCCCAACAAGAATAAAAAAGAGTAGTGCAACTAAAAAGGACAAGAATGAAGAAGAAATGAACTTGTCTAGCTACAAGGATCAGTCTCAAGATATTCAAAAGAGGATTATTGAACATGATCACTGTCTATATCAAATAACTGTGATTTGCTACAAGCCCTTGAATACAAATCAATAGGCAATCTGTCCTTGGGAAGTAACCACAGTGCAGAAGTGAAAAATCAGGGAGCCATCCCAGAACCCTTAAGACAGAGCAGCAACCTAGGTACGGATAAGAAGGGCAAGACAGCAGTAATACCACAGGATGGAAATGCATTTCAACTAATACAGCCTAGTCTGACTTCAACAGTCAATCCGGTTCCAGGTTTTATAAAAAGCTATAAGGGAACTAGAGTAAAAGACAACTGCCATCACGCGTCACTAACAATGATCTCTTCAACAGGAGAAGTCGCACCAAACTCGCTGGAGGATAAGATGTTGCCTCCCCCCAAAAAAAGGGTGGGGGAGAATTGGATAGCCTCATTACAATAATCAGTTGAAGTGCTTAACTGCGAATCAGACAAACTGGATGTGCAAACAGAGTTGATGAACGTGATGACAGAGCGTAACATGGGAATCAATCAGAGACTAGAAGCGTTAGCACCCCTCATAATTAGTCAAGTGCAGCATCCACCCACCAGGTCACCAGAAACGTGCAGCAGTGGCCCTATTATTGATAAACTGGCCACGCTTCTGTATATAATGGTGTCTCTCCTTCAGATAGAAAGATCAGTGGCCAGAAACGTTTAGTGCACCACAACACTTCAGGGGATATCTCCAAAGGATCAGGTACAAGAAACTGAACACTCGCAAGACAAGACCACCGGAGAACCCCCAGAAAATCAGGAAGAATGCAGGGCGAAGACAACAATAATGAACCAGAGCTCATTCAGATCTCCAAGTGCCTTGAGCTTGGCTCCAGGGGAACTAACCAAAAGGCAACGCAAGCGGGAAAGGAAGGGAAGGCATAAGGAATTTAAAATAATGAAGTAAGAGCCAAATAAATGTACCCCATGTTTATGAAAAGAAGGGAAATCAATTTGGACAGTTCAGCTATTAACACATCACTGAATCAGGCAGTTAAGAGAGATGACTCAGCTGTGCCATTCAGGGCATCATCGACCCAAGATCTCCCCAAAACACCACATCCTGTTAAATTGTTCCCCAATGGTCATTCTGGCAGAGTATCAAAACTCATGCCACTTCAAGCAATAGAATTCAATTTCAGGAGATCACTTGGTCAGCAGAAGAGGATAACTGTTTAAGAGGAAAGAATAGTAAAAGCCAACCAAGCCCACATAAAATCATTAAAAGTGGAGGACAACCAGAAAATTTGGCAATAGCCTTAGCACTAAGGATGTACCATTTATTAACTATGGTGTAGCACCAACGAACAATGCGAACTCCATACTAATCACGACAAATGGGTACGGCCAGGCTTCCAATATAAAAAAAGCAAGACAGGAGCAAAGTCAAAAAGAAGTTAGTCAGGATCAAGCATGGTCCACGCAGCAGGATACACAAAGGGGTGGACTATTTATATCCTGCAAAGAAATTGCACCTGAACTTCATCAACCAGCATCATCTAGCAGCACCAAAATCATGCACCTGAAAGTCATCGACCAGCATCATCTAGCAGTCCCAAAAACAGTCTGACCAAGCTTGTTTTCCAACCTGAATGTGCCTCTCAAGGACCAAATGACACATTGAATAGAGGGAACTTGTTACAATTACTCAGGGAGATCCCTGAGCTAGGTGGTATAAGATCTGCAGAATTATTAGCCGTGGAATTTTGGCCAGCAGAGATCAGGCAACAGCTTGAACTAACACTGACAACTTAGAAATCTGAGGAAAATTGTCCAGCAGATTTGTGTCCACGCAGCTCACTTTAAAATCTGGGGAATAACACTGAAAAGACCACAGTCCGCCAAATATTTGCATCCCCTGTTGCACAAGATGGATTGGACAGTGCCAGTTCCAACTAAAGATCCAGATCCAAAATCAGTCCTGAGGGGTGCAAGAAGTCACTCACCAGACTGGTTGGCAAAACAGGACATCACACAACAAAAGAGTAGGCACTGCCAAATGTAGTATAAGCAGCCGGTATTAGATAACCAGGATTGGTCCTGGATTCCTGCGATCCTCGACACTTGTTGTTCCTGAGGATTTGCTTGGTCAGAAAGATGCAGTGATTTAATAAACACAAGGCTACAAATAGAAAAAAATGAGCACATCAATATTTACTCATGGAACATTTACGGGTTTGGAGCAATGCCTCAAGATCAAGAGACAATATGCTTCCTTCAAAAATTTGACATAATATTACTTCAGGAGACATGGAGCCTAATACCTCACCCCTTAGTTGGATTTTTAGAACACCCCATACCAGCACTAACAGCGGCAACTCACGGCCATCTGAAAGGAAGTATGGCTATCTACATCTCCACAAATTACAAGTGGAAGTCTGAAGCCATTGATTCAGGAGAAAACTGGCTCCAAGCCACAAAACTGTCAGGTAAAACAGAGAAATCAGAAAGCTTGGGCTTGCTAATAATAAATATATATTCATCCAGACAACACAACAAACCAACAAAGGAACGAGCTTCAAATGTACATGATAAAGCTATGGCAAAACCTGTTTCAGGGGTGGCCAATGCTCATCTCAGAGGATTTCAACATCCAATTTTACAATCTGCGGTCTGCGAAATTCACCAGGAACAGGAGGCAAGTGGTCTCAATAGAGATGGGCAATTTGATAAAATTCCTGGAGGAGCAGTGTCTGACAATCCTGAATGGGAAAGAGAAGGCAGATTGCCCAGCAGCAATCACGTTTTCAGGTGGCAAGTCCCTATCTACAATTGACTACACTTTCGGCAGCAACAACATCTGCCCCAGGGTTTCCTCATTTAAAATTCATGCATGCCCTGAAAGTGATCACTTTCTACATGAAACAAGCATTGTGTTACCCCCGCATAAAAATGGAGTAACCTGCGATTTAGTCCAGCGACCAGGAAACAATGGCTTAAAAAGACTGTGATGGCATGGCAGAATTCCAGAGCAAATAATGGAAATGGTCTACCAAAAAGGACCCAATGATGGGTAAGTCATGAAGTTCAAATGGTTAGACTTAATTAAGGTCTTACAAAATAATTTCTCCGTAAAGTATGGTCAGCAAAGGATTGTTGTAGGTAAACCTAGTGTTGGAACAGATATAGATCACTGGTTCAATAAGGCATTACGAGACAGCAAGCGCAACATTACAAAGGAAATTAGAAGGTTGGCAGCCAAAGCTAAGAAAAGTGTGAATTTAGAAAAAAAACGCAATGGATCTCAATGAGGAAAGCATACAAAAAAGCATGCTGGAGGGAAAAAAGGAGACATTCGGATGAGCTGTGGGTGAAAATACTATGGGTTAGCAAGCAGCCAAATAGCAAAAGATTCTGGGGCCTAATAAACAGCTTAACTAAGGGCACAAATAAGCACCTAAATGCAGGAATTGCAGGGGAGACGTGGATTGCATACTTACAGGAAATGTATCCTTCTCCTAGCACCAGGTTCGGAGGGTGAATAGCCAATTGTCAGAACAAGAAGAGAAGTGAAAACAGGCCATAACTCAGGGAGAGGAGATGATAAATTAAAATATTTGTCAAGTCACCTAGAGGACGCAACCCAAAGGAAGGCAGAAAAGCACATGGAGGTCAGAGACCCCGGGCAAGTCCGTAAGAGTTAGCAGCCGGAGGATAGTTTAACCGACCCAAAACAACTGGAAAAGAGCTTTAAAAAACTGAAGTCAGAGGGAGCAGCAGGTCCAAACGGGCTTCCAAATGCACTATTCAAACAAAATGTGAAATACTGAGCCAAGTACCAAGTACTTAGCACCCATCTTTAACCTCATTTACACTAGCAAAAATGTGCCAACATCTTCCATCCAATATATTAAAATGGAAATTACTCATTTCCAGGCAACTACAGATGAATTGCCCTAATTGACGTGGAAGCCAAAATCTACGCCTCTTGTATAGTACAAGATCTTCTCGCAGGGACAGAGGAAAAACTGCTGATACTAAAAACCCAAACAGGGTTTAGGCCTTTTATGGGAACATCAATCAATCTAGCGTTCCTGGGGATCCTGAATGAAAATGCAATGAGGAGGAAATCCAGGCTGTTGGCCTGTTTTGTCGATGTTAAAACGGCCTTTGACCGAGTTCCACGTGACCGCTTATGGGCAAAACTGGAAAGATGGGGAATCCCAGGAGACATGTTTAAGCAATCATTGCTAGTGGACTCAAAACACAAGGCATATAAGTGGCTTATCAAAGGGGAACAGGTGGAGTCAGCTCATTCATACAAAATCATGAGTGTCACACGGGGGGCCCCACCTGTCCTGTAAAAACCACTTCATGCACATGCAAGAAAAAGCCCAGTCACTGACATTCACCTTCAAGCTTCTGAAAACAAAACTGAATGGCGCCGTATATACTCACTTACTATCGGTGATGACAGCCCAGTTGTTACACGTGTTGATGTATGGCTTAGAAATATGGCATGGCAAGGAAATAACTTTATTAAACCATTTACAAGTAAAAGTGTGTAAAGCGATCTTCAGTCTCCCACAAGCTTCTGCACCGGCCCAGGTTCGTTTGGAGTTTGGCCTTCAAAATCACCTTTGCAAAATTGTGCTGGTGATTCAGAGGCCCAGAGCAAGGAACCCTGGGCAGCCTGTGTTGGGCAGAGGTAAAAGCCCAGCTAGAGCAAAAATGCCCAAACTCATGGGGCACACACATAGATAAAGCTCTAACGGCATTAGAGGTCCAGGAAGCCTGGGGCTGCAAAATGGGTCAAGCAGCCTTCACAAAGATATGTAACTTCTCATCCAAAAAACAATCCTTATGCAAGACAGGATCATATTGAAAAGCGAAGGTATGCCTGGGCAGTTCTAAACTCATATACTAATTTGAAACCGCAACCATATGTCAAAGTACACTTCAACCAGGCAATTAAACAGAGCTTTATGTTCTTCCGATTTGGGTTCTTCGAATCCAAGGACCTCCTACCAGCATGAAAGGGTGAGTTCACAGACCCAAGATGCCGATTATGTGGCTACAAAATAGAATCAATAGCCACCTTATCTGCACGTGCCCAAAGGTCAGGGGTCAAACGAATACAATGCTCAAACCAATTTTTCTCGCTTTAAAAGTACGATCTTGTGCCAAGCAGTTATAAGCTGATTGGAGGGGACATCAATTCCTTTGGCTTGTAGAGGAGTAAGATTCATGAATCTAGTGAACAATCTCTTGCATGAGGCGGCTTGACATGTAATTTACTGAAAACTCGGTGAGGCAACTAAAGGTGCATGCTAGTGGATATGGCCCCAGATAGGGAGGGAAAAAACTTTAGGAACATTGAACATCATTCCAGTTCACTTGCATGTAATTTGCACATATGCTCAAAATCATACTTTAACCTCCAGGACTCAGTTTCAGTTGCATAAAATTGATTAGTTTTTTATAGCATATTTTTAGTGATCAATGCTATTTATAGTTTCTTTTACCTCCTGCTATTTTATAGTGGAACGGTTTTTGTTAACTATGCATTTGATAAATAAACTTGAAACTTGAACTTGAAGACTTGATTAAATCTTTTTTTCTCGAAGAAATTGTGGAAAACTTTGCAAAATGATGGTGCAACCGTGGGGAGAGTACTCTCAGCAGAGCATGACTTAGTGCACATCTTGGAATCAATCAATCAAAATCTTACACAAAATCACTAAGAAGTACAGGTATTCTACGTACTGCACAAAGATAGCCATGCATATGGAGTTTGTCTGGTGAGTCGTTGGATATTTTCTAATGGAGTGCAAGTTTTTGCTTCATCCTTTTGAGTTGTTTTCAATTACAGGATGAAACAGTATACCTATAACAGATTTAGGTTTCTTTAAACATATAGGGGCAACCTCATCTAAATTGTCTCTGATGTTGTAATATAGCAATTTGACTAGACCTTCTGGTTTCGATTACACAAGGAATTAAGATTACACAGGGAAGAAGGCAGCAATTCCCATTATTACCAGTATCCCCATTGCTGTATGATTCCCTATGACCATAACCCCAGAAGAAGCTATGCATTGGAATATTTTGTCAACATGGCTTTTACAATTGGTGAACAATGGCCAAGGTCACGAAAGTAACAAAACATGCAGTTCCGTTGCTTTCTCTGATTGTAACGAAACACCCTGCATATTCTATTTTAATAATATGCTTACCAACTGTTGTGATGAATATAGCCTCCAGTCCTGCTTCTTTGTTTGTATTACAATACTTGTATGTTTCTTTTGCATTAATAAATGTGGTACAGCATTGGAAAGATAAAGCATAAACACAAATAAAATCAACCATTCGTCGAGGCAGCAACAGATGATTTGACAATGCATGCTGGCTGAGGACTGTAGCTCCTTTTCATTAGGCCATACGTTCATGGTATTTATGCTACAGAATTGACTTGCATAAGATCCTTTCTTACTAACTGTTGAAAACGTGTAGCTATCACTTCGTTCAAAACATCTCTTTCCCCAGTGTCCCCTTGGGCTGCATGTGTTTCTCTTTTAAACTTCCTCCTTCAGTCATGATGATTTATATTGATTTTTGTTTTAATATTATAGGCCCACCATGCCGACAGGTATCTGTGAGTGTAGATGTGGTAGCAGGAGAGCTGCAGCAGGATCATGTATTTGGTGTCCTAAAAGCAGCTAGCTTTGTACCTCCTCCAGGAAGGATAATGATGACGAATGATGATGAAGTAATCTGTTCTTGGATGACTGGGGGTAGGTGTGTCATTTGTGTATGAGTGGAATTTTCTAGTTGCTGGGGATGGAGTCAAGAGCTGGTGTTTAAGAAAGGAATGGCCCTAGCAGGTTCTCCCCTTTGCAGGACTCTCTCATTTCAAGCCAGTAATGGATGCCGGGGACTATAGTTGTCGAGAGCAGGTGGGGCAGGTAATAGGCCTTGTTGAGAAATTGGCCACCAGATTCTCCAACGCTCTTCAGTTTGAGCCTTCAGTCCTCAAGAGGCACATTGAGGCATAGAGGGGTTACCAGACATAAACCTGCAGTTCTTCGGTTGGGAGTAAGATGGCGATGAGCACTGAGTCACCATTAACGACTACCAACCTTGATGGCAAGTGACTAGACATTGGTGGAACCTTAGATTCCTAAGGAGATCCTCCCACAGGTATTATTAGCCAATAGTCTTTGGTGCACACCTAGCACTTGCCTGACAGGGGTCAGAAGGGTCACCTGCTAGCATCATTAGTCATTGCCTATTGTCTCATTTATCTACACTCAGAGAAGAGTTAAGGCACGTCTTGTAGGTATACCACCATTCATAAAGGGAATGAGGTGCCCCTGCCACGGATGGAGTGAAAGGAGGGAAGTTACCCTACTATTGTATGTGGAGTGAGCCACTTGGTTAGAGAGAGAGAGGAGCAGTATTTTGTGCATGGCTTTCCTTAGAGTTGTGATTTTTCACTTACATTTTATTCTCCTTTGACAGGGGCATTGTAAACACACTTTCTGAATTATGTCACACAATCTTCTTTTAAGTTTGTAAATTTGGGGAGATACGAAATGGAAGGATTTCTGGAGTCGCTACCAGAATTGAGGAACTTGGGGCCAGATGCACGTAGGTAATAGTTTGCAATTACCAAATAGCAAATTTTTGTGATTTGTTGTTTGTCAATCGCAAACACTAATGTGTTGTGTCTTTGACACATTTTGTGATTCCCATTGGGTCGTAAATAGACCTACTTCATGAATGTTAATGAGGTAGGTCTCATTTTGGGACCCATTGGGCTCCACTAAAAACACAGAATTGGTGGCCTGCTGGGGTCAGCACACCACCATGTCTGTGATTGCTTTGAAATAAAGCAATCTTTTTTATTAAAATGCAGCCAGTTTTCCTTAAAGGAAAACAGGATGTGTTTCAAAAAACAAAATGAAAAGTTTTCTTTTCATTTTTTAAGAGCAGGGAGTGGTCCGTGGGACCACTTCCTGTTCCTAAAAATGTTTACAAACATTCTCAATGGGGAAGGGGTCACTTGGGAACCCCTTTCCATTTGCAAAAGGGTTACCACCAACTTGAAGTGGGTGGTAAATTGTGAATGTTTTGCAACCACATTTCGGTTGCAAAAAGTTCATACATACCATTGCAATTCCATTTCAGGAATGGACGTCCTAAACAAGGTCCTTCCTAATACCGAATCCCAAACCCATGTTGCAATTTGATAACAGGTTACTGAATCGCAATTTGGTGTTTGTACATTTAATGGTGCCATTTTACATTCACAAATAGCCCAATTCGCAGAACGTGAAAAGTCTTTGTACATCTGGCCCCAGAAGCTTTGTAAGAATATCATATGCCCTACTCTTACAGGTTTACCGAACATAGAGACTATGAAGTGTGTAGTCTCTTGTGCACGTTAGAACCCACCATAACCACACGTAGGAATGTCAGTGGAAGGGGGTTGACAGTGCACCTTTTTTAGAAACGAGGGCATGTATGTCACCACTTTCACTGTGAATCTTTTGTTGAGTTTTTCCATGGTTCAAGATATAAAACTAGAAGTGTTTTTACCAGGACCATGTTTCAAATATGCCCATAGTAATTGGAGAATTAAACACTCTGACCATGTATTACATTGCTTTGGCACTTTGTATTAAACGCTTTCTCTGGCCTTTCTTAGTATGGCAGTCTCAGCAGGCTATGTGCATAAAGATATACTAGTGGCCACTAGAATTACCAGGCAAATACTTGAGATACAAACCAAAAGCTTACTGAGAAGTAATCTTCGTACACTGTCTAGTTTGACTAACTTTTATTGGACATATGTGTTTTGGAATGTACTGTTCTCTACTAAAAGACTCCGGAATTGAAATGCACTGAATTTGAATTTTTAAATTGACTCCAAAATACTTAGTGGAGGACACTCAAACCAAAGTCCTGCCAGGTTTTTGTCAACACTACTGGTTTCATGTACTGGAAAATACACAGTTTCACACTATATTTGTCTTCCAACTCTACTTTCAAATACATACCAACTAGATGTCTATCTTCCGTTACATCAAAACTCATGAGACCCTGTTACATGTTCCCTCCTCTCCTAGTATGCTAGCTACACCACAAGATTAAAGTGCAGGGAAGGTTTCTGATCAAATTTGTGGTAAAGCAGGTTGCAAAAGTAAACAGCTGACCATTGTTTTCATTTTAGTTTATTTTTTGTAAAGTTCTAGATACTTCTGAAAATCGTTCCAGAGAGCTCTGTGGGGGTGATGGGTTAGTTAAGATACACCTAAGGCAGCAGCAAAGAACAAACCTAGCAATTCTCCAAGTCGTCGACAGAAGTGCAGATGCAATTTGTGTGAGAAACCCAGGAAGTTTAAGTTGTAGTGAGATCCGGATGGTCGTCAAGGATTGGATATGTGGAGAAATAAATATATTTATATACCCTTGGCGGAGTACACTAAAACATAAATAAAAGCTAATCAACGCTCACTGGTCTTAGGCATTTCACTGGGCAGCATTACCCCATGGGCAGAGATTCCATGAAACAGGGAATCTGGAAGGAAGTTGCTTAAAGGTTGAAGATGTGGAGGCTAGACTAAACAGATGGCACTTCAGATCCTTGCAAACTCTTACTCTCCTAGTCTTAATTGGGTGTGGATGGTGTTCACAGTGAAAGAACTGGCCACCAAATCTATTTGATTTGGCTACATTTTTTATTAGCTTTTTATTGTTTTTGGGAAAGTTTTTACTTAAAATAATTCAAAACTAAATTGTTGTAGCCTAAAATATATGCATTTTTCAGGTTTAACATATACATAATATTTTTTTTTAAACCTGCTTCCCCATATTCATGGTAATATTAAGCATACCAACTCTTCCTTTCTGCACTTGTTATGAATGACCCAGTGTGTTATTACTCATTCATTTTGGCATTTCATTATTATCACATCACATTATAATTTGGTGAACCCATAGTGATGCCTGTCAAATTCCATATTTAATCAAATTTATGAGGCTAGCCCCAACTTAAAAATATTTCCCTCTCTACTTTCTTATCCCAAAATCTGGCAATGTCCCTTCTTGCAACCACTAGGCTCATATCCATAACGTTTTCCAGTATTTAGGTGGGTTTTATTTCTTTAATATTCCAATAACTCTAGGGGCAAGATTACACTTAAAACTCAATATCTCTCCTAGTTTTCCACCTAATTGTTTCCAAACCTCCTGAACTTTGGGACACATCTAGATGATATGGTAAAGTGTTCTGACATGACCATCGCCCCCACGTCACAGATCACTCAGTAATCTTCCAAATTTCTCCTTTTGCACTCTCATATAATAAACTCTATGTAGAATCTTAGTCTGCACCAACCTGAAGCACAGGGCATGGCCACTTGTCTGGGTACATGTTAGCTTGTTCCCACTCAGTTTCATCCAGTTGTCCCATAGCCAGTTCCAATGTTTGGCTATTTCTTTATAGAATAGCTGATATAACATTAGTGAGTGTTTTGTATATTAATGGAACTGCCATCATAGTCAGTGGCTTGCTAAAATTGCTATTGTCATTTCCGAAACAAAACGGTGCCTCTACTCCTGCTGGAAGATATCCACTGAGGGCATGTCTTTGTAGATTACAGTGCAATTCATCCTTATTCAAATCAAAGTCCTTTTTCAATTGTTCAAACAATTTAAGTTTTTTGGGTCCCAAATCTCATGAACCTTGGGTAGTCCACTTAGCTCCAGTTTCCAGAAACCTTTCAGTCTTTTCAGATCAGGCAATGGTTTACCGTAGTGAGGAGGACTCTCCCCCCTAACCACACCCTTTTATCCTGTTTGCCTCTTGCCCAGACAGGAGTTATCACTGTTGTTTTTTTTTCAGAAACCTCTTTTTCGTATCCCGACCACATATGAGTCTATGATATTATCTTCGTCGCCTTTGGAATACCTGTCCAGTGGCAGTGATCATTCTCCATGTAACAAAAAAAAAACACTTTCAGTATCACAAGTTAAGCTTAATAATACCTCCTAATTTTAAGTAGCACTCTTCCTCCATCTTATAACTCTCTTGCCCATGTTGTTGTTGCTATGTGAGGAGATCCTCTACCCCACTGCAGATTTCTAACCAAAACATCTACCCTAATGCCATGTTTGGGCACACTGTATAGACTGTTCTGCAGCAGGCATAAAAATGTAGGCAGAATGACCAGTTTATAAACTGCATCCTGTCCTTAATAAAGACAGTGCCATATCAAGATTATTTGGTGAACTGGACTCCATGGGCCCACTTCTCAAACTAAGCGTAATAAACTTTTTTACTTTTCCCTATACTTTACCATAAAGAGATCTCCAATATTGGGGTGGATATATCCCTTTGGTAAAATATAGAGAAAAGTAAAAAAAAGTTGATTTTACTTGAAAATAATTAGTAAAAGTATTTTTATGTTAAAATATTAATATCATATTTTATGTTAAATGTAGAACAAAATGCAAAAATGCTACATTATAATCTAATTTTCAATTCAATATTTAACCAATTTAAACATATTACATTAACATTATTGTTTAGGATGAATTAGAAAATTCCACTCAAATTAAAATGTTTATATTTATTTGTTATGTATTTAACATACAAATGTAATGTATAGTATTTATTTAAATAAATGTAATTAATTTAAATAAAGTTACATTTATTTTAATTAAAAAAGATTAGTAAGGTATGTTATCATAAAATAATATTTTTTTTTTATTCAGGTTTACATTTTTAACATTAAATTAATATGTATTTTAATTAAACATTATTTCCTCCGGGGTTCAACTTTAGGTCCCTGCCTCCATTATTATATCCAGAAATGGTGCAGCTGTGTCCCTCTCAAACCTAGATCTCATGCATCTGACCCTGAACTACAGTAACAAATCAGCAAAAAATAAATATGCTGGACCTGCCCTATCCTACTATCAAGTTAGAATGTGGAAAAGTGTAGGGGGCTCTGTAGGACTTAATCAGAGCTGAGGATTAAAGCGGTAGAGCTATATACATTCCTGTGAATACCAAGTGACCGGCTTCCAAAGTCAACAACCATGAGTACGAGTGCACAATAAATACTTTCCAATGAATAGGCCTTTTGGAAAGGGACCAAAATAGAAAACACTTAGCATGGGGGAATTCTAAAAGAGTTTGTCCCAGCTTTGTTTCATAATTTACAGAGGGAGAAAATGTGAGAAAGTATCATTTGACGCACAGACTTCTAAGTGGTGCGAAGCGCATTCATACTGTAGACCACAATGTTGCTTTCAAAATTAATAAGCAATTACACAGACGCATGATAGGGGATAAATGTAGTCTTTTAGAGGTCATTTGACT
Source organism: Pleurodeles waltl (assembly GCF_031143425.1). Classification (NCBI taxonomy): domain Eukaryota; kingdom Metazoa; phylum Chordata; class Amphibia; order Caudata; family Salamandridae; genus Pleurodeles; species Pleurodeles waltl. The sequence continues at coordinate 741,023,680 of NC_090447.1, read as the reverse complement.
TGAAAAACATATTTCTTAAGAACCCTTGCACACCTAATATATCTCATGCAACATTCTTCCTTCGAATGACATGTACCAGTTAGAAATCATGTTAAATAGTCCTAGGAGGGAATTTCAATTGTATATTGGACAGAAGAAGAGATATAAACCAAAGATCCCCAGCCTCTAGCATTAGGGTCCTAGACACTTGACAGTATGCCAAATCAATACAACTTGGTGGATTTGTGGCGAATATTACATCTAGGAGGGAAGGGATACTTTTTTCTAGTGAAACACACAATTTAATATGCAGTTGAAATGGTGTTTGTAAGAAAAGCATTTTTCCCAATATCACTATGTTGTTTTATGTTGAAGAAACTCTCTCTAGTTTAATGTTCACATTGGTGGGGTTTGGAGTTTGAAGCATGGTGAAAGAGGAGGCCTTCAATTGAGGGTGAGCCTGTGAGGAACTGACCCTCTGTCTTAATGTGTGTTTATTTTGATACCCCTTCCTTTCACTTTTATGCTGTGTGACGCTAACCGCATTTGGCACTATTAGTGTAGAGTTCATTTCTTGCTGCTATTATCTGAGTCTTAGTAAGTGGCTGTGTATTTTCACTCTCATTGTCATGTGCTCCATGTCCCCTGTGATTAATGGTTGTGGTTTATCATCAGAGATAACCTACAACTTGTGTGCACACAGAAATGAGGGATGTATGTGAAGTCACTGGTGTTGTCACTGGGACGTAGTATACCATCTATGTTCCTGGTTTCCTAATAGTGCAGTGTAACCCAACCTTGGTGTGCTGCCTTCCACAGCTTCATGCCAGGGACTGATGGTCTTCTTTTGTACCCACTTGTGATATCAGACTAATATTGTGTTTTGCATGTTTTGCTTATTGTACTTCTCTGTCCTGGTTTGAGTCTTTTGTCTGTTACGGTGTTGTTCAAACTTTATCCTCTAAAGCTAGAGGCACAGGTAGGACTTCAGTGATAATTCTCCCTAACTGATAATTTATGAATGTCGTTATAGAGTCTAGAGGAGTGAAAGTTGAACAAGTGAGGACTAGAAGGCTGTCAATTGCAAACCCTCTCATTTCCCTGTTAGATAGGCTTAAGGGAGACCATGGAGATCCATGCTAAAAGGGTGGTACTCGTTCTTGGATGAAGAAACAAGCTTGGTTTTCTCCAATCCAAAGTTGTATGACCTTAACTGACAGTGTTCTAGGCCTGAACCTAGTTTCCCAGTTTGGCAGCTCTGTTGGTGCCCATGCCCAGAGGCATCTATGGACATACTTGGAAGATTGATGGCTGGACTAGAAGGATCCAAGTCAATGGAGACACATCCCTTATTGAGCCTGCATTAGGGAAAGTCAGAGAAGATGACCATTTAGGCTTTGGGACTATCCTACATTCTGATCTGAAAAGGGAACAAAATGATTTGCCCCTCCCCTCTTCTTGATACTGAAGGCAGATGAACTGAACATGGGAATGCTTCTGAATGACAAATATCATACAGGAGCAGAGTGGTCCCTCCAGTACGATGTAATCCAAATGGGACTCACTTAGGTTTGAACTCATAGTTGCTTAGATTCCTACTGGGGCCAAGCTGACCACTCTAATGGGGTGAAGAGATAATCCAAAAAGGCACCTTGCTAAAACTCGCCATCATTGTATCCCTCTCTGCCTCTTGTGCAACCAGATTCTCATACCTTTCCACTTGGGTCAAGGATGTGGCATAACAGCCAGATTTACTGACTTTGGAACTGGGGAATCAGGTTCGAGTCTCTGCATGGGCTAAATATCCAGTGATTCTGGGCAAATCACTTACTCTCCCTACGTCCACAAAAACATAAATGTGTCCTGTAATGTAACTGGTGCTCAAGTAAAGTGCTCCAATACCTTTGGGTCAAGTTTGCGCTATAAAAAAACTGCAAAAAAAAATCCGATGTTGGGGACCGTATGTCAAATACCCACCACCACTAGATGCTGAGAGAGGGTCGCTAGCCTTTGGCTCAATAACCACCAGCGAGACCTGATTATCTAAGTCCACTACAAAGAGACTGACTCATTGGGGGTATAGGTGGACATTAAAACCTTGCCCTGCCTGAATCAGGGGCCTGAGCAGACGCAGCTCAAACTTTCTAACCAAATTTTCAGCAGTTCTGAAATATTAAGCCAAAAGGACGGAACTTATATGGAATGCTCTTTGAGAGTGCTGTTGGACTGTCTTTCCGTTCAGATGATAGGGGGTTTCCTGCACGTTTACAATTGGTGTCATGTAGAAATAAACAGTCCATAACGGCTGAGGATGCTGCACAACGGTAGACAGGTGACCCACAGACTAAAGTGTTAGCCCCTTCATTACTATCAACCCTGCTATGCCTCATGAAAGCCTCGTAAGATGCCCTCCATCTTAATTGGGGAGATGTTTTCTTTTTAAACCAAAGTTGTATTTAGGTTGCCACTGAATTCCCTCCTGCCCCAATCACTCGCAACATGCAGCCAAAAGCAATGCTGTGCAGCAGCACAAAGAGACGTTTGCTTAGTAATAGTTATCGTGTATTGGACTTTGAGTGTGCATAGAACAAGCAACACACGTAAATAAATATATACAAGACCAATTACTACATTAATTGACAGTCTTATTAAAAACGACTACAAAATCATAGTCTTTTTAAAAATAGTTTAATGCCAAATTCACTGCCCTTTACACGGCCTCTTTAATTATTGGTTTCTCTCTACGACTACGGACAGAAATAGTGATATTACTGTGCTTTAGTTTCAATAAACTTCCTGTCAGAATAAAACCATTTTATCTTAATGTATGTATCTGTCAACATTAGATTTCTAGTTAATAAATCTTGAAGCAAATTTCAGAAAATTGTAACTTTTAAATAAAGATTCACCCTCACTTCGCATTTTGTGGCATCCACACTGTCGTCTCCGCAAGTCCATTAAATACTACTTGGCCAAGTTGACATTCTCCTCTCTAGTTAATGAGGTTGAGAAATGAGTACATATAGCCTCTCTTTTAAAGTGTGATGATGTCAGCCCTAGTTCGAAGCAAATCACCTTAAGAGTGACGCATGGTGATCCCAAGACTAGTTGAAATGCCTCCCACTCAAATTTTCATTTCAGTAATATTGCATCTGGACCATCATCCAAACTAGATTACATTTTTACAGCGTAGGCCTTTAAAAACGGTTCAACCATCCCATCACTATAAAATATTGCTGGAGTTTTAATAAGGACAATTTCCCTCGATTCAAAGTAAACTGTATATGCTTTTCAAAATGTCATTTTTTATTAAATATAGCATTCAAGTATTTATAAGAATCCACGAACTCCAGCTTCTTCCTGTTGGAGGTCATTATGAGTTTGGCGTACGGAAAAGGCCACCCGCCAAACTCCCGAGGTCAGTTTACCGCCAGTGTGGTCCCCTTCCCACTGGCCCCATTAAGAGTTTCCCGCTGGTTCAGCGGGAAACGGCCTACAACTTTGACGTCGGCTCATAATTGAGCCGGCAGAAATGCTGTAATGCGTAGGGTGCACAAGACCCATTGCGATTTTCACTGTCTACAAAGCAGACAGTGAAAATCGCAATGGGGCTGGCCAGGGTGGCCCCTGCACTGCTCATGCTAAGTGCATGGGATGTGCAAGGCCCCCCAGGGGCACCCTGCACCCCGTCTCTGCCAGCCTTTACATGACTGGGCTACCGCCATGTATCGCCTTTGGTGAAGGGACTCATAATCCCCAGGGCAGCGATGCTGGCAACACTGCCCTGGCAGATTAGGACTGCCAGCACTGCCAGACAGTCGAAAAGTCATGATCTAGCGGTGCTGGTGGTCCAACTGTGGCGCGCCTGCCACGGTCGTAATGTGGCTGCTGGACCGCCACATTGGTGTTGGTCCGAACGCCACCACGATCCTGGCGGTCTCAAGACCGTCTGTTGTCCTTATTCTGCATAATCTGAATTTTCTTCACATTCATTACTAGTAAATTTCTAGGTAATGCAACTGCCTTGGTAAACAACCAGCAGTTCTATCTAAAGTTATCAGATTGTCAGCATAAAGTAATGAATTCACTGAACTTTTATACGGGGAGGTGCTCGGATGCTTAACTTGAGACACTTGGAAGATCACTTAAAAATTAAACAAGGAGAACAGAAGTTGGGCCACAACACACTTCTGCTTTAGACCACTCACTACTGAAATCTGCCATGTTCTTGCTTGCCCACAAGTAGTGTTCAGTTGAGTGCAGGAAAAGGAGTAAAATGCTGTGAGTAACAACAAAAGAACGTACGGCACCCCTGTAGTTGCAAGTTTCGACCACATGAGACCACAATCCACAGTCCAATAACATAACTAGAATCTAGGACTCACACTGGGGGTTTCCAGCCCAATGGCAAGGCTGTGGAGAGGGGGTGGAGAGGTGCTGTCCTCGGTGATGTTGCTACTATCTGAGTATGGAGGGATCTCTGGCTTAGTGGTAAACTGGGGAAAATCCTGTATATTCCCACTAACCAGCTGGCCCTTATCGAAACAAGATAACGCCCCAATGGGCCGCCTGAAATGGTGCTTCGACACATTTAAATACTTAGGGGTCAACATCTATCACAGAACAGAGGACCTCAGGGATGGTAACTTAGGGAGAACGGTGGCCTCCATGAAGGGTTCAATGCGATTCTGGAATAAATTACCACTCTCACCACTGGGCAGGGTGGCCTTAGCAAACATGCTGATACTGCCTAGATCGTTATACCACTTTGCGGCACTTCCGCTCATTATTCCTAAAAGCTTCTTTAATAGCTTGAACGCTGTCTTACTGCAGCTTGTGTGGGGTGAGGGCAGAAGGCGGGTCGCACTCACCACACTACACCGCCCAGTCGACGCGGGTGGACTGGGCGCCCCCAACTTCGAACTTTATTATGCGGCTGCGCAGTTACAGTGGATACTGAACTGGATCCATAGGCCTAACACGGCGGAATCCACCTGGCTAACGACCCGACTCCAAGGGGTCCCCCTGCTCGCATGGCTCACAAATAAACAAATAAAGTGCGCACGCGAAAACCCATTGATGGCAGTGGCTCACACATGCTGGAAGAGGTACATCCAAAGAGATGCAAAGGAACTCTCCTACTCGCCACTCATCCCACTGGAACGGCTTCCCGGTTGGGCCGAGACTGGATTACATTCGCCCGCAGCCTGGACAGATGCGGGTATAAACACAGTGGGAGACTGCTTTGAGGAAGGTAAATTAATGTTGTTCGGATCCATGCAAGCCCTCACAGCGGTGAGCCCGGGACAATTCCTGGCCTACCACGCCATATGTCACTCAATTAGAAAAATATGGGCTGCTGGAGAACTAGAGCCAGATACCTCCCCCGCACTACACCACATGCTGAGCTGCGACACCCAAGCAAAAGCAGTCTCGAACTCATACAAACTCCTGAATAAGCCCCTTGAACCCAATTTGGTAAAAGCCAGGGAGAGGTGGAACGCCGTACTGCCAGCCCCGATCTCACAGGAAGAATGGTCGAAAGCCTTATGCCACACCCGTGAGGTTTCAAGAAACCCCAGATTCCGCTACACGCAGTTCAATTACATACACCAAACATATTTAGCACCAGCTAGGATCAAACGTATGTTCCCCGGGTCAGGCCCGGCCTGCCCCAGATGTAATGCCCCAGAGGCACAGTTCTACCACATGGTCTGGGAGTGTTCCCGGGTACAAAAAGAATGGGCCGGGATGGTAAAAACAATAGCAGAAATGACGAGCCTTGCCCTGGACATGAACTCCAAGTCCTGCCTACTTGGTCTCAGGACAAGGGCGAAAAAACACAAACACTTACATAGGCTTGTAGACCTGGCTTATGTAATGTACAAAAGACTGATAGCCATGAACTTGAAAGCTTCCAATGCCCCCGACCTGAAAGCCTGGCACACCCTCACACTGCGATGGGCCCGCGCAGAGTACCAGGCACTAAAGAAACTAACGTGCAAGGGTCTGCGACATGAGGGTTGCGAAATATGGAGCACACAAGTATCTAAACTAGAGGCAAAAAACGACGAGAAGCCTCCATGACTTGCAAAATAACACAAATGTCCAGATAGTCACTGGTATGCAGCCGGCCACGACGCAGCAGCCCAATAGGGGACACACCCAACCTCATCAACAACACCCCACACCCACTGACAACACACCAGACCTCTGACTGCACATGCTTCATGCAGTACCCATTGGCCTGCACAGCCTAATCACTCAATACTAGCATCCTAACAGCTGGCGCACCCCCCCCCCCATGCACAAAACTCAAGACTCAACCCCGGGCATCCGTGGAGCCTCTCCACACCAAAATACACTATTTAACGGCGCAGGCAATAACTTAAAAATACTGGGTGGATCACTCGGACCTGGACGTGTACAATGTGTTTCAGTTGTTTGGTTATTTTAAGTTGTGCAAATTTAAAAGATTTGTTTAAACCACTAACATTCTGTCATTGATAATACATGTATGTAGCACAATGTTTGGCTTTGAAAAACTCAATAAAAATATGTTATTAAAAAAAAAAAAAACTTGTATAATCTATATCCCAAAGGCTTTCAAATGCCTTTCTTATTTTTTGACAAGGGCATCATCAATTTGAGAGTAAATGTCTGCTCTTGCAGCCTCATTGCCAATCTTCACAAAACGTGTTGTTTTAATGTCTCTAGTAGTAATTTTTAGTTAAGGTTGTTCGATTGAGCAGACCCGACGTGCTTCTGACGCAGGGTACAGGCCGGGTGGCTCTCTTCGGCGAAAGTCTACTCGCCAACTCCGGTCCGTTCGCACCGGAGAGGACAGCTGCCTCGGGCCAGGCGCGCCCTGAGCGGGACGGTTCAGAGCCGTTAGCGGACGGAGGGCTCGGCTCGCAGCAGCTTTTGTAGAGTTGTGGAGTTGTGGTGTTGCAGAGATTGCAGAGATTGGCGAGATGTTACGATACCGAGAGCGGAAGCAGAGTCAGGAGCTCGCTCTGCGTTCCCTCAGGATTGTTGGAAGCTGGTAACCAGCAACCCGGCAATCCAGCATTCCGGCAAACTGGTACCCTGACAACCCGGCAATCAAGCCCGGCTGCAGCTTTTGGTGTGCTTTTGGAGTGCTTTGGAGTGCTTTGGAGTAGTCTAGACGTTGGAGCTGTAAACGCTGACCCCCTTGCGGGCCTCTGGCATCTTCTGCCGCAGGATCCATCAAGTGAGGCCCGCCCTGCCGGGTTGAGGACAAGGACAGTGACGACGGTGGGAGTCAGGTCACTCGGCAAGGCAGTCACATCGTGGGGACACACCACTTCCTTGGGGCAGGAGGGAAAAGAGGACTAAGAGATGCACAGAGCTGAGCCGGTAATAGTGCGGAGTGCGGAGTGTGTCACTTGTGTTACTCGTGCGGCCCTGTGCGGACACTCAGAGGCGCAGACGGGGCGAGAGAAGGGTGAAGCGTCCCATCGGGGAGGGGTCGTCGAGGCATTAGCCTCTCCCTCAGTGTGGCAAGGGGGGCAACGGTGCAGCAAGCAGCAGCAGCGCGTGGAAACGCCGTGAGGAAGGAGTGGCTTTTGCACGAGTGAGCCTGGGATACATCTCTCAGACACTGCACGTATTTTAAACAAAACGGCGGCAAGCTAAGAGAAAGAGGAAGAGTGGAGGAGTTCTGCACTTGATGTGGGCAGTGACACTGACTCGAGATTCCACCCACTAGCAGCTCCAGATCCAGCTGGTCCCGCAGGGCAGTCTCCGTGCCCGGATCCCTACGACGACAAGCTCTGAAAACCACAAAAGTATACTCCTAGTAAAGGTACTGAAGTAGTACAACTATTCTGCTCACATCTAATATAGTCTATGCGACGCCACGGAGGTGTGCAAGGCAAGGCACACCCAGTTCCCAGTTCTCCAGGCACCTTTAGTCCGTGAAGCCTAGATTTCCTGGGACAAAGAACACACAACAAACGCAGTGAATCTTAGCGCCTGTGTGGGTACTGGCAAACTAGCAGTAAGCCAGTGACCACGAATCCCCTAAAGCTCTTGGCGGCACGCCACCTTTTCAGTGCTGAAGCAGCTAGAAATAGATTATCGTGACTCGCACACATACAATCGGAAATCAATCATCAGTTGAAAGCACTCAGATATCGCCTGTCATCCCAGGGGTAGCAGCAAGGATTACACTGACATGAGGATGAAGGAAAAAAGCAGCAAAGAGGCAAAGGCAAGATTCCCCAGGGGAAGGCCAGCACGAGCCAAAAAATTAATCTACAGCAAGGAAAGTACCCCCAAATCCGGCACAAAGAATTTGCCTGGCAAATCTCCAAGCAAGGGAAAAAAAGCAACATACAAAATCACAGACTTCTTGCTCACTAAGAAGGAATCGAATCGCACCCCCGCCTTAACGGACATAGCTCTTGCTAACGACCACGAGACAACATGTGCAGCTGGCGTGAAGACAGCGCAGGACATCGAAAGGACCTGTGTGGACCTGGGAAAAATCAACATACCAACTCCCCAGTCAAACAAAACCGGCATAACGATCAGCGCAGAAATTTACAGATGTTACCTCAACGACACTTTTTCCACTTTAAACCTCAGTAACTGGAACAACTGGGGAGAGAGCCTGTGCCGCACTCCTCCTCCTAAACAACCCTTGCAAGTAGAGAATGACTCAGACTGTATCATAATTGAGGCATTTCTACTGATAGACCTTTCAGACACTTGCTCAGATACACTTCAGGGCATTCAAATCGCAAACAACAAAACTAAAATGAGATCTACCTGTAGTACAAGCTCTCCACGAAAAGATCTTTCATCTTGTAATATAACATCTACTACAATATTCGACACGCATGTATCCCCAGCTGTCATGGCAAGGGAGCAACCAGAGCAACTAGCTACAAGCCTTGAATGATCTGATAAAGAGGGCTCAAACCCACTCATATACCCAGCAGGTGACATGTCAGTGCTCCGTCACAGGCAATAATTCACAAAGATTCCTGGATATCCTAAACAACATCTTGAAAGAGGTAAAAATCCAGACCCTTAGAACTGAAGAGCATCTTAGTAGCAGTGGCGAGAAGATCCCCAAAAACCCAACGAACACGGAAAACCCACAAAACGCAACTAATTCCCATGAGGAAATCAATAACAGCAAGGATATTCATTTATCCGGACAGGGAACGTCTCAGAGCAACACAGAGGGCAGTTCACGTCTTAACACACAAGAAATGGGACCCCCCACGGGCGGATTGAAGGACATAATTCCCAACAACTCAATAGCGGAGGAATCATCCCTCACGAAACGGGAAAAGAAACGAAAAAGGAAGGCACGGAAAAAAACAAAGGGGGTCCAGCAAAGCTGTATATGGAAATCGTTTGCTAAATCAAATGGTATGCAGTCTAAGGAATCAGATTGCACCGAAAACAGAAATAAGATCTGCCACTCTAGACAGATTAGATCAGAACGGCCAGCCAGCGAGGAGAATTCCACGGGCGAATCAAGTGCTCTAGTTAATCAATCAACATCACAGCAACAGTCTCCGAAAAACCCCCGTCCGAGTATTAAGCAGGGTAGCAGCCTACTGCACGAAGAGATGGCCTTTACAGAATTCCAGTGAAATAGAACAATCATCAGGCAGTGCCTAGAACAGGCAACTCAGCGGTCTACCGACAGGCAGGATACAGGAAAGCCCTGGGAATATAACATTCAATGCATAAACACTGCACCTAACACGACCGTAACAAATCAACTTGTAGGGAACAACAAGCAGACTCTAGATCATGGCTACCATCCTTTGTCAGAGGATTGCACAAACAGCATGGCACAAAAAAGAATCCCAGGACACCAGATTACGCAGGACAATGCGGCCTCAGAGGAAAACAAATTACTTTTCATTCCTTGCTATAAATCGAAGGTGGCTTTTGACATTCTAAATAGAGGTACTATAATGAAATTAATAAATGCGATTTTGCCCCTGGCTCACATTTCAACTACAGAACTGATGACTGTGGAGTTTTCCCCACATCCAAACAATAAAGACAAAGAGACAATGCTGACATCCTGGGCTACGTCCGCCATCATTGATCAAATTTTAGTACATCAAGACACGTTTAGTGCTTGGGGCATCAGCCTGCAAAAACCAGAACTGCCAAGATACCCTAACCTTTTGGTACCGCAACAAAAGAAGGGTGGCTCATTTCTAAAAGGGGCCGTGGGAGTAGAAACCTCCCCGAGCAGTTGGGACCACATAACAATCGTAAAGCACCAAAGCATGCTCCACCCCGGCACGTACCAACAGATCTTCATTGACACTTCTTCAAGTCAAACAGGCTGGAAGGCAAAATTTAAAAGACACAAATGGTCCTGATGAAAACCCAGAATACATCCATATTTGCTCCTGGAACACTTACGGTTTAAAAAATCTGGTTACCGACAGGGCGGCCCTGAGTTTCCTTCAGCAGTTTGAAGTTGTCATGTTGCAGGAAACATTATGCATGGAGCCGATACAAATCTCAGGTTATTCTGGGATAGACGTCTCTGCCAAACAAGCTCAAAAACATGGACACCCCAAGGGGGGGACTTACAACGTATTGCTCCACAAAAATCAACTGGGTGATCAAACAGATCGATCTGGGAATTGACTGGCTGCTACCAATAAAACTGGAACATCGGGCGCAACCAGGCAACAACAGAACTTTACTACTGATCAACGTATATATACATCCTAACAAAACTTTAAACAGTGGAAACATTGAAACATTGACCAGAACATGCACATATACTAAGTTCGAAACCTTGGGGTTGCGCTGCCTATCGCCTCTCCCTGATGATGCCTCATCCGCACAAGTAACTTTTTCAAGCGGCACAAAAAAATCCAATATTGACTTTACATTAATAAACGAAACCACATTACCGCTGGTCTCAGCATATAGGATCCAACAATGCACTGAGAGCGATCACTTTCCACAACGTATTAAGATCCGGAATGAATGGAATCGTCTCCCCACCGCCAATATCATAATTTCAGCCCCAGTGACTCATGATACAAAAAAACTGAAATGGAAGGGGCCAGGCCTAGACAAAGTAATGGAAGTAGTGTATCGCAGTGCAGGCACAACAAAAGAGCTCAAAGATTCGCTAAGAGCGCAGGAACTAGTAGACCACCCCCAAGGAGAGCGAGTGATCGCCTGAACGCACTTGTGTGAGTCCCTAATCAATACATTTTCCATCAAAATCCCAATTTCAGTCATAGAGTAAAAAAAATAAGTAAAGAGTCACATAGGAGAAAAGCCATGGTTCAATGGGACACTGCGTAGTCAGAAAAATCAAGTCTCGAGAGAACTAAAAAAAAGTCTTAAAGGACGTACACTGGGAGAGGAACTCTGATGACACAAGGCTTTCTGAATTAAGAGCCAAATATAAGAAAAACTGCTGGATGGCAAAACAGAGTTACTACGAGGACCTGTGGACCAAGCTGCTTATGTCCAACAAACAGAAAAATAATAAAAAGTTCTGGGAACTAATAAATAGACTAACTAAGGGAAATAATCGACACACGAATGCAGACATCAATGCAGCCACATGGGAAGCCCACATAGAGACAATGTTCTCACTCCCAGAGCATCATGTGAAGGAGGAGGCCACACAAATAGCCAATGACTCAAGCAAGATTAATCTTGGCTTCCGAGTGACAACGCAAACAGACTTAATTCCAAACGGAAGCGAAGGAAAGCACGCACTAATGACCATTGATATAGGAATGCTGACAAGCCTTATTAAGAAACTAAAAATGGAAGGGGCAGCTGGTCAGAACGGTATTCCAAACGCCTTGTTTAGGGGAGACCCTTCATTCTGGGCGTATTATTTGGCGCTGCTCTTCAACGATCTCCAGGGCACCACGGGTCTCCCAGATGCATGGAAAGGCAGCATAATTCACCCCATATAAAAAGCAGGGAACCCCGCAAACCCTTCAAACTACAGGCTAATCGCATTGATAGATGTGAAAGCAAAACTCTACGCATGCTGTCTACTGCAACAACTAGTAGAATGGATTCATGATAGAGAATTAATTCCACAATGCCAGACAGGCTTTAGAGCTGGCATGGGCGCTTCCACCAACCTGGTAACCCTGGCTTTGCTGGGAATTAAAGCCAGGCTTTCGAAAAAAAGGCTACTTGCCTGCTTCATTGATTTAAAGGCAGTTTTTGATTGTGTACCAAGAAACCGCCTATGGGAGAAACTAAAATGTTGGGGCTTACCAGGCAGCCTTCTAGGTGAAATGATGGACTTGTACACAGGTACTTGGGTGCAAGTAAAAATCGGAGAGGGCAGCCACCTCACCAACAGAATATCAACAGCAAAAGGACTTAAACAAGGGTGTGTATTGGCCCTCACGCTGTTTAACTTAGATCTTGCAGATTTAGCCGAGGCTCTAGCTCCTGTTAATAGCCACCCGCCAGTCTTGGCCAAGAAAGGAATAGCATGGCTACAGTACACAGACAACATAGTTTTACTCAGCCTAAACACCTGTTGGGCTACAGCATAGCATTGACGCATTTTACACATACATAACAATGCAAGGCCTAGAATTGAATTTGAGTAAAACTAAGGTTGTCCGCCCAGTCGACAGGAAGTTTAAATCTGCTTCATGGTTCATAAACGGATCCCGGGTGGAGGTTGCACCCACATATAAGTACTTGGGATTCACTATGGACCGTCTCTTGACTTTTAAGCCGCAGCTTGCTGTCGCTCAAGCAAAAGCCCTCTCACTGACCTACGGTTTTAAAGTATTAAAACAAAAACTGAGCTGTCCTTCATACACTCACCTGCTTGCTGTCATGGCAGTGCGACTAATGCCCACCATCACCTATGGCGCAGAAATCATGCTGGGAAAGGAGGCAGTTTTTCTCACTCGAGTCCAGACGAAGGCCTACAAAACAGTTTTTCGGATACCACGATCAGCATCTCCAGCTCAAGTCCGTTTGGAATTGTGTCTGAAAAACTATGAATATCAGAGTAGATGTGCCTTCATTAAACTATGCTGGAGGATGTGTGCAGCTGAGTCTGGTACTCTAAACAAACTATGTTGGACGGAAATTGAGGAGCAACAGCGTCATAATGACAAAAGCACCTGGGGTCATCACTTAAACAACTGCATTAATGTACTAGGGCCGCTAGAAGCCTGGGACCGGAACCCGGACAAAAAACAGTTCTTTCGGAAGGCAAATGCAGTCACTAAGAAGAAATCTTTAATTTCTAACAAACAGAAATTGGCAAGAAGACAGCATGCCTTGATCATAATAACATCATACAAAACTTTACGGGCACAGGAATATCTAGCAGCAACCTTCAACCAGTTGCTGAAACATTGGTTCATGCTTTTTCACTTTGGGTTGATGGAAACAAAGGATATGGTCCCTTCATGGAAAGAACCCGACACACTCCTGTCGACTTGCGTGCCCAGCTTTGCTAAGCCACCGGACATTATATTTGAAAAACATTTTTAAGACACTGAATTTACTCTCATGCAGACCGGCTATCATTAGCTGGCTTAGCGCACTTTCGATCAAGTTTTCTTGCCGAGGGACTAAATTCATGATACAGGCCGAGAAATAATTAGTGAACAAAGTCGAAGCTGAGTGTGCAAGGGCCATAACGTAGGATTCTCACTCAGCTTCACTCATTTACTATTATTGTGTTCGCAAGGGAGCAAGAAAATCCTAAAGTTAAGTTCAAGATCAAGGTTGGAATTAGTGGAGAACATTTTAGATTGCACAACTCTTTAATCATGATGTGTTTTAGTCTAAATAAGCTTTTATGATTTTTATAAACATTGAATAGGCAAAGTATTTATATTACTATGTATTTTTGGAATTGTGATGGTTTTAATTAACCGTATCAATAAACTCACTTACTTACTTACTTAGTTAAGGTTAGTGATTTTCCTCAAATAGTGAAAAGAAAGCTGGCAAATGTGTTTGGCCTTTACCAAAGGTACTGTGCTTCACCAGCCATACAGACCTATGAGGATTGCTTCAGTTTGCCTTGTTTTATTTATTCCTCCATGTTAGACATCAATCCATTATATCAGGAGGCATTGTGATGTACAATAATAGAAGCATTTCAGAACTCCCCTACTGACATATATTCTCTCAGGCAGCATGGACCCACTCCCACAGTCCATGTTTTTGACATTAATATTCATATTAACCACGGTTCCTGCATGGAAACTCCTTCTTAGGTCGAAGCATACCAGATAGCTCATCTGTCTGGTTTGCTAAAGACATATTGGGGGCATTCCGAAAACTTCCCTTGGAATGCATTCTACCCATTGCTTATCATTCGCTTTGTGGTTTGTAACTCACATTTTCTGGCTTTCTGTTTTCTGACATCCATGGTTTTAGACTGTTCAGCAAGAGTTTGCCCCTCCCAAGGAGTAAACCCTTTTTACACTACCTCGCCTTGTATTCTTCCATGAGTGCTTCTTTATGTAAATAGGCCGCTAAATCTTGTTCAGATCTTGTGACTTTTGCTGTGTATTCAAAGACAGAAGTCAAATGTCAAGCTCTGTTTTCCGAGGGAGCTTGGGGGCATATTTATAATCCATTTGTTCCGAATTTGCGTAATTTTTGTTTACGAAAGTTCAGCTCAAAACTAACTCCATATTTATAGTTTGATGTTCGACCCGTCTAACGTCAAAATATTGGAGTTTGCACCATTTGTATGCATGAACCTACCTTGCGTCAATGAGATGCAAGGTAGGTGTTACCATCTGAAAAATGGTGCTAATCCCCATAGCCCCATATTTATTACCCATGCTAAAATGATGCATGGGTGGGAGGAGGGGCTAAATAATGGTATAAACCTTGCTTTGCACCATTATTTAACACCATGGGTCAGACCAGGCGTTAGGGGACCTGTCGACCCATTTCCATGGTTAAACACCATGGAATGGGTCCACAAGTGCCCTCCTCAAGCCCCAGGGACACCCCCACCCACACCAGAGTGACACCGGAGGATGGGGGACCCCATCCCAGGTAAGTAGGGTAAGTATAGGAAAGTCATTTTTGTTTAATTAAAGTGCCTTCAGGGGCCCAACTTGGGGCTCCCTGCATGGCACAGGGTGCAATGGCCATGCCCAGTGGACACTGGTCCCCAGTGCTGGCCATTGGCGTGGTGGGCATGACTCCTGCCTTTTCTAAGACAGAAGTCATGTGGTATGGATGATTTTGTATCAGAAAATGGGGATAGGCTGGTTAGAGGCATTTTATTGCCTCTAACCAGCCTAACGTCATTTTGTGGTGCAAAACTCCCTTCTCCCAGACCGCCAGCCCCACCCGGCTAATGTCATTATTTTTAATGCTAGCCCACCCTTTCCACCGGCTTGCGCCATTCCAGAAATATGGCACTAGGCTGGTGCTCAGAAATGGTGCAAGCCGGTGGTAAACATTTTGGTGCAAAACTGTGTTAGTGCAGTTTTGCATCAAAAAGTATAAATATGCCCCTTGGTATTTACTTTTTTTTCTCTGACTTCAAATTGAGAGGATTTATGTGACAAACTTGCTAGATACTAAGGGACAGGAAAGGGCTTTTTCAGCACACAAAAACATTTAAATGAATTGTGTAAGTATTTCAGAATATATCAGATTTAAGAAAGAACAAAAGCGGGTCATTGTTTATTATTTCTGAAGTGTGATGGAAACAAATACTTTAATTTCAACACATCTCAAGTTAACACCCATACCAGGTTCAGCATTCCAAGCTGCTGGGGAAAACTCACAGAAGCAGACTGGCTCAGCAACCCAAGCACGGATCAACCTAGCCCCACAGACAACCTCAACAAGGACATCAACACATGGATCAAGAATTGCGTGTACTCCCTTGCACCGATGAAATCCAATAAGCATAGTAGATCATACAAGCAGGTCAGCTAAAACACAGAAGACCTCTCAGACACCATACAACACTGTAAACAACTGGAAAGGAAATGGAGATCCAGCCACAACACCACAGACTGAACTACCTATAAGGCTGCACTCAGACGCTGTCACTAGTAAATAAGAAAATCCAAGAAGAAAACACTAGTGTACCACATTGAAGGAAGCTCTAAGAGCTGCAAGTAGATCTTCTCAATCGTTAAGGATTTAATCTCGCCTTGAGCCACTGTCACCAACATCGCTGCCTCCCAGCAACTCTGCGACAACCTATCCAACTTCTTCCACAGCACGATCGCAAACATCTACAGCTACTTGGCACACAACCCAATCCCAGGGAACTTATTGCTTACCTACCCACTATCAAACAAGATGGTCATCTCACCGAACGGACAAGCCTCATCAGAAATGATACAGCAGCAATCATGGGGACCATCTCCTCAAGGACCCCAGCAGGCCCATGTCCCTGCCACATCTACAACCTGTGAAATCACCAATCAGCACCACCCTGACCCAGATAACTAACACCTGCAGCATGTCCACCACTTTCTGGAATGATTGGAAACGTGCAGGAATCAACATCCGCTTATTATAAAATACGAAACTGAGAAGTTTCTCACTTTGGATCGTTAATACAATAGTGGAACCGTGCCAAAGGTGTGTAAACGTGTACAAAGCAGCTGAATAGCCAGTGTAGGATACTTGTGCACCATTATAAATACTGTTATGATTGTACGGCCTCACCTTTTATTAAGAACAGCACAAGCATTGAACACTAAGCACTTAGCCTTGCTTGAAGTCCTTCATAGAGGGCCCCATACCTCTTTTTTCCTGTAGGCTAGAAATAGGCTTAAAATTCTGGTGAAGCCATGATGCCACTTCATGCCCTGGAAGAGATGGAAGTTGTACTGCCAAATGTAAGGAAAGTAGCAGGCCATTGAGCAAGGACTAAGATCAAGGAGAAGCTGCTTGAAGCCCCCATGATGGCATACTGCAGATGTGACCTCCCCAGGAGCTACATGTTCTTAGCAGCACAGCTGGACAGAAGCAACTCAAGATGCATTGGCATGAGCAAAGGGTTGAGAACCTGCAGAAAGTATTAGAGGACTGCATGTGTGGTGGGTCTGATTAATCCAAACCACGCTCAGTATCATCCCTTACAATACAGAAACCTCTATCTATCCCTTTCCAACACCAGATGGACAGAGAGGATTTTCTTCTTCAACCTAGGACTTTCATTAAATTCCATCGGCAGCAGTAGGTCAGTTTCGATACAGCAACATTAAATTCTCCTGCTAGTCATTATAGTTCCAGAGACATTCTCAAATAAATTGGTGGTCAGAACCTAAACTAACATCCCAGTTCCACAGTCCATTAATTAAGACAAACAAGGGAAAAGCTAATATGTATCATCTACAAGAATTTGTTGTCAATGTTTTTGGCCATGTGGAACAACAGCGCAGCTGCTGGGCAGCATGGCTGAAAGCAAAAAAAAGGAATATGTTGGGGCCAGCACTGGTCGCAGTTTTTTCATTGCTGGCATGGCGGGTGGAACTAAGTGCAAGATGGAGGGAGGGCATGTGGTGGAGCTACACGGACAAGCGAAGGTGGGGGAAACAAATGCTAATTAATAGGATAGCGCTTTCATTTAGTTTATTGGGGCGTGGAAGGCAACACAGAAGGAGCGGGAGAGGAGGCAATAAGTGAAGAGTAGAGCAGGAAGTAACGACGAGGTGCGGAAGATAAACCTTAGGAAGGAAGGGCCAGGGTACAGAGATAGGTAGGGCATGTTGGGGTGATACAGACAATGGAGGGAGAGAAGGAGGGTCTGGGAGTAAGCACACATATAACAGAAAGCAGGATTGAGGGGCTGGGGGCAAACTGATGACAACAGAAGTGAAAGAGAGGATTAGCAGGTGGGAGAAGCATGGAGAGGGAACAAGTAAATAATGGTGGCAGCTCAAACACTGTCATAGTTTTCTTAAAGGCAAAGAAGAAAGTATTGCCTAAAAAATGAGCAGTGGCAGGACACAAGTAATGCATCCATACTCCATGGGAGGCACAAACACTCAAAGAGGAAGGAAGCCTGTGACAGCTGACAACTAAGAAGCAAGGAAATGAGAGTGACAATAAAGCCAACCAATGGTAAGCAATGGCCTGCCTCTGAGCCTACAGTTAGTAAACAAACGGTCTTTAAGAGGCACAGCATGGTCTGTTTAGGTGAGACCTAAAACACCTGCCTGTTTGTTCAGGGGCTATTTCAGCATGTTGGAGGTCATGTGTTCCAGGCAGAAATGGAAGAAGTGAAAACAGCCAACTGCCATCAATCTTGGAAGGGCCAGGGGACTATGAAACTCCCAAAACCAACAAACCACTAGACAGGAGTCAGACAATCATTAAGCCACAGAGCACCATACGGTACCTTAAAACATACCCTTGGAGCACCCATGGAGGTAATTCTGCTAAGTACATTAAATCCCAAGCAAAACCAACAGCCACTATAAGGTATGAATAGCCAGTCCGAAGAAAAAGTAGGAACAGATTGGAAATTTTTCCATAGCAGTTCAGAAAATATCCCTACAAACAGAAGTCAGAAATTGGATCCAGTAGAAACTATTCAGAACAGACGAACTGGAATAGCCACCATTAGAATAAGTGAAATGTTTTTATAGAATAAAGTACCATCCCCAGGAATAAGTAAAGTTCTAAAAATGTAAGGCTGCAAACAAGAGGTTTTGCTTCTCGTGATCTATGAATAGATAGTGGCTATTGATCTCTGGTTGCTCTATACATTTACAGCATTTACAGTAATTATTAGAGATATACATGTGAGCTGGCAAGCTTTCATGCATCATCAGCATGCGTTCAGAAAGCAGTCCAGTTTTTGATGTTCCGTGCTTGGAAGGAAGTATCGTGAAGAACAAATGACTTACTTGTTATTTTCAGATCTGAGATACGTGTGGCCTAAATCCAGTTTTTCATCTGATATGTGCATTTGGGAATATGTTCTTGGACCACAAATGCTTGTATCCCAACCAGAAATTATTTGCTTTTAGATATTATTCTGAAAATTACTTTTTCATATGAGTTTGTGGTGTATAACTGCTCTAAAAATAGATACATTGAAAAACAGCAGTCGCATGCATGCAAACATTTGCTATGATTCGGAGTAATAAACACACCCATTGACTTGCTTTGGAGTGAGGGACCTTAAAAGAGGGAAAAGGTTCAAATAAGTTTTGTTGTCCCCAGTTCACCAATCTGGGGTTATAAAATCCTGAGATCCACTCCACATGTTTTCAGTGATATATTTGGAGTAGAATTCTGACTTAAATGGGGTTCCCAAAGAATCCTAGGAGTGGACCTGTTAGAAGCATCCATGTGGCAAATGCCGAAAGCTTCATGCAGGTTTCCAATCAGGTGCGCCTCTTTAAACCCACCCACAAACAAGGAACTATTGGGTAACTTTATGAAAAATTGCGGATTTTTAAATGTATTGGGTGTGTAACTTTGAGAAAAACTACATATGAATTAGTTACAAACTTTACCTAGACTAGAGCTGGCCCCAAAACGATCTGTGCATAATCTAATATACAATGGTAGCAGAAACAAAACTGTATAATTCCCAATGTTTCTTGCCAAGTCAGGAAAAAATCTGAAGACACCCTTCAAGAACCGACTGCATGCAGCAGCAAGGAGATATTTGCAAAACACAGTAGCCCACTAAACTAGGTCAAAATTATTTAGGATTTAAAATCATCTTTATAGTATTTTGGGGGCTCTCCTATGATGAATTTCCTTCACATATGTGGCAAATGATTAATTTAATGCATGTTGGCCCAGAAACAATTCATAACATGTGATTCAAACACATGATTTACATGACAATTTGTGATGTGCCCATCCTAAACAAAGTGCCTAGTTAGCATTTGGTGGATGATTTACTATCCTGTCAGGAGCTGCAAATGGCCCCACCTTTGACTGCCTAGTGGCAAGCCACCTCACAGACTCACTGGAGGCCTTGCTGACTTTCACAGGAGTCCTGAAACATGTTTTTTATTATTTTTACCCCATGTTGGGGTCCCTCTGAGACCCATCTACAACGGCATAAGGGTGCCCATTCCCTGCCCCTTTATATCTATTTTTAAAACTAACTCAGGACATGGGGACTAAGTCCCAAGCCCTGAAATGCCAGTCGCAACATTTCAATTGATGTTGCCGCCAGGAAATCATAAAGCTCGGTCCCATGGGACTGGGATTAGGTCTGCTCTCGTGGGACTGAAACGCTTGACAGAGAAAAAGCCTGCTCAACAAATCAGAATGATGGACCTGACCAATCAGAATGCTCCTTTTTGTCATTTGTTACTTCAGTACTCCCATGGGAGTCTTGCTGGAGTCAGATATCGCTATGTTTTAAACTTTAAGGGCTCTAAAATGGCTGAACAGAATTACCATATGACAAAATCTGGATAAATATTTATCTTTCTGTCAAATTAAGTGTACATTTTTTCAGCCGTTTGTTCTGTATCGTTTTCTAATTTTTCCTATGGAAATTGCATGAAGAAAAACATGTTTTGGGACCCTACATTTTCTCAGATCACCCACATAACTTCCCAGGAAGGAGCTAGGGTAGATTCACTTTTTTTGGAAAGTTTCCTGAAGATTCGTCAAACGGCGCCAAAGTTATTGGCAAAACAAAAACGTATGAATTTCCGACATGTGTAACTACACAGTGGAAACATCATTTATTATTCTGGCAGCACTAACAGCAGTGTAGTTATAGTAAAGTCTGACTTTCCATAGGAAAAGCCTTTTTTGTTTCTTTAATAACATTGTTGCAGTTGGACAATTCTGCACTCACTTTGGATTCTTCATGGAAAGTTTCATGTTTCTCCAACAAGCGCTGGCAAAGAAAAAGTGGGCAGGTCCAAAGGCTAGGTCTTGCAGCCAACCCATGCAGTATACTGACGAAGGCCATGCACAGAGGGGATTTTCTGCATGCCATGGGTTGCCCATTGGTCCAATTTACATTTATCATATAATCAAAAAGCACAAGAAATGTGCTTAAAAAAATCAAAGGTTAAAGTGACTTTATAATTAGGTTAGACTCTAAGATCTTGTCCTATGTTAAAGTAAACAGAAATTCACTGACAAAAATAAAGTTGAAAGTGATGTTAGATGCTGCAACAAGACAAGAGCTAAAGTTAAAACCCCAAAAAAGAATAAATACCCCAATTATAGGTAAGTCAACTAACTATAACTTGGACCCTCTCATGCACTGCTTATGACCACGCATATTACATCACTTGTGACATGGTAAAATAAGAAAAAAGGGGAAAAGAATATGGGCTGGGTGTTTGCGGATAGATGGGTGCAGGGCCTGGCTGCATGACCTAGTGGGCCCATGGAGACATGGTCAAAGGCATATACATAAGTGTACACAGGGGGCTGGTCACAGTAAAAGCTCAAAGGCCGGTCCCTGTGTTAAGGCCCTGTTAGATACAGCCAAAAGCTGTGTGCTACAGGGGTTGGGTATACATGCTCAATCGGGTGTAAGCAACACATGGGGGGCTGGGAGCAATGCCTGGCTGAAGGTCATGAGCAGCTGATATTAGCTACATGCTGGATGTTGAGCGCATGGCTGCAGTCAACCCCTGCTGTGCACAGCTGAAGGCCATGCATAGCAGGGGTTGGGTGCATTTTTATTTTTTGTGCATAGACTGCCTGAAGGTTCAGCCATCAGTTGAGGCTGTTGTATTATTCCTGCTTTTTGAAAGCCTATAGCACATTGTAATAATTATTGAATGAATTTAATAGTAATGCCATCGATGTTGTTATTTAAATATAATCAGTGATGTCAATAATGATATCATTTAACATGTCATGAGTGATGTAATATGTGAGAAAATAAACAGTCCCCAAAGGGAGATGGTGGGGGGGAGAATTATGCTTCGTTGACCGAACTATAACTAATGTATTTCAGTGTTTTGGGGTTTTTAACATTTGTTCATGTCTAATTCGAAAAGTTAACTATAATGTATCTTTGTTTTTTTCAGTATATAAATATATATATATATGTATATATATATATATATATATACATATATATATATATATATGTATATATATGTATATATACACAAACATATATACATACATATGTGTGTGTGTGTGTATGTGTGTGTGTAAAGATGCAAACAAATTTGTCATTCATACAGTGCACTCAATGTTATGCATCACCAAACGAACATTGTAAATAACCACATTTCATTTGTAACACAAAATGAAAATTGTGTAAAGTTATTGTGGAATAGAGTGGGGATTTGGATCCATCACTCTAGTGTCGTGGACTGCCATATCCATAATGCAGCGTGTTTATAATTAGAAAAAGCCTGTGCATATAGTAACATCATAATGTTCATTCAAAAACGTGATGTAATGTCTTATTGTAGGAAATTTGCCATATTTCCTAGCTAATACAATATGTAGAATATAATATAATGATAACAAATTATTCAGCATAAACAGGAACACTACATTATAAAAATCTAATGTTGTGTAGAAAGTGAGTTCCCCTAAGGGTAAATAGCATTTAATTGGCCTCAATGGGCACTGAAAAAACATGTCATATGACTAACAATCTATATTTCAAGCAATTAATCTAGTAGCCAATAAAAACACAACTTACAACATCATACATGGGTATATAAATATAATGGTGTCCTATATGATCATGATCCCCTTCTGTGGAGAAATATGCAAATATAGTGAACCGTACTAAGGTTAAACAAGGGTGGGTAGCATCAAAATGCAAACTAGAACACCATAAAATGTTCTAGCAGAGGCAGTGCATAAATATTGTAAGGTTCAGTGTGTAAGAATATCAAGAGTTAGAGTAAGGACCAAGTGAATGTAAATAGTTCAATAACATTGAAACGATACCTACGTGAAGAATGAATTCACTATTATAATATACATAAGAACAATTAATATTAAGGCAATCAGTGCAGTGTACTATAAAATGTAGACTGCGTATCAATCCTGAAATATCATGAATTATAGGAGGGCCATCAATAAGACACTGGAGCTGAAAATAGGATAACACCAGCTTGCCCATAGCCGTTACATAAGAGAGATCAGGAAAAAAGTCCAGAAATCAAAGATATACTGAATGTGTCTCTTCCCTGTGGGGTCATATATTGAACATAATAGCCCAATATCCACTGCAAATTCCTCATCTTTATTCAGACCTTTAAGCTCCTTGTGACCTGAGTATGATGTGGTTGATGTATTCCGGCCCATGTATTTACCACTGTTTAGGCACGGTTTGGAAGGACAAGGTAAAGGGTATTGAACACTTCTGATAATTATCAGATATGTTAAATACCTCAAGGCCAGTTAAACTTCAGCAGGTCAAACCTACTGAAATTTAACAGGGAAAAGCATACGGTATCATGCAGATTTTGGTGCAGTATTTTGGAGCATTCATATTTCCCATGAAATCATAGTAGGTGCTACTATTGCACTGAATAAATTACGTACCCCGTGGTATAGGTACTTATTAAGTGCCCTAAATAGAGCCTACACTCGCAATCAGGGCCTTAGTGCCAAGTCCAAATCGTATCTGGATTCTAGAATGCACAGTTTCTTCTCTCTGTCGCCCCCTCATTCCAATTTATTGATTTTGTCAATACAGTAATACTGCAATAAACTGGGTTGCTTTAATGTTTTTTAATTAAAGTAACTGACAATAGGATATATGATATGACAGTTTTTCTATGACCCATACGTGTGTTCCAAGATCCTCTTGCTCACTGGAAAAATTGTGCAACCTATCATATTTTAATTTACATGGACATTTTACAGAACATATATACAATAGTCAGTGTGGCATGTGAGAAATGTCATAATCAGTATTGTTTTGCCGGTAAGCAGTTGGTACAAAACCAAAACGTAGCTGGTACTTTTCTTACATGCTTTTCATTAATCACATTTATCGAACACCTTGTGATTACCCAAGCCATAATTTACATGTAATAGTTTGAATGTGATTGTGCACTAGCATATCATTCAGTGATTTAGCTTTCCTAAATGTGATGGGTGCCTATGATTTCAATTTTTTCCAGTGCTTATTCAAAATATATCTTAAGTTGTTTAACTGGTTGTTATAATCTGTGATAAATCTCAGCTGTTTCACATTAGTGGTGTCTCTTGCCCTAGTTATAAATACAATGCCATCTTTATCTTCTGTTTCATCGCATCATGGCGTACTTTCCTAGAGTAACCCTGTCCCTGAAACTTTGCAATGATATTACCTTCCTCTCATGTGTTTGTTCCTGAAGCACTACAAATGAGTTTAGCTCTAAGGAGCTCACCATAGGGGATACTCCATTTGAGATTTGGGGGATGGTGGCTCTGATCATGTAATATGCTTTTCTCAGCAGTTTCATTCATGTATAGCTTCGTTATTAAGTGTTGTTCTGTACCTTTTAGGAGGACTTTTAAATATTCAATCCATACCTTACTCATCTTGTATTTAAATGTCAAATTCAGATTGTTTTTTTAAGGAGCTGGCGGAAAGTTCTGCCTCTTCAGATGGACCATCCCTATTAAAAACAACTCATCAATATAATGTAGCCATAATGGTATGTGTGAAGTGAAGTGTTCATTGGCTGCTGTTCAGACCACCAGCTCCTTCCACCGCCCCATTTAAAAGATGTGCAAAACTAAGGATGAAGCAGGTGCCCTTCCCAGTTCCGGATAGTTGACTACAATAAGTGTTTTCAAACATAAATATGTTAATTGATAAAGTGAAAAAAAACATCATTTTATTTCACTTATTGGTGTGGTCAAACAGCTGCAAATGTCTACCCTTACAAAAATGCATACATGCGTTGACTTCCAAATCAGGCTGAATGCTGGTATATAATTAATTTACAACCAGTGCTCTTAAGATGTAACTGGATTCCCATGAAAGTCTTAAGTGTCCTTACAATAAGAGGGTAAGGCTGTAACAAAAGGGGTTAGGAAGAAATCTAAATAGATTGCCATACTTTCTAGGAGGTGTTGAAGCAGATATGCTAATTAGAAATTATGAATGTGTTTTGATTAACAAAACGTTTATAGAGAAATTAATTGTAAAAGAAAATAATGTGCACGTTTGAACATGTGCCCACGAGGAGTGGTAGCCGCTTATACAAATGTATATTAAAATGATTAAAAATGCATAAAATAATGGAAATGTGTAATAATGATGTAGTAATGTGCCATTATGAGATGTATAACCTATGTTTTGCATTATATTGTAGTAGCTAACATAGCCGAAGTCGTGGCCTACTTGCCAGACCGCATGCAGAAGCAGAATTAATAAACGCACGATGCAGAAGTTGCTGGTGCCTATGAACTGACCGTGAACTGTGTGCTTAGCTAGAATTATCTCCAATGTACTGACGGACAGGAGATGATGAAGTCAATTTGATATAATTATGTGTAGAGTAGGCTGAATGTACTTTCCCAGGACTCGAACAATAGAGACACTGACTGAGGAGGAACGTGCAACATTTTCGATACCTGGAGAGCAGGATTATGAAGACATCGTACAGTGGACCAATCCATGAAGTGAGAAAGACGAAATATTAGAACTCATAGATATGTAGAATAAAAAGTATTGGGTAACGTCACATATGGAGAACTGACTGACCAATTAGGAATTAGGGGGATGGACTGAAAAACTCTAATAAAAAGTCAAGATAAGGGGCTAAAACTTCAGATGTGAGGGGAGAATGGATGACATCAGGAGATGCGATTCGAGATTCTGTCATTGGGCTCATGCTCTTGAGAGCCTGATACGTTGCTGATCTATTGATGACCTGAAGAAGACTGACTTTGTTGCTGATCCATTTCATGGATAGGTAGCTATGACAATGTGACTGATAAACTTTGTGCCTTTCCTTCTAGGTACCAACTGCGCTGTTTTATAGTTTTTCTTCTAGCTAGATGTTTTTCCAAATTCATGTTTTCTAAATTGTTTCGCATGAAGTCCCACATACTGATGCTAGTCTGGGT
Organism: Pleurodeles waltl; assembly: GCF_031143425.1. Taxonomy (NCBI): domain Eukaryota; kingdom Metazoa; phylum Chordata; class Amphibia; order Caudata; family Salamandridae; genus Pleurodeles; species Pleurodeles waltl. The sequence continues at coordinate 740,997,685 of NC_090447.1, read as the reverse complement.
TAAGTAGGTTTCTTCTGGGTGACGTTGACAGTGACAAATGATTGACAAACTGATTGCTGAACTCTGCTATTAATGTTGATAGATTCATCTTTGTTGGCTTACGGTGAAGCGTTTGATCACATGTTTTCTCAAGTTCTGATTAGATTGTGTTATTGGTAGTTGCTAATAAACTAAATCTGAGCTGATTAAATAAAGTTTGAGTTAACCAAATGCATTAGAATTGTACTTAATAGGGAAAATAAAAATTGTTAAACACTTTATCGAGTTGTGCTTTTTCATGAATTTTTGTTATATTTGCCTATTGACTAATGATTCTCTTAGTGGTTATTGACTGATTACATTGACTATTGATGTCACTGGTCATTACATTACTAGGATACTCTATGCGATCCAAAAGGTTCATCGGCCTATACGCAACCCCTTGTAAGTTTACTTATTAAGTACCTGGCGTGTTTGCAGAGGCTACCATTACAGGAGACAATATGCCTCCCCAAGTGGGGGTGGTAGGATTTTTATGGATTTTAAACAAAAATTATAAACATGGCACCACAAGTTTCGCAGTTTTGAGGAAACCATACTCATCACAGCCTATCAGACCCTGTTGTTTTCAGTCCCATAGATGTTCATGAGAAGTGTGGACAGTGATCCTGTATTCATAGCTGGAAATTCTCCCATCACATTTGCCATGAGATAGTTGTCTCAATGCCTCTGTCCTATACAGTTCTTGATCCCTTATAGCAATACTACCTCCCATATCTGAAGGTTTTATGAAAATAGTGGGAATTTCATGAGATCGTGTAGTACCGAATCCTGTTCCCTAATCAAGTTCTACCTTGTAGTGATTTGTTGGTGTCAAGGGTGTTTCATTTCACTTATTATGTTGTCTTTGAAAATGTCTAAATAGCCATGTGGTGTATTAGGATTCATCTTAGACATGGGTTTCAAGCCACTGCTTGCGGCCATAACCAATTGAAAGCCCACATTATACAGCATATCTCTCAAATCTAGTGTAATATTCACAACATTGTACTCAAATTCTTGAAGACAATTCAAATCATCAACATCATTGATTGTGAATTCACATGAGAAACCAAGGATGTAAATACACTTGTTTTTATTGGCCTCACTTTTCTTCTCCCAAAACTTATGCATTTCAATAGTTTTGATAAGAAAAGGAACAAATTAATCCTGGCCTGAGGATAGTTAAAATTGGAGTTAGGGCAGAAAGAGAGACTCTTCTTCAATACTGTTAGTGCACAATTTTTCTAAATATGTTTGTATACATCACAGTCATATCACCCATAGTAAATACTTGTATTTGTCCTCTCTCGTCCCTTCTCCTGTTGCGCTACCTTTGTAGCCTCCTCTGTCTTTCTTCTTAGCCTGTCCCTCCCAGGGTGATCTTATTTCTGCTTTAGAAGTCTGAACTCCCCTCAAAACGTAAAGGGTATGCTGGAGATGTCTGTCGTTTCAACCGTTTCTGAATAAATGTCAGAATTGAAGCCAGTTCTCAATAACTCCTGCCTGATTGTACTTTTGTTACCCTTAGTTATTTTCTGGGTGAGTCATATTTCTTGGCAAAGGTTAGTAAAAGACCTACTTATAAATACTTAAAAATTAATTCAATAAAGACTGAATTTCTTTTAGTTTCTCCCAAATTGAATTGTAATTGGAAAATAATCTGGCTTAAATCAATGGGTAATATGACACATCTTGCCATATCCAATGGTGCTGGAGCAGTTTTCAGAGTGGGTGTACTACTATCAATGTTACATCACTCAAGTTATAGGGATTGTGAAAAATCCAAGCATCACACATAGAGCACATGTGGAAAATGAGCTATGCCCATTCGGCAATGGGGAGTAGTAAGGGTTTGTAGCTATGTATGTATATAGCCAGTGGTGCATTTTGGAGCAAAAGGTTGTTTTGTGTTAGACAAAATGGCATCATACAGCCTTTCCTTTCACACCAGCAAAATAGTTACATTGTTAAATTTCCAAATTCCTTTCACATTGCAGTCACAGAAAGACAATTAAACATCAATCTCCATGTTAAACGAATAAGCAGCACTTGGTTAGAAGTCATAGCCTGACACTTGAGCTCTGCCTTTGAACATATAGCAAATGCAAGATAAAAACAAAATGTAAAGGCATTTTTATTGCTCATTCATCTTCCAAACTGCAGATTATTATTTTGGGGGTGGTGCAGCTCCTTCCGTGCAACTTCTGCCAAATCGTGATTCCTCTTGGAAGAAAAAATCGCCTTAAAGAGAACATTCAGAACAAGGCATTGTCCCATGGATTTCACATTCAAAGATTGCACACTTAAAACATGACAATGTGATCCCAGCTGAGCCATTTCTAATGCAAAGATATGTGGCTGTGGAACTCTGCCACGCCTTATGCAGTGTGCTGCCCCAAAATACAATAGAATATCCTAAAATGTCTTCAAAGAGCCAACCTGCAGCCTGTCGTCCTCGTCAATTGCGAGATGGGGGAGCAGTGTAGATAAGCCAAACAACACAGAGGAAAAGATGATCCGTTATGCCAGTTGAGCACTCCTCAGCTGGTGTTTCCTTGAATCAGTTTTTGGTTGGTGAACTTTAGGCCCAGTCATTCCGCCTGATCACTCGTTTTGTAGACACATAGGTCACAAACTGTCTGGCACATGAGTGACTCATCACCAGACTGAGCAGTCCAGGAAAATGTAAATGTTTGAGACGAGTTTCCAGACAACTGCTATAGGGACTCAAAATAGAAAGGGGAGACTGTAAGCAACCAAAAGCAGAATTTGTTTGCAGACGTAGCCCTAGTGTTGTTTTGCATGATGCTAAGGACTGACAGGTGAAGTCAAAACAACACGATACAGAGAAGAGTACAAGGGGAGAAACACAATCTTGAACCTATCCCCCTGCCAATCCCACAACTAACAATAGAACTAGGGGCCAGATGTAGCAAAGGTTTGCGACTCGCAAACGGGCAGAATCACAATTTGCGACAGTGCAAAATCGGAAATGGGGTGCAAAAAGCCCATTTCCGACTTGCAAAAAGCGATGGGACCCGTTTGCGAGTCGCATCCGTTGCGACCCCATTTTGCGACCCGCAAATACCAAGTCGCAATTAGCGAGTCGCAAACCATATGCAATTGCAACTCGCAAATTGCGACTAGTCGCAAAAAGCCCAGTTTGCATGTCCCATTTACCACTAACTCAGAGCAGGTAGTAACCATTACCAAAGTATAAAAGGAGACCCAGAAGGCATCTGGGTTACTCAAGATGGCGGAGATATTCCTGATAGCAGTGAGGAGGAGAGTCCACGCAGCCCAGCAGAGGAGGAGGAGGGGCCACAGACAGGAGAAGATATATAGAACCAGGCAGACTCTTTTTCAGCAAACTGAAGAGGAGATCTATGACAAATACCGCCTTAGCAGCGCAGCCATACTAGAATTAATAGATTTACTCAAACCACAGCTAGAACACCAGACTCTGCGTGGCTGCGCCATCCCTACGCATGTGCAAGTACTATGCTCACTGCACCTCTTGGCCTCAGGGAGCTATCAGGGGGTCATTGCTGTGGCAGGTGGGGTATCCCAAAGTGCAGTGTCAAGGTTCCCCAGGGCCTTCCTAGATGCCTTAGTCACGCACATGTCTCACTTCATATACTTACCAAGGAATGAGGCAGAAATGAACAGCACCAAGCTGGACTTTTACCGCATTGCCCACTTTCCCCATGTCATAGGGTGTGTAGATGGGACACACATTCAAATATGCCCCCCTGCAAATCTGGAACACATTTTCCGCAACAGAAAGTGTACCCACTCACTCAATATACAGGTTGTTTGTGACGCCCATTATGTCATCACCGACATTGTAGCTAAGTTTCCAGGCAGTACCCATGACTCATACATTTTTAGGCATAGTGGGATACATCAACGCCTGGAACGTGGGGAATTCGGAGACGGTTACCTCCTAGGTAGAGCCACAGACACTTGCAGACATACACACAGGTCACTGTGCACGACAATCTGGACTTCCTAACCGTGTACTTTTGTGCCCAACAGGTGACAGTGCATATGCTCTCAGGCCTTGGATCATGACTCCGTTTTTAACACCCAGCACTGAATCAGAGAGGCAATACAACAGTGCACATAAGAGGACCAGGAACCTGATAGAGCGCACCTTCGGACTCCTGAAGGCAAGATTCAGATGCCTCCACCGCAGTGGAGGTGCCCTCCAATACACCCCCATTACCGCATTCAAAATTGTGGTCGCATGCGCCATCCTCCACAACATAGCCACCCGACGTGGGCTACCTCTCACCCCTGCAGACCCAGATCCTGATGATGAAGAGCAAGAACAACCACATCGCCATCATGGGGATCGGAGTATTGCTAATCAAGGCAGACTGAGACGGGACCACATTGCAACACAATATTTTGGACGGTACGTGTCAACTCCCACCATACTCACCTATTAACCAAAAACTCCATTTGTTAAGTGGAACAAAAATAACTGTTTAATTAGTGTAATAAATAAACTATTTACAAGTATAGATTGTCCATGGGCAGGAAAATGCCAACCAGTCATGTGGCACATTAACGCCATGTGCCACATTTAATGGTCCTGGGTGATCTCTACGATCTTCTGCCCCTCCTGCCAGCCTGGCTGGTCCCTGCTGCTTCCGTGGTGCTCTGCCTACCACTCCTGAGCACCCTGCTGTCAGTGACAGAGACACTGCTCACTGTTGAGCCCTCCTCACTGTCTTGGGGTGTTTCCCCTGTGGCCCTCGACATTTCCCGTGTCTCCATCAGTTCGATGATGTGGGTGAGACGTCCCAGGCCCCTAGCCACATCACCAGCGAAATGGCCCATCTCCACTTGCAGCCCAACAGTCCTCCTCGACAGGCCTGTGGTATTCATGGCGAGCCTGCCGATGGATGTGCCCATCCTGTCCAGTCTGTGCATTATCTGCCGATCTCTGCACCGCCCACCCTCTGCCTGGGCCAGCAGTCCTCCCGCCAGTTCCCTCATGGCAAGGGCAAGGTCCCCAGTGTTACTGCAGATCATGCCCATACGTGTGTTGAGGTGCTGCATGCTGGCATGGTTGTTTCGCACAAAGCAGTGCAGCACACCACTAATTCTGCCCAAAATTCTGTTCTGCAGGCGCTGACCACGCAGCAGATGTGCCTCACTGGTGGTTGGAGGAAGTAGCCCGGATGCAGACTGCAGCCCAGATGGTCTTGACCTGCGACGCCTGCGCAGCGGTGGCTGCCCTGTGCTTCCACCTGTCTCCTCCCCGCCTGTTGCTGGGGCAGCCTCTTGCGGAATTGTTGCAGCAGGTGTGGCTACTGCAGGGATGCTGCTGACCGTGCAGGTGGGGGTGCTGGCGGGTCCTGGGGTGTCCTCATGGGCCTGGGTGCTTGGGGTGTTGGTGGTGTCTTGCTGGAGACCTGTGGAACATGGGGAACAGACTGTCAGTGTCTACTATCTATTGCACACTTCCTAATAAACATTTGCCTATGAACTGCCTACTTGACTACATTTCCCATAATGCATCATTCTGGCATTTGCTACCCTGAAATGGAGCTATTTTGGTTGTGCATGCACCTGTGTACATGGTGGGTGGGGGTATGGCATTGATAGGGGTACAGGCATATCACATGGTACTCACCGGTTGATGTGCTGGGCTCTGAGGTGTCCAGGTCCCCAAATCCAGACACTGCCTCCTGCTCCAATGTTTCTTCCACCCTTTCTTCCAGGGGTGTGGGTGGTGGCACAGACGATGGTCCCCCTCCTGTGCCTCTCATCTCCCGGAGCCTTTCAGCCACCCTCTCCTTGGTCCGGGAGCGGAGGTCATACCACCTCTTCTTGATGTCCTCGATGGTCCTATGGCTCACCCCCAGGGAATTGATCTTCTCCTGAATGTCCTGCCAGAGTTGTTTTTTTGTGGCCTCAGGAACATTGTGGGCTGCTCTCCCAAACAAGTCATCATAGTGCTGACAGCATTCCTCTGTCAGCACCTCCAGCTCCCTCTCAGAAAATGTGAGCTTCCTCTTTCTTGGGGTTCCCTCCATGGCAGCTGCTGTTTGTGCTGTGTGAAAACCGGCAGTTATAAAAGGGTGTGGTCCTCCCTCCTCCCAGGTGTATTTGTAAACTTCCTGGCTGTGATGTCATCATCATGTGCCAGGAAGTGTTTCCAGAGTGTTCTGGTGTGGTTTCTGGAGTGTTCTGCTGCACCTGTAAGCAATTTTCAAGGTAATCGCAATTTGCGACACCTACTCGCTAATTGCGAGTTCGTTTTTTGCACACTCGCAAAAAGCGACCTCGCTATCTGCGGACTCGCACACTGCGTTGCGAGTCCGGCTGCGAGTCGCTATTTCGGTTCGTTTTTTTTTCTTGCATTACATATTGCGACTCGCATTTTGCGAGTCGCATCAACTCGCAAAATGCGAGTCGCAATTTTTAATTTTGCTACATCTGGCCCCAGGAGTAGGTACACACCAACACTTTTTCTTTTGCTCGCGAGCTGTTAGCGTGCTAGGGTTGTTAAGTGCTCTCCTTTTTAGATTGTTTACAATTTAGCATTGGATTTGAATTTCAAAGGATATCTACACGCAGTTGCAGAGCCAATGGGCCTGGCTTGTATTCTCAGTTATAAGACAAACCTATTGGCTTTCCACACCCGCAAGGCACACTGATGTCAGCATCGTGCCTGATGGCAACATTATACAAATTGCAGCGTGCACTCATTGTTAGCAGCACCTCCGTGTCCGTGATTGAAAGCCACCGAACATGCAGAATGTTGCACTGATGTCGCTAGAGAATACGATGACAAATTCAGTGATGGCTACCAAAAGGAGCCGTTTAGGATGTTAGCACATTTGGAGCATTTTTCAAAAAATGCTGTGATTGCGTTCTGCACAAATGTGGAGAGGAAGTGAATTCCAAAGCAATGATCCTTGCCCCTGAATGGAACTGACGAAACATGGCCACGTTTCTTCAGATTACATACCAAACTAACAGAAGCGTTTTGTAGCTTTCCTAAATGTTCAAGACTTTTTTGGGAAACCCACATACGAGGAGTTTGCATAATCCAATCTGGCTTGGATGAATGCATTTGCCACGATCACTAAAGCAAAATGATAAACCATGGAAAATCTGCCTGCATTGTGTTAGATGAAAAAAAAACAGAACCGATAGACGGCCAAAATGTTTCCAGAGAAGAGTCAGAATGTAAAAACTTGCCAAGATGTGGGCACTTTTCAGTGGCCTAGGGCACTGACCCAAGTTGACCACAGACACTAGCATATAGCATTAGAACTGTTTGTCTAGTGTGCCCATAACAGGCTCAGCACGCTGCACAGCTTTGTAATAAGCGATGCAATAGTTACCAAAGAACAAAAGAACAACCTCCTGGCCCGTGACAAAAGACTGCAATGTAAAAGTCTGCAGCATTGATGTGAGGTCTATGGACAGCGCATTGAGGTAATTACAAATTCAGAAAAATAACTTGAAAAGGAGTGGGTGAAGGGGGCTGACTCAAAGCTCTAGCTCTTTATTTCTTTTCTGCATTTTTTGGAGAACTGGTGAGTTTAAATCTGTCAGGAAGCTAAAACGGTCTCCAGCCAGACCTATGAATGTGGCAGTGATGCTTTCTCACGTTTCAGGTCTACAGGATATGGCTGTAGACACAGAAAAGGAGTTCTTCGGGACAGGTGGACAATGGGGCTCGGAACTGAATGGGCTGCGAGCTCATTCATGGAACTGTACGTTTTCAGGGCGACTTCCAGCTGATTATAATGCTAATGGTGAAATGGTAAAACAGGTGCAGCAAGGCAGTGCGGTAGGTTGATTGTTGGATCGAACAGATGAATGGCAGAGCTTAATTAGTAAAAAAAGAAAAATAAGAGAGAGAAGAACGAGAAAACAGCAGCGGTCCAGCGTTTTTCTTGGAGGCCCAACACCGCCTGCACTATTGAATGCTGGGGTTGCAAAATCCCAAGACTGCCTACTCTTGATTCTACCTCATGCCTCTTTGTTCCACCACCCTGTGCTTCCTTCGCTTCATTTCATTGTTGCGGGTCCCTTTTCATCCCAGCCTTTCTCTGTTTGACTGTCTTTCTCTTCCTCCGTTCATATTTTAATGTACAAAACGTAATAACGTGCTAAAGCGCTCTGTGTGCTGCTGTGTGATCAGGTTTGCCTGGTTAAGCTGATCACACCAAGGCGTTCTAGAAATACTAAAGATCAGTCTTAGACAATTGCTGAGTCTTGACAATAAAGCCATGCCAGGCCACCAGTTCAACAGCTGCTGAAAAACTGACTGTGTGCATTTGGATCCCACTGCATTAAGAATGGGACACATGTGTTTTGGATTTGTCATCTTTTGAGGCTGGTGGCAACAGAATGGCATTATCGTGATGGCGGAGGTGAATGCCCAGTAGCTTTAAGCTCTCTGTTCCTTATTTTTCACGGATTAACCCAGAGCCATTGGTAGCTGTTTACCAGCAAAAAACTCTCAGTGATTTCCCTAACAAGAAGCCCCAGGTGAATGGCTCTTCGGTTTGTCTCCGTGGGGTTTGTCATCGTTTATTATTTTTTATGTCAAAGCAGTGGTTTGTGGTGAGGTGCACTACGCCTAGGTTGCTTCTTGTAAGATAGCACTACAAGGTCGTTAATGTAATATTTTAGAGTGACTCGATTTTCTAACTAATTGGTTTGTGCTACGAGTTTGAATCGTACAGTGCTTGGGCTGCACTTCAGTCCGCTAGAAAGGTTCTTCCCATAGCATCAGGTGTCACGATGAGGGAGGGTGGCGAGCTAAATCAGCTAGAACTCTTTTACCATTAGAGAAGTGCAATAGTTTAATGCATGGGGTGTGAACATTGTAACTACTTGGTATTTGTTGGTGGAAGAAATAACATGCATGCATTTAACTGTGGGGTAACTAAATGGACCACCTATTTGCGCCACGGGCAAAATGTGCAGGAAGGATTCTTCATATGTTTTTCTGATGAAATGATTACACGTTTTGGTGAGTTCGAGATCCTAACCAGTATTACCAGGTAATATTGCAGCTGATAATGCTGCGCCCAGTTATACCACTTGCTGCATTCCAGGGGCTACGTGTTATTCCCCATTCCTGGTCCAAAACTCATCCTCACATGGCAAAGGGATGGTAAAAGAGGGTCCAGGATTATCACCCCATTTGAACAGGGTGAATAATTTTGAGGTCGGTAATGTGAGTTAAAATCATTCAGGAGTCTCGGAGGATCATTATAGACAAATTATTTTGGATTGGCTTGCAGGCCCATGACATTCTTTCCATCAGGATGAGGCACGGATTCTTTCTCGAAAAAGTAAACAAGGCCACTTCCTATATCACAATAGCATGGCGTCTGCTTTGGTGCGAAATAGGTTGGTCTGTAACAGGTAGTTCTCTCCATTCAGGTGTCCCACTATTCCAATAAACATGGTTGCAGCCTTGTGCAATTCAAGCCAGGCAGAAACATCTTTGCTTCCTCTCTGTGTACTTGTCTCAGAGGTTTCGTAAACGTGAGATATGTGCTTTACTGGGAGTATACTGAGGTAGCCGACCTGTATGTGGCCTCATAATATGTAAGGCCGGTGGTAAATGCTGCATCTGGTTGCCCAAAAATGATCGTCGGTACGGTATTTCATTGTGTCATCTTATCAATGGAAGCTCAGGTGATTGTTACTGTGTAAAATGATGAATTTAGGTGTTTTAATACGTGGGTGTACTTTTATGTGATATTGGTGCACTGACAAAAGCAGGATTTTTACTCACATTGCACCGTAGAGCGAGCTTAGCATGCAATTCCGTGTGTTCGTAATGGAGCTCAGTAGACTTGAGTTCTACATGTGTGGAATTACTGTCAGAAGCACGATCCTGGCAAGCAGTTACACTACCATACTATGATGAAACATCAAATCCACCGGCCAAGAATCTCTAAAAGGTTTTCTAGGGAGCTGAGGAGGTCACAGACACATTCCCCATTGCTGTGGGACTCTTGATTTATGGTTATGAACCTTCTACAAAGGCTGCTGGTGTCTTCCTCACTCACCAAGTTGGAACCTGTCTCCGTGAGCTTTCTTCATTGCTTCCCCTGCATCTGTTTTATATGAGACTGTAAGAAGTTGGGTTAGTTGTGGAGGGGGGGAGGATGTGCCCAGTCAGGCAACATCCACAACCCTTGTCAGGGTGAACTACAAAAGTCACTATATTAACAAGTGCAGCAGCTTGGCACAAAAGCAATCAGGCTTAACTTAGAGGCAATCTGTAAAGCATTTATGCAGCACACAACCAGTAATAAAGTGAAAACACAAGACAAGAAAAATCCCAAACCAAATTGGAAAAATACTGTGCGTTTTTATACATAAAATGATACCCGAATGAGAAAAATCCATTCAGTAGAACCGGAGATATCCAATTTTGCTGGCAACAATGCTGTAGTATTGTGAGCAGCAGTCTCTTGTCTATCCTGCCAACTTTCACTGGCATGCAGCTAGGCTATGATAGCCTCACCAAAGGCTGAAGACATACATTCCTCAAAATATGAGAAGTGTCAGTCATTGTGTGGGGAAGAAGCATCTCTCTTGCAAATGAACAGACAGAATCTAAACAAAACTGTGTGAGGTGCTTTAAGACTATGGGTCTGATTTAGATCTGGCGGTGTTACTGCCAAGCCGCGTCAGCGGCAGGGCTTAAAAGACCGTCATGTTGGTTGTCTCCCGCCCGCCGTATTTGATGTAGTGCAGCTGAGCCGAAGACCGCCACAACAGAATGCTCTTCCTCGCCGTCAGGCAGGCAGGTTCCCACCGGCCGTATTGAGATGTTACGGTTACATAGGCAGTGTACTGGCGGTGGTTTTCTGAGGGTGGGAGGACATCCCTGGACCCAATGGATATCGGATAATGCCAGTGGAATAGAGGTAAGTCATGCCCACACACTCTACCCTTGATATATGAGACCCCTGTATCACACACAGCACAAACCACCACATACACACCATTATCCATTGCCATGACACAACACCTACATGCCGCAAACTCACATACACGTACATCCATCACACAACATACAGACACTATTGCCACTGCACTCACACACGACATAACCACAACAACCAGCACACTGATCTACACAAACACACGAGAGACAAGCACAACAACACACATTGCGACAGCGACAACCACACAACAACTTTCACTGGAGTATGGCATGCAGCAACACACCATAAACACCAACATCCATGCCATATGTTAGTGGCACACCTACTGACACAACCACATCACCTACTACACGTCCCTCCACCTCACCCAGCCAATCGCATCGCATCGCACACACACACATACACACCTTCGGACTCTCGCACACAATCCAAGCACAACATGACATTACATGTCCCCTTGCAATGTGCACATATCAGCACAGTTGGCAAGTGTGATTGTACCATCATTGTAGTGCCAGCATTCATTTGGCAATAAATCAGATGAAGGAAAAGGGAGAAAATATTTGATCTCCCACTTGAACTGGCCCCTTGAACCGCAAGGCAGTAAAATGGACCATTCTGTTATTGGTGTACATTTTCCCAACACTGTGAAATAACATGCATAGAAGACAGATTCATACAGATAATTGCTTTGAATAGGTAAAAGTCTCTGCAAAGGGAAGAAAGAGTGACATCTTGAGAATCTTTATGAAGTATATCAGTAACATTATTATTAATGTACTCGGAGGTGGGAAGCTTGAGGTAAAAAAACAAACGGCTGTTCACAATAAAACAATGCAGGAACTGAAGTCATGAGAAGGAAACACAGCCATCAGCTCAATGACTACACTGTCTGAATGGTATCCAGGCCACTGTTGTCATGTAAATTGTATTATGCAAAGACTCAATGAATGATGGGCCATTTTCTCTTTATCAACAACAAGGTGATGGATAGAATACTTGAATACATCTCAGGCACTGGCAATCACTGTGGGAGGCATCAAAGTCCATCATTTGTCATCCACCATGCCATCTCAGTTTGGAAACAGCCATATGAAAGTCAGTTTTGATCTTGCTCCAGTAGGAACAGTCCTGCTCAGACTTCAAGGCTAGGTCCTCCCTGAACCAGAATACAAGCAACCCAAGACTGATTGCCACCTGATTAGGACTCATCAGTTGGGTATAGTTTGAATCCAGTGGCACAGTGAGCATGGGACCGTTGTGTGGGCATTCCCTTTCCACTTAGGGCATTAACTGCAACAAGTGACAGATGGAATGTGTGAATTAATCTCAGCTACTGGAAATTGCTCTGGGCCGCATCCTAGTCCATTGTTTTTCACCCACCATTCAAGCTGAGGTTGGACCTAGCCATATGCAAATCAGTATTGATCCTGCTCCAATAGGAACAGTCCAGCCTGAACCTCCAGGCTAGGTCTTCCCTGAACTGGAACACAAGCAATCCAAGACCGGTTTCACCCTAAATAGGGCTTATCACTTGGGTATGGCTTGCTTGCAGTGGCACAGTGAGCATGGGACACTAGTGCAGGCATACCTGTCACACTAAGGGTGCCAACTGCAACAAAAGCAAGATGATGGATGGAATGCTTGAATTATTCTCAGCCACTGGCAATTGCTTTTGGCCGCCCCCCAGTCTATCGTTTCTTGCACACCATGCCACCTCAGTTTGGACCTAGTCATATGCAAGTCACTCTTGAGCTTGCTCCAGTAAGTACAGTCCAGCTCAAATTTCCAGGTGAGATGCTCCCTGAAATGGAGTAGAAGCAACCCAAGACCAGTTTGGCCCTGATTAGGACTCATCAGTCTGGTAAAGCTTGGTTCCAGTGGCACAGTGAGCATGGGACCCTTATGTGGGCATTTGTAGCTCTGAAACTAGCATTTAAAGTTTGCTACTTTCTTAGGTTCTGAAGGAAAATTTTAAAACCTAACAACAAATTCACTAGTTGTAGTTTACCAAGTTAACTATAATCACACCTTCACCATGCACTGCTGATAACCTCACATATTACATCACTCACGGCATGTTAAATGACACAATCATCCTCTCAAATGACATTGTTGATGACATCACTGATGACATCTTACAATCATTGAGCCACCACCCTAGAGTGTTTGTGGATTTAAAGTTATTCACCACCCTACACCTGTGGACAGTTGTCTATTAACCTTAATGAAATTACACTCTTAAAGACTTCACATGATCATCAATTGTAAGTCAAGAGGTTCTCAAGTATACATTTGCCATTGTAAAAAACCTTCTGTCAGACCCTATTTACAAAGCTCTGTAGCCTAACGCACTACACACATTCAGAGATGGGGATAGTGGCATACAACCTTTGAGCCATGTCTACAAAATCGGCATGAAATAAATCGGCTCTAAGTGGGACATTATGCAATAATCTACAATGTTTTCAAATATTTACTAAATGTCCATGCCCAGCTTATAGAATGTGTACATGCCACTGTATTACAACTAGTACACATGGACATATGCCTAGATAGCCACTGGTGGTTAATTTATTGCCAACAACAGTTTTGGCCGTTCCACAGATTTTTAGAACAGACGTTGGCTTTCATCCACAACTTAGTTTCAAACATGACTGTACCACCCATATCCGGTGCACTCAACCTTTACTTTGTTTAACATGCAGTTCTTCCCTACCCCAAACTTTAGTGATTTAGGAGCTTTGCCCATATAACTTTTCAAATGCAGAATTACACTTGATACCAGGGCTTACAATATCCCCATGCTATCGACCCGCAATGTATATTCAGTAATTCTATGCTGTATATGACTATGATGCAATCAGTGATGTAATCAATTATGTCACTTGAGATGTTATCAGTGATGTCATCAATGAGGTCACTGAACATGTCATGAGTAATGTAATAAGTGAGGTTATTAGTAATGCATGGCAGGGGACAAGTTAAAGTTAGATCAATAAGTTATAACTGGTGAATTTCAGAGCTTTTTTAAATGTTAGTTTTTACATTAGTTCAACACCTAACTATAACTGCACTTTAATCTGTGTGTTTTTTTTCACTGAATGTCTAGGGTATTTTTTTTAACATTACCTAATATCCTATTATCTTACCTATCTATAACATCACTTTACCTTTTCTATTTCAGTCGCTAAAGGGTTGTTATAGTTGGGTTAGAATTTCAAAGGTAGAGGTGGCTTTTGTTTTGCTAATAACTTTGGCACCTTCTAACAAAACTTCAAGAAATTTTTCAAACAACAAGTTCATCCATCTCAGCCCCTCCGTGGAATGTTTCATGGTGATATATCAAGCGCAGACCAAGAAAAAGGAGTAGCACCAAAGCACACATGCAATTTCCCATGGAAATTTTAGGAAGAGTTTTAAAAAAAAACGGCTGAATAGAATTACACCAAATTCAGAAGAATCATAGGTACTTACTAAGAATGTGTGTTTTTTGTGATTTGGTGTAAATCCATTCTGCAGTTTTTAAGCAATTAAGGTTCAAAATAAAGTGATATATTGACAGCAGTACTATGAATTTAAAAAAAGCATTCAGATTAATCAAGAGGGCTTTTGGCTTTTTTTTCAGTGCAGACACTTTGGTACAGTAAGGCCAGTACCAGTCCCTTGGTACCGACCAATCTCATCAGCTAGCCACAACATCAACAGAAATGTTGCAGCCACCATTTTAGGATGTGGGGACTCTGTCCCCATGTCTTTAGTCCTAAAAAAACAAGGCACAAGGGAGCAGGGTAGGGGTGCCCTGACCCCCTGGACCTTGTAGGGGAAGAATCCCAGAGGGACTCTCTGTGGGGTCAAAAGAAAAAATGTGTGCCGCAAGTCCAGCAGTACTACCGCAGTACTCCTGTGTGATGCGCTGAGTCCTCCTCTGTGGTCCTGGTGGACGTCTGTGGAATCCAGCATGGCAGTGGTTTGGGTTCAGGGCCTAGCCCAAAGGCTGTGCATGTTGGTGGTGTGGTTGCCTGTAGGGAGTTGGGCACAGGGCCTGGCCACCTGCCAGGCTCTATGGGCAACCCTCTACTGTGCACGGTCAAAAGGTATGTTCTGTATGGGAGTTGGGTGAATATGATTTTTTTTTTAAACCGAAATTCACTGAAAAAATCAATGCCTATAGTGAGAATATAGTTAGATATGGTAATAAGTTCTTACTTTTCGTTAAAAGAAAGGTTAGTGTTAGAAATTGGGTCTCTAGTTGGCAGAGGTATACACCTGGTCCAAGTAGGGACCACAATCCTAGTCAGCGGAAGTCACAGCATAATTCAAATTCTCCTGTGCTCACCCTCTCGTAGCTTCGCACAGAGCAGGCAGGCTTAACTTAGAAGGCAATGTGTAAAGTATTTGTGGAATACCTCATACAGTAACACACTGAAAACACCACAAAAAGTACTCCAAACCAGTTTAAGGAAATAGATAATATTTATCTGAATAAAATAAAACCAAAACGACAAAAATCCAATATGCACAAGTCATGATATCACTGTTTAAAGGTTTAAATGAGTCTCAATCCTTAAGAATCAGTGGTTGTATCCTTGTAACACACAGTATCTAGTATGTGTCAAAAATAACGATGCACTGGGGCCACAGAGGAGGAGCTGCATCAAAAAATAAGGTGTTGCATCAGACTTTCTGGGGCGGCACAGACGATGCTTCATTTCTTTCCACGCTACAAGAGGATTTGTCGATTTACAGAAGCGCAGCCTTGGTTCCGAGGTGATGCTTTGAAAAATAAGGCGCTGCGTTGGATTTTCCAGCGCTGTACAGACAATGTGTTGTTTCTTTGCACACTGCAAGGAGATGCGTAGATTTCCAGGAGTGCAGCTTTGGTGCCTCACTGTAATGCAGGGATATTTTGATGCCCAGTGACAATGAGTTGAAAATCCTTGATGCACTGGTAAGAGGGAGCAGGTGGGCAATGTGGTGATTTTTCAGCCAGGAGGCAGGGCTTGCATCGATTTCTGCAGGCATATGTCAATTTTCCGACAGCAGGGATTTCCTTCTCTTTGGTGAAGTCTTTGTGGCCCTGAGACTTCAGAGCAAGAGGCAAGCTCAATCCATGCCCTTGGAGAGCACTTGTGGGGAAGGCAGAGTCCTTCCAGCAGAGTCAGGGGCCTGCACGCAGCAGGGCAGCAGTCCTTCTCTTCAAAGCAGTACAGATGTGTCCTTTGGGCAGCCAGGCAGAGTCCAGGTGTAGGTCCAGAAGTGTCTGATCTGGTTTATATACACAAAATGCCTTTGAAGTGGGAGAAATTTCAAAGAGTGGTTTTGAAGTGCACAAGTTCCCCTTTCAGCCCACTCCTGCCTGCCACAATCCCTGTGGAGGGGTTATCAGTCCGTTGTTTGAGGACAGGCCACTGGCCTTTGAAGTATAAGGGAGAGCCCCTCTACCCTTCCTGCCTAGGGAGACCCATTCAGTATGCAGATGAATGCAGACGTGACCGTGTGTCCAGTGTTTATGGCTGTCTGGGGGAAATGTACAAGGGGAGCTGTTAACCAGTACAGCCCAGATGTGGATTGGAGACAGGCTGTAAGGCACAGATGGCAGCAACTGCAGAGAAATGCCCACTTTCTAAAAGTGGCATTCTAAAATAGTAATATTAAATCCAACTTCACCAGCAAGCAGGATTTTCTTTTACCATTCTGGCCAGAACTAAACATGACAGAGCTACTCCTTTCAGAGCAGACTCTACCATCTAAAAGTATATAAGGGCAGTTCTAATGCTGGTCTATGGGAGGATTAGGCCTCACAGTAGTTGTGAGTTTGTGAGTTTTCCACTACCAGGACATGTAAAACACACACGTACTGCCTGTTACCTACACAGCACCCTGCCCTATGGGTTACCTAGGGCCTACTTCAGGGGGGACTTATATGTAGAAAAAGGGGTAGCTTAAGGCTTGACACTTTGTTTTAAATGCCAAGCCGAAGAGGCAGAGAAACTGGACACACAGGCCTTGAAATGGCAGGTCTGAGACATGGTTAAGGGGCTACTTCTGTGGGTGGCGCAATCAGTGCTGCAGGCCCTCTAGTAGCATTTAACTTACAGGCCCTGGGCACTTCACTAGGGACATACAGGTAAATGTAATATGCCAATTGGGTAGGGGTCAATGTTACCATGTTTAGGGGAGAGAGCACAGGCACTTTAGAACTGGTCAGCAGTGGCAAAGTGTGCAGAGTTCTAAAAGCAGGAAAAACAGGGTCAGAAAAATGGAGGCGGCAGGCAAAAAAATGGGGGATGACCACCTCAAGGCTGTCAGGCCTAACAGGTAGAAATGTAATTGAAAAAATACAACGGTTAAAGTGACGTTTCATTAAAATATGCTAATAAGATCTTACTTTAGATTTAAAAAAACAGAAATTCACTGAAAAAAAACAAAAGTTTAAAAGATATTATAGTAAGGACTTGTAATATAAAAAAACTAATCTTTTAAAACAAAATAACACAGAAATTCACCTATTATATTTTACTAAGCTTACTAAACGTTGTGCCCCTGCCATGTACTTATTGTGACCTCATATATTACATAATTGATGACCATGTTCAATAACATCATTGATGACTTCACTAATGCTATAATTCTACCTACTCCTATTCAAATTAATCTATAAACCAGTACAGCATTTTAGATAAGAAAGTAAGTACAAAATGGCACAGAATCATGAAAAGCATAAATTACTTTTCAGGCACATGAGCCCCCTTAGGTGAACCAAGGTCCTTCTATGCTTCATCCTGTGCCCAAAACTTTGTGGATAGTTGACCTCACGTGGACAATCAACCAGACAGAAGTAGGCTAACCCCTGCTACACTCAGCCATCGCTCTATGAGCAACTTGTCATGGAGAACCAACTCCCTCAAACACCCAACCCTCGTTAGGTAGACATTCCTCTACTACGCACATCCTTTGTCCTATGCCTAACCCTTCTCGGATAGCCAACCTCCTATTGGCAATGAACCAGACATTGGTAGGAAAGTACCTATTGCAAACAGCCTTTGAATGTGCAGAACCTCTCCATGGACATATCGCACCCTCTAGATACGGAAGGCCCTTAGATGGTGAAGGGCCTACTATGCACAGCCTTCATCCTGCACTGAACAATTTTCAGATAGCTGACCTCTGGAGGGTAATCAAACATATATGATTGGGCAAGTATTTAGTGCGTACAGCCTTCACTCCTATTCACAATTTCTCATGGAGAGACCACTCCGCCAGACATTCAAGCCCCCCTCTGGAGAGTAAATACCTACTACGTACAACCTTCGCCCTGTAGCAAAGCATTTACAGATAGCAGATCTCCTCTGGGCAATCAAAGGCACACAAATTGGCAAGTCTCTGCTGCGCAGTGTTTGCTCTGTACACAACTATTCATGAAGAGGTCACACACTCAAGATCCTTTAGGAGAACAAGAATGTTGCAAAAGCTTACGCCCATTAGCAGCACAGAAGTTGTAGAAAATTAGGTCCAAATGTACCCTTCTGAATATCTTCCGGTATGATAAGTGCATCGGATTGATAACTAAAAAGAAAAAAAAAGTCCTTGCATCATTTTATATGCTTGTGCATGCTTAGTGTGCATGCCGACAAATTGCTGTGGGAGACTTTTTTCTTTTTTAACTTTCCTTGCGATGCTCATTAGAACTTTGTGGTAAAGTTGCAGTTGGTCACAAAGGAGTTAACCAACAGGCTGGTGGTGGTGTTGAAATATAGTTTTCAGTCAGCAAGTCAGAATGTTTCACACAAATCAATGCGGGAGATATTTGAGAAATGTGTCATCATTTTAGCTTTCTAGCACACTAACATTAATTGCAAACAAAGCATACCCTTCATCGTGTTCATTTCTAAAGTAAATGCTTTAAGTTTTACAGTTTTGATTCCATCGGGATGACTTCAGGAGTGACACAGTTTTGTCATGATTGTAGAATGTTCGCGATCTAGCTGTTCATTAGACCACTGTGTGAATCAACTGACACGGTGCTGCTGCAGTTGGAAGTACATGTTTGCTCAGAATATGAGACTTTGTTCTCACCATCTTCTGAGGAAGATAGTGTGAACTTCGAGAAAATCTGCTCTCATTTTAGCTTCTGGAGCACCTTCCCTAACCTCTATCAGAACATCATGAGAAAAGACAGTTTTTGATGAAACATGGTTCATCAAATCCCAGCAGAGTATCAGCATTTTTCATAGTTTAAAATCACCTTAGAACACACCACAATTCCTAAAATGAGTATGGGTGCAGGGGTTGCTGCACCGCCCCTGCTCCCCCCCAAAAAAACATGCTGGAGTTCAAAGGGTGAATGAGCAATAAAGATGCCTTTAAATTTGATTTTATATCTTGTCACATTTGCTGTGCATTCAAAGACAGAGGTCAAATGTCAGGCTAAGTCTTTTGACAAATTGCTACTTATTATTTTAGCATCTTGTATAGAGAAATATTTTACTGGTGTACAGGGAGTGTGAAAGGAAAGGATTTAGGATGTCTGTTTTTTCTACTGCACAATATTTAAATACCTGGAAAATAACTTTAGAAATATTTCAAAATATATAAACAGGAAAGCACAAAGCACACTTTTTTTAAATCTGAAGTGTGAAGGACAGATTTTAGTAGGGTCAAAACAAATCTAGACACTTTTGTTGGTGATGTGAAAATGGTAAATATTTACTGAAAACAGATTTCCACACATTTTCTTTGGTGTGCTACATAGGTTTATCAGTAAACCTGCAAGTCAGAGCAAATGTTGTGGCCATTTCCATAGAAAATATTCTGTTTGTAAATCAAAGTGTGCTGCGACACCATGCTTTAGTAATATGTTTGTGACAGTATTCTCCAAAGTGCACTGCCAGCTACATATCACAACCTTACCACTCTCCTGCTGCATGGGTGTGGCTCAATTGCTATGTTTTTTCTTTTGTGATGGTTAGATTTTGCTCACTCCCTATGACTTCAGTTATGTAACATTGATGCCAGCACACCACACTGAAAAGGGTTCCAACACCAGTGGTATGAGACTACCAACACATGATTTATACTATCACCTTTTGAATGCGATCCTTTTTGTCACCTTCAAAACATGGCATTCATTACAATGCATGTCAATGGGCATCATGTCCCACAATCCTGTAATGGCTGCCACAACAGGGTTTCCACGTTGCGGCCAGCCAAACAAAGGGGGTCCTTTGGGACCCCTGAACATTCCCCTTAGAGTTAGGGTGTACCCATCGTGCCCCCTTATATTTTTTTCAATTCATGTTTAAGAGGCAGGGACCATGCCCCCGAGTTCTGTATTGGCTGCCACAACATATTGTTCAGGTTGTGGTTAGCCAATTGATTGATTAGTTCCCTTTAAAGTGGCCAATCAGAGCTGGACACCAAGAGTCCATGTACTACGTTTTTTATGCCTTGATGACCACCCGAGCACCTTTTCAAATGCTAATTTCTTGAAAATGGGCGAATGGATTTGCACCCATTCTACTGCACTGTATGGGTGTGCATATATAGCCATTGACACAGAGGATCTCACTTCAGAGCATATATACATGTGGCAAATCTCATTCTAGGTTACAAATATTCGTAATGAGGTTTATGGTAGGGTACTTTTACATAAAGGTCTTATTGTGAAACATACATGTTTAGCGATGGTCTTATTGTAACAGTGTTATTGTAAGGACTTTGCATCTAGAGGCCATCCTATTTTGGGGATTATGTAGCTTTTCAGGCTGTTATGATATGGTGCCTGTTTTTATAGATTATATTATCATAAGGTATAATGTATCATATGCTTTCAACATGAAAATAAAGAATAAGAGTAAAGCAAGCACAATGTTGTTGATAGGTGGCCACTCACTACAATAGTTAATGTCTTTTTTTCTTTTCAAACGTTTGCCCACCATGTTTTTATGACAGCATTTTTACTTTCTTAACATTTGATATCTGCTAAATATGCTTGCAAAGAGAAAAAACACGTCATGCTTCCCAAAGCCAGATCTACGGTTTAGGCCAATGCTACAGCTTTTGAAATGAGAAGACTTCATGCCCATGCCAGCGAAATAACACTATACATTCAGAAAATAAAGAAATACATAGAAATGTATATATCACCAGGACCATTTTTCTGTTAAACTAGTTCTTGAAGCATTCCAGAATGCTGGCATATGAGTGAGAAAGAGGAAATTGGAAAGAATCAGGAGAGGCAGTACTACCTAAGCTCTTGGGCCCGTATTAATACTTTTTTTAGTGCCGCATTTGCGCCGCTTTTTGACGCAAAATGGCGCAAACCTACAAAATACAATGGCATTTTGCAAGTTTGCGACGTTTTTGCGTCAAAAAACGACGCAAATGCGGCGCAAAAAAAGTATAAATACGGCCCTTAGTGTCATTACTATTGTTAGACCTACTTCAATCACATCACAATTGGGCCTTGGTGACTTTCTATGCACATTTTATGGAAAGATTGGAGGCTTAAATTATGCTTCTCTAATCTTGCTTTATTTTAAATAGCAGCAGTTAAGAACCAAGAAAAAAACACTACAATTCCCATGTAGCTTAGCAACATCTGGGTATTGGAAAACAAATAGTAAGTAGAATGTAATAAACAACAATAAACATTCAGCTGTACCTATAATTCCTTGCTTGGCAGCAAACAACCCTCTTTTCTCGCTGCTTGCAGTCAAGATAAATACTTGATGTTCACTATATATTTAACGATCCTGTCTCTTGTTTTTGAAGATGAATTTATAATTACATACATTTATTTGATTGGTTTATTACAGTTTATGCTTTTCTGCTTGCAATGAATCTTTAAACATGCATGTGGTTGTGTGAACGCTCCATTTTTACTAATAAATATTCATGTATTTTGAATTATGAATCTGCATAGAATTTGACTTAATATAGAAAATAATGTGCAATTTGGAAATGTGCCCACTTGAGTGGCCGTCAGTAATCACGAAGTGTCCTTATAAAATGCTTGTTAATATAAATTTATGTGCGTATGTTTAGATTAATGTAGTGGTGTGTTATATTAATGATTACTTATTATGTATTTGCTTTATTAATTGTAGGCCTTAAGTTAGTGAGGTCTTGTGCCTATTTTGCACAGCCTCATGTTAAGCTGCACTGTTAAGATAATGCTGTGAGAAATATACGCTTGAAGAAATTAATACGTGACTTGTTTTCCACTGAGTTGACCAAACAATAGCAGATGTTTTTCTTTTCTCATGAGAACTGCTTGCTAGTTTGTTTTGTATTAGTTAGTGATACATTGTGTAGTTTAGTGTGTGAGAAAGCGATGTTTCCAGGATCTAACAATGGATGCACTGGGGGGCATGGCTTGGCCCGCGCAAAGATGGCTGTCTCTTAAGTGAGCTCTGTGGCTCCGTAACTTTAAACTCCTATAATCCGACCATAATCCGGTGCCATCCTGCCCTAAGGTGAAGGGCACGTGAAGCTCAGTGCCCGGTGGAGGGACGAGGTCCCGAGGTCGATGGAGGCGGTCCAGGTGGCCCCCGCTGAGCGAGGAGGCGAAAGATGACCCGGGAGCGATGCGGAGTGAGGTCGGGGCCTCGGAGTAACTGCCGTGGATGGAGGGACGGCGAGAGCAGACGGTGGCCCTCGATATTGGAGCTGACTCAGCGGCTGCAGGGGACCAGTGGTTTAGGCTCCCCCCGGTGCCCTGGGAGAGCGGTAAGGAAGGTGTGGCCAGGAGAGGAGACCGACGTGGCCGGACTGGGGCGGGAGGCCCCCGTGGTGCTGGGCGGCCCCGTGAAGAGCTGACAGGAGCCGGGGCCTGGGTGGAAGACCGGCGGTGTGTGAGGAGGAGCACGGACCCGGCAGGCATAATCTGGAGGGGGCTCGGCCGGGCCCCCGTAAAGGTAGAGACGGGAGGCTGGGGCCTGGTCTCTATCTTGGAGCCAGAGGGGCTGCTGGACGACAGGAGAGCGGCAGCAACACGTCCAAGCCCTCAGGAAAACACAGGACGAGGACCCGGACAGGAAGTGGGAAGACAAGAAGGCCTAAATTGGGGACGACCGAGGAGGAACGGTCTTTTTTGTTGAAGATCTTATTTTGAAAACCCTCTGCCCAAAGAGACTATCAAACTTTTTCACGGTGGAAAGGGCACAACGAGCACCAATCCTGCCTCCGAGACAATGGGCTCCCCCAAGGACAATCATTGCCAAAATCTTTAACCATCGCGATCGTGATGCCATCTTACAAGCGGCATGCACACCCAGAGATCTCCACCACGAAAACATGTTCATTAGATTCTTTCCAGAATATACACTTCAAGTTCAGAAACAACGCCGCAGCTTTGATGAAGTGAAACCATTGCTGCACACTAAGGAACTTAAATACATGATGCTCTTTTCAGCAAAGGTCCGAGTGATAGCAGAAGGCAAATCATGGTACTTCACCTCACTCGCCGATGCGTGGGACTGGCTTGAGGGCTGGCATCAAGGAGACAGACAACCCTGGGACAAGGGGAAGGATGCGCGCATGAGAACTCAACAACGAGCTGGCCCTTCCGGACAGCCCCAAGACAATGGTGATCCGGGCGACTCGGAAAAGGGTGAACCATAAGACTAGAACACCGGATGATAATGAGCAGGAGGTTACATAAGATCCTGATGATTTGAACTAACAGGAGTGACTTATCTGACCATGGCATGGCATGTCTGAGCGGAGACAGCCCACCCTTAATGCATTTAATGTTATTATTGGGGTGACAGGCACTCTGCAAGTTGAGGGGGTGGGCAGTTCTGGGCCTACTATGCAGGGTAGCAGGGAGGGGGTCTAGTTGGGAAGGCAAAAGGGTTAGTTATTTCACAAAAGTTATTGTTAACATACAAAGAGCTCAGGGATTTTATACTCAGGAGAAGAGAAGAAGTCTTGATGAGATGATTGGGAGGGTGATAAGTCTACGAGAGCCAGTGGTCTCTGGCTGTAAAGGTACTGGACCCACTATGATGACCACTAAAGCTTTGCCCCTAAAGGCCATGACGTGGAACGTGAATGGCCTGGGCAACTAAATTAAGTGCACCTTAGTCCTACAGTATATCAAGAGACACACATCAGATGTAGTCTTCATAAAAGAAACTCATCTGAAGGGCAATCACCATAAAGTCTTAGACAGTATGGGGTACTACTTCATGTTGGCGCACTTCAGCTTTACTGCTGCTTCAAGAGGAGTGGACATCCTGCTGAGGAGGGTACGCCCTTTATTCCTGGTCCTATTTGCACTAATTATTTCGGCAGGTTTGTGGCCCGGTCTGGAACCTGGCATGGACGGGCCCTCAACTTATGTTCGGTATACATCCCCCTCGCCTACACTCAGACACCTTTCTAGCCCTCGGAGCGCTGCTGGTACAGTTGCCCCCAGGGATATTAATTCTAGGGGGGACATGAATGATACAATAGATTCAATGCTTGACCGATTAGCTCAGTTGCGGGGTACCGGAGGGGGAGACCACACTGAAGTCCTTTGTTGACTCGTTGGGCCTAGTGGACTTGTGGAGGACCCACAACCCCGGGGATAGGCAATATACCTTTCTATCTTCATCACACAATAGTTTCTCACGCCTCGATTATCTACTTACCCAACATTCGTGGGCGGGCAGCTTTCATGGGGTGAACCACCTAGCGCAAGGTATATTCGACCACGCCCCTGTTGAGGTAACATTGAGGGGACCCATGAGAGACATGACACAGATGCCCAGGCTAGATCCGGGGTGGTTAAGAGAGGAAGGTTTCTCTGACAAGATACGGGAAGACGCAAAAAGATACTTCTCTGAAAACTGGGGGTCGGTGGATTCTGCAAGTACATTATGGGAGGCATTAAAGATGGTGCTTAGGGGCCAGGCTCAAGTGATGATCGGGGGCCTCAAAAAAGAGCGGAATAGGGTCTACATGACACTGGAGAAGGATGTAATAGACTTAGAAGCGTCGGTGCTTAGAGGTGGGTGGTCGACCCACACCAGTGTCACAAGCTCCAACTTAAAGAAAAGAACTGCAGGATCTGGGGGCCAGCTAGGCAAGAGCCCACGAGCGAGCCACACAACGCAGGATCTATGAAGTAGGAGACAAGGCAAATAAGCTATAAGTGTGGCTCATAAAAAGGGACAGAAGTAGGAACTGGGTTGCGAAGATCTGGGATGAGGAGGGGGTAAGGTACTCGGCGAGCAAAGACATAGCGGAAGCCTTTGCCGTCTATTATAAATATGTATACTCCTCCCAGACGGCCACTACCCAAGGAGATTGTGAGGAGCTACTGCGCTACCTCCCGCTGGCGGAGTTGACAGGGACATACAGGGAACTGCTAGATCAGGAACTGACAGTGGAAGAGGTGCAGCAGGCCTTGGGAGAGATTGCCTCGGGGAAGGCAGCGGACCCTAGTGGACTCCCCATGGAACTTTTTAAGGCCGTGGGTAATATCGTGGCCCACACATATGCTGGAAATGTTTCAGGCGGCTAGGGCAGAGGGAGTTCTCCAGGAGGACCAGAGACTTGCCACCACGGTGGTCTCTCCCAACGTCCTGCGGCTCGTAAAGCCCCATTTCCCTCCTGAACCCGGAGGTCAAGCTCGTAGCAGAAATCCTGGTAAACAGATTATGACCCTACATGGAAAAACCATGGGTTCAAACTGGCTTTATGTCACATAAGAGCACTAGGCAAAATCTAAGGCGTCTGGGATCCTTCATGCTACTGGGGTCCCGGGTGCGTAAGAGGCAGCGGTGCTCTCACTAGATGCAAGAATGGCCTTTGACAGTATGGAGTGGCCTTATATTCACGCGGTCCTGACCAGGCTAGGGTTTGGCCCTGGATTTTGTGCATGGGTCCGCCTGCTATATACTGGACCACGGGTGCGAGTTAGGGTGAATGGGATGTTATCCCGCTCATTTGAGCTCCATAGAGGCACTAGGCAGGGCTGCCTGCTGTCGCCGTGGCTGTTTGCCCTCGCGCTGGAGCCTCTGGCCATGTGGGCATGACAAGATCCTCTGGTGTAGGGAATACCCAAAGGGAATGGGTGGGAAGCCTGGTTATCGCTATACGCAGATGACATTCTTCTATATGTCACACGGCCCCAAAGGTCCATAGATAGGCTAATACAAATTTTCAGCTCTTTGGTACATACTCCGGGTATCAAATAAACTGGGACAAGTCGCTGGTCTTCCCTCTGACAACCGGGAGCATCTCCCTGCCGGTGCGGTGCTTGGCCCCGGTGAATGCCGAGGGATTTAAGTACTTGGGAATCTAGATGACAAGAGACCCAACATAGTTCCTCAAGAACAATCTCTGCCCCCAGCTGGCCTGACTTGGGGCAGATGTCCTCCATTGGCAGAGGCTTCCCCTGTCTCTGATGGGCCGTGCCGCCCTATTTAAAATTATGTTCCTACCTCGCCTACTCTATGTGTTCCAAAATACCACATATAAAATACCCACTGACTCTTTCATAAAGATTAATAGCGAAATACGCAGGGTCCTGTGGCGGGGGAAGCCCGAGGATATCCCTGGCAAAACTGCAGAAAGGAATATATGAGGGCAGTATAGCACTCCCTAATATGAGGTTGTACTACTGGGTGGCCCAACTTGTCTCGGTTGGGGACTGGGTCCATGCGGAGATGGGGGAGCCCGCCTGCAGAAAAGACAGGGAGTCCATGGGAGGTGAGGGATACCCTTCGGTGCTGTACTCCCGGAGAGGGGAGGGCCTGCTCCCGCCTCACACACAAGCGGTGTTAAGGGCATGGAGAGAGGCCACCAAGTTTTTGGGCTGGGACAGGAGATTAACGGCAGATACTCCACTTTGTTGTAGTGACCAACTGTGTGAACTTCGGACATTAAAGGGCTTTTGTGCTTGGAGGCTAATTGGCATTGACAATCTCGGGGAAGTTTGGAGGGAGGGCTCCCTGATTACATTCTCAGATTTACAGACTGCATATGACCTGGAACCCTCTGAGACATTTAAGCATATCCAACTGAGCCATGCCCTGGGGAGATATCTACATGCAGGAGAACAAGTTCCTGATTTCTCCCTATTGGAAGACGCCTGTTGATGGACCCATACCGGAGAAAGCAGTTTCTCTAATTTATAAAAATGTCATGAATGACTCGCCCGACACTGGACATGCTCTCCGAGAGGCATGGGAGTGGGAAGGGGGCCGCATTGAAGACGATGACTGGCAAGATGCCCTCCAGAGTCCAAGAGAGGTCTCAATCCGGGCGAGATTCCGTCTTGTGCAATTACAAATCCTTTATAGATCATACTACTCTAGAACTCTCCTACATCGCATGGGACACGGGGACTCAGATCTATGCCGAAGAGGGTGTGGGGGGTGGGCACGTTTTTTCATATCTTGTGGGACTGTCCGATCATACAACTGTTCCGGGGGACAATAATACAAGTAATGGCCCAGGTCATGGACTCGGGGTTGCTCAGGAGCCTGGAAGGCTAACACTCCAGATCTCAGGGGAAGAAACCTGGTTGAAACCTCAAAAGACATGGTTGACACTAGCAGCGGGGGTGGCCAAACAGAATGTTGCCCAGTCCTGGGGGGGCATCAGAGCCACCGTCCGTACAAAGGTGGGAGAGGATCATGGACTGGTGTCATCATGCTGAGTGGGTAGTCTACCGGGGTAGGGGCTGCCACAAACATTTTTACAAAATATGTTTTCAATGGGGAAGATAAAGAGGACTGTAGAGGGAGGGGTCTAGGCGCCTAGGGGGAGTTATAGAAGGGGACAAATGTGTTACCGGCATACTAGCTACATAGGTGGCTACAGGGTAAGGTATAGATAGCAGGTTTGATGATTGTCATAACATCTTCTGTAGACATGCTTGTTTGAATGAAGGCTGATACCCTTGACCAAGATATCAGAGTTGACTATATTTACTACTACTGTACTGTACTGATCTTTGATTTAATAAAAAGATGTTTAAAAAAACAATGGATGCACTGACTGAAGGGCAGAGGAATATAAAATTGTTACCTGACAAGCCTGACGATGGGAACGGGAGAAAAGGAGCCAATCATCGACATGTGAAAGACAGTTTAGTTATATCTTAGATTCATATTTCTAATTCTATTGGACTAAATGTAAATGTACGATTCTTTCACCAATGACAATGTGGGAAGTGTTTTAGACGAATTTTAACTTAGCCCGACTCCATTGAAAGGAGAGAGGCTTTTTTCCACTTTGATTTTCTCCTGAGAGGAGCTTGTTCTATTCTGTCTGAGAAGCTGAACAGCTCCTGATGACTTTATTTCTATCTTTAACTCTATTGCCTAAACTTCGGATCCTGAATGCTGATCCCTTAGAAATTGCGTTCCAAATGGTTCAGATAGCTTAGAGTCCCTGGTTCTGAACCATTCCCCTTTCATGGCCCGATGTTGATGCTGACTGAACAGATGTCCTATTGACAAAGATAATCGAAGATTGCTAACCCATATAGGGGAGAGGTATAACAAAATGCTATTGATCTTGTTGTCTTTTGTCTCTTGTTTCTAGGTACCAACCGCTATTTTGATAGAGTCATAGCTAGAATGTGTTTTCCAAATTTACCTTGACTAAATTGTTTTGCATGAAGTCAAAACATGCTATTCTAATCAGAAGGGTTAGTGAGGGAAGGCCCTAAAAGGCTAATAGATTGCCATTACTAAGTAATTGATGTTACTCAGTTGCTGACCCTAGATGTATGCTATCTCCATTGCGCAGTTGTTCTTGCTTTGATTTGTACTGTAACTCTTGGGTGCGTAGTAATCAGTGCATTAGTTAAATTAAGATTTCTTAGAAGATTTGGTGAGCCACTGTTGTTTTTGTATGTATTTCATTTGATTTTTAAACTAAGTTACGTGACATTAGCATTATTAATATAGGGAAATGAACATTCTACCTTTTACACAAAGGTGTGGTTATTCATAGTCAAAGTGGTCATGGTGCGTGAGAATACTGACTCCAAAGATTATTGATATTGTTGTTTGATTTTTGTTGATGATTTGTATTGAAATTGAGTCTTATGGTGGGACTTACTCTAAGCGCAGCCCAAATGTCCATCGAACCTTCAACGCGTCCCCTTATAAATTAAAGATAAGAAACCAAATAAGGTCAGATGCGCTAACAGTTGTGTTGCATGACCTACAGTTTCTTTTCTTCAGATGCATCACTAACTACCATCTTCCTTTAAATTGCACAAAGTTTCTGTATGAGGTGCCTGCATTTTCGCTTTTTAACCCTCAGATTTGCTAAAACTCACTAGTTAAAACTCCATCAAGCCATGCTTCCTTCAATAACGAGCCAAAGTGTCTTCTGTTTCAGCAATTCTGCCACTTCGCCCAGATGGGGGGCAGCCTGCTGGTTGCACCTCACTCTCCATTTCAGCTTGCTTGTCAGCAGTGACTGGCTGCTGGGAGGAGTGTTTTTGCAACTCCGACATGGTGACTGTGACTATTACCCCTTTACTTTAAAAGCTTTTATTTTAAGGAACTGCCAGAGCATTTATGTTTCTAACGTTTTTTCTGTGCATCATTATTAGAAAAGTTTTATTTCCAACGTAATGTTTTCCTAATATTCATACTATTATTTTACAAACTATTCGCGTATATTGAGAAATGAACACAGAGGACTCCTTAGCATTTTGTTGTGAGGAAGATAAAAAACTAGAACAAAATTCAATGCCTTCATTCAGTCATCAGTCCAGCAAGCAGTTTCATCATCCATTAAAAATATTTCAAAGAACATTGAAGTTTCTGCTCAAAATATACTAAATAAGATTTAATTAGCCCATTCTGTGGACAGAAGCAGTCAATGCAACTACTGATGATTCATCTACAAAAACATCTTTTAGTGGTTCGCAAACAGGGGGTGAGGTTTCTTCACACATGTCTGAAGTCTTTGACCCTCCTGGGTCTCCTAAAGAGAGGAGCACTTCCATTGCAAACAACATTCACTCTTTACCCACAACTAAAAATACAGATATTATCAGGACACTAACGAGGACCCTTTTCTAATTAGGCTGCTGATTCCGAATTTTGGTGTGATCCTTCAAATAAAAGACGTAAACGATCAACTAGTCCAAAATTAGGAGATTCAAACTTAAAAATTGCTTTAAATGCTGAGAGCTGATCTATGTTTGACTTGAATCTTTTAAATCTCCTAATTCCACACAATGGTTTCCAATGTACCATATAAGTAATTATGTGTCAAGTGAACTACATTTGGCCTTAGACAAGCAAACTAGAGCAAAATTCAAATCTGAATTGCCTATGACTAGTATTCCAAATGGTATTTTGGCAACTCCAATTATTGATCCGAACATCTCAATCTTCAGTTTTCAAAATCTGGAAAAAAAATCTCTAGGAAAGAGATGAATAAAGACTGTCCCAATTGACACGATAAGATGTTAGACATAGAAGGTCATTCAATATCAGGCCATCAGTATGTCCAAACTGCCTAGGAGTAGTTCTCCTGCTTGTCAGGTTAGTTTGGAATATGCGTTTGTAAGGCTCAGAAAGGTGAGCATTGAATGTTGCTGCTTGATAAGAAGCCTTAAATAGACAATATATACATTGTATGGAAATCTTTATCCTAAACAAATCTTGTATCCATGAGATGTTTAGTTTCTTAAAGTCAATGGCAGTGATATATTTAAAAGGGAGTTGAACTACATTGATTTTTGTTTTTATTTTCAATACTCATTTTTTTTCTTTATTGTTCTTTTTCCTCTTGCTTCTCATCCTTTCTCCTTTTTTTCCTCCTTGGTTTCCTTTCTTTTTCTCTCCTCCATTATCTATATTTATTTTTCACTCCCCTCCATTTACTCTCGCATTTATCTCTTTCTCTTTCCTTTTCTCTTTATTTTCTTCTGCTTTAAGTATTCACAGTTTATTTCTTTCTCTCACTTCCTCTCGTACTTGCTTTTATCTTTTTTATTTCACCTTTTCTTTCCTTCTACCTTCCTTTTTCTATTTGTCTCCATCTCACCCTAGTAGCTTCTTTCTTTTGTTTCTCTTCTCTTCTTTGGTCATTCTCCTCCCCCCTTCTCTGCTTTCTTTCTTCTTTCCTTTTCTTCTCTCCGCTGTCATTTTCACCTTTCATTATTTTCTTCATCCTCTTTTACCTTTCTTTCATATCTTTGATCTTTTTTTTTACTCACCAACCTCTCTTTTTGTCATTAATAAATCACCTTCTATCTTTCCTTCCTCTCTATCAGCCGCTCCTTTCTACCCCTTCTTTTCCTTCCTCTCTCTCATGTGTCCCTTTCTGTCTTTCCTTATTACTTCTCTCCTTAGTTCCTTAATTCCTTTCGTTCTCACCTTCTCATATCTGTCTTTCTTTCCTTCTTTCTCTCCTTTCCTTACCTTTTCTTTCTTCCTTTGTTTCTTTTGTTCTTTAAAGATATTTAACATCCTAAAGTAGTCTTTTCATTGATTACTGTTAGACATGTCAGCTCTAGGGCAGTCTCCCTCCAAACTTCTTGCCTTCTGCCCTTCATTTTGACTGGATGTTTGCTCCGTTGGCCTTGGTACTATGTGCACTCAGACACAATCCCGGGCCTGTGCTGTTTCTCCCTCCAGCCCGGCTGTTCAAAACAGCCGGGCTGGAGGAACCTAAGTGCGTACTTAGTGCACTCTCTCCTCAACTTCCCCCACCTCCCCCTCATCCCAAGTCCCAGCCCTGCCCCTTCCTTCATGTGCTGGCTGAGGCAGCAGCAGAAAAATAAAACGATATTCTAGTATCGTTTTATTTTTCTGCTACTGGCTCTTAGCCAGTAGGACGATGCTCCTCCGCCATTGCGGAGGAGCCCCCCCCGAATCAGCAGAGCCTCAATGAGCCACTACCTGACTTGATGGAGGGGGTAGAGCTAAGCACAGCCCCAGTTGTAAATAGGCTGGGCTCTGCCACCACATAATAGGTGTAACAACACAACCCTGTATTGTCAGTGCAGTCAGCTAGGAGCCAGGGCAGGGAAACTTCTCACAACTTCTAGGAGCAGGGCACCAGGGTTATCAGGCCTGCTCCTCCGTTCTCTACTGGACATGTGGAAGGATTCTCAGAGGACTGCCTGCTGTTGTGACCTGCTGTGCACTCTGCCAGACTGCTGCTGTACCTGGAAGGACTGCAAAAGTGACTCCAAGGGCCAGTTCAGCTGGTCTCCTGTTTTGAGTCGCAGGGACATAACAGGCTCCCGCCATCTTGAACCTGCACCTGGACACAGCCTGGGGGTGTCTTGCACTCCACTCCTAAGAGGTCTTCCTCTACTCCTGGGCCCTTGGTTGTAGTGCTGAAAGGTGTCCAGGCGGCCATTTTCTAATACTAAGGACTTGCTTTTTTTAACCTTAAAGGTTAAATAACTATACCACCAGATTCACTAATTGGATTTTAGTGGTTTTGTTGTCAAATAATTTATTAAAATGTTCTCTATTTTTTCTAAATTGGTTTGGAATTTTTATTGTGTTGTGTTTTCACTGTGTTGCTGTTTATGTACTGCATAAATACTTAACACATTGCCTCTAAGTTTAGTCTGACAGCTTTTTGTGCCTACCTATCCAGGGTTACGCGCATGTTAATTTAATGACTTTTGTGGTTCACACTGCAAGGGATTGTGGCTGTTACTTGACCAGAGTTCACACACCAGTCAACCAACAACTCGATTTCTCACAATTAATTTGTGTTTCATCTATGCCACAGATTTATACTTACCAGTATAGGAGTGGCTACAGTGATATGTTTTCAAGTAGAGCACTAGGAAGTTGCATATACTTAGTCTTATCCTTGATCATGACAGAGCTCCAGTCTATGGATAGCAACTAATGGACTTTAAATCAGTTTTCCAGATAATCAAAGCCTGTCTGGCTTAACACTCAAAATGAAAGTAATTTCATCCAATGTTTTGTATGATCAGGAGGCCATAAACCTAGGTGAGACACTTGAATTTCAGAGGTTTCATGAAAAATTGCAAAGAGACTAACTGGTCCTTGGGGACCACACAGATAAATCTTTCCCAATGCTCTTCTGCCATCAATGATATGTGCTAACTACAGCAGTACAAGGTGCTCTAGGGGCAATGTTTAAGTGGCATGCCTTTTTGTTCTGTTATCCAATCAATACATCAGGCAATACTTCAATATTGTTTTCTTAGACTAGAAGTTCCTCTTGCTAATATAAAGGTTGGAGACACCTGTGGTAGGTCCATTAACCTGTGTTTTAGACATTGCAGAGTCAGCCAGATTAGAAAATTATTCTGTTGATGCAGAAGAATTATCCATGTGGAAGCAATGGGCAATTAACTTCCTGAGCAATGCCAACATGGCTATAGTTCATGAAAGGAGAAAAGGTCTTCTTTTCAAATTGAATACTAAGCTGGCAATCTTAACTACAGTAGATGCTGGAGTACGAGCAGATGGAATGGTTTTTGGAGACTCATTCATCAAAGAATTCAGCACATATGTCACTACATTTGTATCTTTAGACAAAGCCCAACAATCTCTAAGAAGCGTTTAGGAAACAGACCTTTGCCAGGGCCGGCAGAGAAAAGAGTGACTTTGCTGGCCGTTACTTCAGGTTGCAGCTTTATGGAGACTCCAACTTCTACGATTAAGACTTTCCCCATAGGGGTGGAAACGTCAGAAACTGTGGTGTATTAATGAAAAAAGGTGTTAAAACAAGTTGTAAGTTCAAGTTCTGACATTCATATTGCTTTGGCCCGACTAAAAAAGGTATTTTCAAAGTGGCAACTATCACAGCAAATCTTTGGGTGTTGCCTATGGTTTAGGGCTAGTCCATTGAACTCTATGTAACTCCTTTTCAAAAATGTCACCTTCAACCTTTAAAATGGTCCCAAGAGCTAGCGCTCCTAGGCTTCCAAGAGGTTCAATCTCTTTTAAAAAAACAAGCAATCCAAGAAACTTTTCATTCCTCAGGTTTCCTAATGACTGTCAAAAAGATGCACCAGTTATAAAACTTGGACAGTTCACTACATTTGTAGTACCATCATTTCAAGATGGAAACTGTAATTCCTCTCCGAGATTCCCTCTTGTAAGGAGCCTTAATGGCCCAAATTTATCTTAAGGATACGTATCTTACTGATTCATCCACACTTCAGAAAATATCTTCAATTTCAATGGACAACCAAACTTGCCATTTCATTTCCCTTCCATTCAGATTGTCATCAGCACATTAGTGTGTCACCAAGATCATGAAACCAGTGGTTTCAATTTTGAGATACCCAGGAATTCGCTTATCAACCTAGACAACATTCTAATAATAGCCCAAAAAAACCAGACTCTCCAA
Organism: Pleurodeles waltl; assembly: GCF_031143425.1. Lineage (NCBI taxonomy): Eukaryota > Metazoa > Chordata > Amphibia > Caudata > Salamandridae > Pleurodeles > Pleurodeles waltl. The sequence continues at coordinate 740,963,384 of NC_090447.1, read as the reverse complement.
CAGCAGGTAAGTACCACATCTTTTGTTCTCCAAGATTTAGGTTTCATTCTCATTAAGGAAAAAAACAATTTTAATCCCTCCGAAACAGACTGTTTGGGTTTCCTAACAGACTCAGATACTTCCAGCTTCCTCAATCTAAAGGCTATAAATTAAGAACTCTCTCAGATTCTACTGGCTTCATCCAAATCTCTGAGAACTCTAGTGAGGATTGTAGGCCTTGTCTTCTGCTCAATAAATGCCTTATTTCTAGGGTCCAACAGGTATCAGGGCAACCTGGTCTGGTCCAGGCATTGTATCTGAAGCCGAAGAATATATCTGAAACTCTTGGGCTCCCGGCACAGCTGAAGCATATCAATCTGCTTGTTCAATTTGATCAAGTTGGTGTTTGGGAAGGTCTATTGAGCCCCTTTTAGCCAATATAACCTTAATAGTACATTTTGTATCATCACAAGGTAGTGAAGGTAAAACTTATTGTATAGTTAATACTTACTGATCCACAATTTCAGCAAATTCCAGTCCTCAAATGGAAAACGAGTTAGAGAACACTCTCTTGTCTGTCATTTTTAAAGGGAGTAAGATATTGTAATCCTCCTCTTCCAAAATACAGTCAATTGTAATTTTAGTACCTAACCTGTTTAACAGATGATACTAACACATTTCTTAAAATGACTTCTGCTAAATTGACAATGTTATTGTGCCTAATATCTATCAAAGAACTTTCTCATCTTAAAAATTTGGACATTTCAGCTTGGTACTTCACACCTGCTAGAGTACTTTTTGATATTCGAAAAAGAACTAAAACTAATTTGAACTCAGACTTTTACCTTTATTTTCCTAACCTGCCAAGACTATGCGTGGGTAACTTTTAAAAGTGTATGAAGAAAAGATCAACCAGCTCAGAATGCCCTCTAAGACTCAACTCCTAATTTCCTTCAGAAACCCCCAAAACAAGTTTTGACTCCCACTTTAGCTAAATGGGTTAAATGGATAATATCTTTAGCTGGTATTGACAATGGCAGGCAAGGTCTTTTGAGCGATGCCACAGTCAGAGGACATTCTGAGACTGGCACTCATTTATTTTGGACATTCTTTTGCAAACTTGTCAGACATCTAGGGGCATATTTGTACTCTGTTTGCACTGTCTGTGCATAATTTTTTTAAATGCTAAAACAGTGCAAACTTAACTCCATATTTAAATTTTGACGTTAGACCCGTCTAGCATCAAAATATAGGAGTTAACGTCATTTTTTATTTGTGTGAACCCACCTTGCGTCAATGAGATGCAAAGTAGGTGTTCCTGTCCAAAAAATGTCTCTAACCCCGTAGCGCCATATTTATCCCCGTGTAAAAATGGTGCACAGGTGGAAGGCTGGCCTAAGTAATGGCGCTAAGCCTGCTTAGTGCCATTATTTAACGCCTGGGTCAGACCAGGCATTAGGAACCTGTGGACCAATTTCCATGGTCAAACACCATGGAATTGGCCTACAGGTGCCCACTCCAAGCCCCAGGAACACCCCCACACACACCAGAGGGGCACCACAGGATGGGGAAACCCCATCACAGGTAAGTAGGGTAAGTATTAGTATGTTTTTGAAAAAATATATAAATAGTAAAAAGTAAAAAGTATAAATATGGGCCAGAGTTCTAGAGGTGGGCGCCAAAAGGGCCAGGCCCTCCCAAGGGAGCCTTCTGGCCCTCTCATGGCCTATTCACAAGGGTATCTATTTGTGTTATTTTTAATGTTTCATATGTGCTTGCAGCCCCTTCTTTCTGTTTCTGCACTTCCAGGACAAACAGCAATGAATCATAATGCATCCTGTCTTTCTGCCATGGCATTTCCAGTGGTTGTGCAGCCAAGTCTATTATCCTAAGGTCTGTGATTCGAGTGGCCCCCACCAGCAGGGAGTATCATTCTGAAGAAAAATCAAGTGCTTTCTGTTTGCTGTGAAGACAGTGAACAGCAGCTTCTGTATCACTTTATGCTAGAGCCAGGGCATTACATTTTTCAGAAGTCAGTGTATAGAAACCAGCAGCAATTACAAACTTATTTTTCGATGGGTCCTTAACTTTAGGAGCAAAAACCATGCTCGATTTCTCAACAAAGACTGTAAAAATCTTTTCCATGTCAGCGATGCCGTCCTTGTTTACATTTCACGTTTTAATTCATCTTGCTTTGCTTAAGTGCGTTTGTTTTTTCCAGATGTTATGTTTCCGTATTTTATTTTGTGCAACAAATGAGGCTATTGCAGTGCATACTGTGAACTGAGACATCTCTAGGTGTCTTGGTGAGTTCAGGTTGAAAATGGCTATTCAAGACTGGGCAAAATTGAGAGTTTTTGAGTTGAGGCAGAAAGCATTGCAAGTTTGTCAGAATGCCTCTTACAGGGTTACAAAGGTGTTCAAATTGAATATGTGACAGAACAACTAGGTCCTAAACAGCTATAGCCTAAACCACTACTGCTAAACAACTAAAAAGTCTCTACAACTAAGTACTGAACAACTACTGTCTGAACAACTATTGTGTCTGAATAACTATTGCCTGAACAACTAATATATATATATATTCTAAACAATTAATAAACCATAAAAACCAAAAGGAAAACCTTACCTTAAAATTAGTTGTTCAGGCAATTGTTATTCAGGCACAATAGTTGTTCAGACAGTAGTTGTTCAGTACTTAGTTGTAGAGACTTTTTAGTTGTTTAGCAGTAGTGGTTCAGGCAAGTAGTGGTTGAGACCTAGTTGTTCAGGATGTTTCCCGTTCAAATTGCATGCCCATTCGATGTCTGGCCTCTCTGCAGACTGCAAAGCCCAATGGTCCATTTGTGGTCCAACTGCGATTGCCATTTTATGTACAAGTGTTTGAAGGAGTGATAGACAACTGTGGAATATTGATAGCACCAAAAAACAGATAATGCTACTTTTACAGTGGAGGAGTGAGACGTGAAGAGGGTATGGAAAATGGGAAGTGACACAAGGAATTGCATGCAGAAGGACTGAGCAAAAAAAGAATCATGCAGAGGAAGAAGATGTGTAAATTATGCAGACACAGCATTTCAAAAAGATGTGGCAAGGAACAGTACGAACACGTTTACCTGAGCAAAATTGAAAAGGAAGTAGTGTTAAAGGAAGAGTGGGAGTGACTGAGACACTCCTAAGATCACTACATCTTCTATAGACCTTGCAGGTGTTTAAATCATAATCTCTTCTTTTCAGAACTCAAACATTTTGAGTTCTAATTTACAGTATTATTGTTGTTACAAACGTATTTGATACTGATAACATGCATTGACAAAACCTATTGGTTTGACTCACTTTAGGCATATATATTTTTTGGCGTAGTATATCTAGTTGCAGTTTTGAGAAATGAGGGGGATCCAGGAGGATCCCATATCCGGCACTATTACTGAGACATATCCGGGCCGTCCCCAGAGAAATATGATTAATTTGTCCCGGTGTGATTTGCTGACATTGGGACACATTCAGCAACACCTCCACCTTGTGTGCTTTCCGTTCAGAGCAGCAACCTGCAAGGAGAGACCGGGGTCAAGCTGGCCACAATACAAACGGCTCACTGAAAGGGCCAACAGATCTTCTTTGCTGGAGTTTATCCCAACTAAGAGCTATCCGGGGCCTAACTTCAAGATGCCAAGTGATCACAAGTGCTTAAGATAAATTATGAGTTGAAGGCAGGCTTTTAACTTTATATAAGATATGCATGCTATTTAAGAATGACAGATACATATATATAACCTAGTGACTGTCGCCACCAGGTAGTTATAGTTAGGACCTATGTTCTATAGAAAAAGCTGTTTTTTGCTTGCCTATATCTCTGGTGCCGCTTCACGAATCTTCACTTAATTTTCCCAACAAATTTGACAGTCATGTGAGCTGCTATGTGGACATTGTTGGGTGATCCGTCAAGCGGGGGCCGAGATAAAAGGGGGTAAAATTGAGAGCTTTTCCTATGTTAATTCCCATAGTAAAAATTGAATAGCGAGTGCACAAAAACTACTGGATGGAATTACACTAAATTTGGCAGAAAGTTAGCTCTTGGTCCAGAAAGAGCCCTTTTTGTTATTTGATGTAAATCCGTTCAGTAGTTTTGGGAAAATTGAAAGAAATCTAAATTTGTATAAATAGGGGCACGAAGGGTTCACAACCCCACCTTTTGCAATCTAATTGGCTGATAGCGCTTCTGTTGTTGAAGTGTTGTCTGCCATCTTGGGACTCAGCTGAAGCCGAGCCCAGAAAAAAATATTAAAAAATACAAAATGACCCTGACCCCTTAGCTCTGGTGTTGGAGTCACAAATGGACCCCCACCCCCATCCCCCCCCCAGGGCTAAAAGGCATTTTAAAAAAAGTGTTAGGGACAGATACACAGATCTGCCCGTGAAATCTAAAAACATAATGAAGCCTCCGGGTGGGCCAAGTAGAACTGCGTGGGGGCCTTCTGGCCCTCTTCCTCTGCCCCAGGGACCACCATGCCGCCGGGGAGGTTAACAAATGAAATGTGGACCACAACCCCCAGGGCAAATATTTTAAAAAAAGAAAAGGGGCTCCCCTGGAACCCCCTTAGCCCTGGGGACCACCACCCCCCAGGGTTACACTGAATTTTGAGCGGGAGTGCAGCCCCCATGGCCTGGGGACCACCACCCCCTGGGGCAAATCTTTAAAAAAACACAACCCCCATAGCTCAGTGTGAACGTCGCTAGACCTTCCAACTGAGCGTTGGGGGTTAAAGTCCAGCTGGTCTCATTACCATTTTCTTTTTTTTAATCATTATTTTTTAGTAAAAATAATAAATACATTTTTTTATTTTAAATTGAACAAACATATCTCATTCTAACTATATGAGATATTAAAGCCTAAAAAACTCTATCTCTTTCTTTCTCGCTTACTTTCTCTCTTTCTCTCCTTCAATCAATTTCTCCTACTCAGGCACTTACCCACTCACTCAGAAACTCACAGACCTACTCACAGACCCACTCTCAACCTCATGTACCCACTCACAGACCCGCGCACACACTGACGCAACCACTAAAACACTGATGTACGCACTCTCACACCTAGACAGACAATCTGGCAGCCACTCTGACCCTAGATACAGCCTCTCAAATCTGTTCTCAAACCCAAAGAGGCCTTGGCCAATTTGTGCCACACATGGTCAAAGGCTTGTGTACAGCATGTGGTTGTGTGGTTAGGGGGAGTTTGCTGCAAGTTCTGGCTCCAGGCCAGGTCTTGCGGGCAACCTCCCCTGTGCACGGGTGAATGCTGTGTATGGTGCAGCTTTGGGTGCCTATAAGGGGTTGGCCCTGTGGCCAGCCACCACCGTCCATGGCTGAAGGCTGTGCGCGGTGGTGGCTGGATGAACGCATAGTATTGACGATTATTATATGTTAAAAAAACATAGAAATTCACTGAAAAAAACAATGGTGATAGGGTTCGTTATGGTTAGGAAATATATCTTTTTAAAAACAGAAATTCGCTGAAGAAACCAAAGGTTATAGGGACGTTATAGTTAGGTTAACACTTCAAACCTACAAAACCAGTGAAATTCAGCAGTTATAGTGATGTCATCAGTGACGTCACTGACCATGTCATGAGTGATATATTGTATGAGGTCATAAGCAGTGCATTATGGGGGCGCATTTTAGTTAGCTCAGGTAACTATAATTGCTGCATTTCACTGGTTTTGTAGGTTTGAAGTGTTAACCTAACTATAACGTCCCTATAACCTTTGTTTTTTTCAGTGAATATATATATATATATATATATACACATATATATATTTATATATATATTTATATATATATATATTTAGATATATAGATGTATAGATATATAGATATATATATATATATATATATATATATATATATATATATATATATATATATATATAAGTAACAACACTAATAAGGATTTAAATAGCACTCACTAATTTACTTTTTTTATTTAAGTTTTTTTAAACTGCTACTCATCCCAATATAGGGTGTCAGCTCACTTTACATCACACACACACATAGAAAGTGAATCATACAAGTATGCTAATCAATGTACAGGAAATGTTACATGAGACAATGAGGGCTATAATATGCACGAATCACATATTCATACTGTTAGGTATTTATTTTATGTACAGAGTGCTGGGTGTGGAGAGATGCAAAGTAAGCATTTAAAACATAATGTAGTGATAGTTGTTGTCAATACTAATAAGAGGTTATTACTACCAGAAGGAACACTTTTTAGCAAAGATACAATTTAAAAAGATTGGAGAAAACAATAAGGCTCTAAAGCTATGCCTTGCAGTTTGCATTTAGTTCTTTGATTCCGATTTATAGCTCACTGTGCTACATTAGAAGGACTGCAACTTATGAACTGTAAGTAACAAAACAATCTGTAACTAAAACAGTAACCCAATAGGTTTTGTACATACAATACAAATCTGAAATCTGTATCTTACGTTGTGCAGTATAGCAGGCACATTAACCCTCTATGCTACAACTGTGATTAGACAAAATACAAATATCTTCTGCAAGTGCATTAACCACCAGAGTTATCTTACCACGTTTAGCTCTTAAAAATTGTTGGGCGCACAAAGGTCTCTGCAGTAAGTGCCCTAGCTCCAAAAGATGTTTTAAAATGCAGCCTGTTTCTGGCTAAAAAGAGAAGCCAGAACAGATTTACTGTCACATTTGTCGTTTTGGACATGACTGTGCCACTACAACCCCAACACCTTTCAGCTGCCACACACTGATCCTTTATTTATAGGATCCTAGAATAAACTTATCTGATTTCCAGCACTGTCTCGATGCAATAGTGAAGTGCACATAACTAAGCTGGATTTCACCACAATATCCAGGTATTCTCTGACCCTGGCCTAAATGTGCCTCCATGGTCTTTGGACTTCTACTTCTCCTGGATGCATCCACAAAGAGATCTATTGGTTGTGCAAAAGGACCTCCAGTGGTCAAGCTTCTATCACAACGTGGTAGACCCAATGAAGTGATTTCCTGGTGTTCTAACAGTACATTCAGGGGTTGAGCAAATTTTTTGCCTGACCGGACTCCAACCGTTTCTTTTAGGGGGTGCCTTCTTTTGTCATGCCAGGCAAATTTTGGATCTTGCTCCCATAAAGAATATTGAATGTGAAAGCCGAGAGTAGGCAGATCACAAACAAAGACATAGGCTCTCCTAAAAGCGACAAAGATGGCCGTGAATGACTCTCACCCTCATTTTTGTAAACCACGTATGTGTCAAGAGTGCTTACATGCTGCTGGACAAACATGAAGCCCACTATCATGGCATTTGCGCACAACATGAAATCTCTAGACTTTAGATAACACCACAACCAACACCCATCCACATTCATCCCCTGATAGTTTGGGTCCGACACTGTAGCCTCCTTGGAAAGTGGTTTGAGGTCTCAAAATAGGTGCAGAATGCACTATACAAATGCTAAAATACTAACATGATTAATGGTAAGGATTTATCCTCTCTTTTATAGATACAAACCTGTTATAAAATCACCCTATTTCTAAGTGTATGTTAAAATCTGTTTCTTTTGTGCCTTTTCCTCAAACCCTACCATGTGGTGATCACTGCCGAGTGCTTTAAAAGCACCATGTATTTTCATTAAATATTTATTAGAGAAAAACTACAAATCCCATGTGAAATTATGTTTAAACCCCATTTTATCTTAAATAATGCTACTGATCCTGTATGCATTAAAATTCAACATTTACCAGTTTACCCCAAATCTCATGAGGCGGAACCTGTCTCCTCATAACAATAAAAACATATTTTATTTTGAACATTGTTACTTGCCCACACTGTTTGAAAAGCTCCATTCGTCACTCATGTACCCAAAAGTACCCAAAGACAACTTCTAACTGTGTAAACATTTCTTCAAATACTCTCAACTTTTGACAAGTGACACTGCAATATCTATTAAAATGAAACATATGCTATGGATGGTCTAATAACAAATAATAGGAGTCCATCAGTAGTCTCACCAGGAACCCACAAAACCTGAATAAGGTGTGTGGACAAGTGTGAGTTCAGTAAGGAGGAAAGCTGATGGTATCACCTCATCTACCAACAAACAGACGCCACAACACTCCTTTACAACAAAAGACAGAGATTGCGAGCTGACATCAGAAGGTAGTTGTTAGAAATTGGGTTTTTGGTTGGCAGTCAGGTTACCTTCTGTCCAAGCAAGAGCCCTCACTCTAGTCAGGGTAAGTCACACACAATCCAAATTATCCTGTGCCCACCCTCTGGTAGCTTGGCACGAGCAGTCAGGCTTAACTTAGAAGGCAATTTGTAAAGCATTTGGGCAATAAATCATACAATAACACAATATAGCACCGCAAAAATACACCACACAGCGTTTAGAAAAATATATAATATTTATCTGGGTATTTGCAGGTCAAAACGATCAAAGATGCAATATGAATTTGTAAAGATATCACTAAAAAGTGATATAAAGTGTCTTAAGTCTTTAGAAAGTAAACAAAGTCTCTTTCAAGCACAAAGTACCTGGTTTGGAGTGGAAAATCTCCGCAGATGGCCGCAGAAGAGGAGATGCGTGGAAAAATGGTGTGTGCGTCGGTTACGCCCCTTCACACACTGACTTGCGTTGTTATTTTTCACGCGGGGAGACGTGCGTCATTCTACAGGAGGAAAAATGGTGTGTGCGTCGGTTGCGCCCCTTCACACACGGACTTGCGTCGTTATTTTTCACTTGGGGAAGACGTGCATCGTTTTCCGGCACGCGGACCGTCTCCTTCTATGGATCGCGGGATTACCAGATGTCCCAGGGTCTGTGCGTGGATTCTTCGGCTTGTTTTCCAGCTGCGCGTCGTTCCGCGAGGCTGTGCGTGGAATTTTCTTTCTCACGGCAGGCGTCGCGTTGATTTCCCCTCTGGAAGTCGGGCGGCGTTGTCCATGCAAGGCCGTGCGTCAAAGTTCCGCCGCCCCATAGGCGTCGCGTTGAGCAGCGTCGGTGTGCGGTGATTTTCTCGCTGTGGAGCAAGCTGCGCGTCAAAATTTTCGCGCACGAAGAGTCCAAATGAAAAAGAGAAGTCTTTTTGGTCCTGAGACTTCAGGGAACAGGAGGCAAGCTCTATCCAAGCTCTTGGAGAGCACTTTTACAGCCAGAAGCAGGCCAACAGCAAGGCAGCAGTCCTTTGTAGAAAGCAGACAGGTGAGTTCCTTTGAGCAGCCAGGCAGTTCTTCTTGGCAGGATGTAGTTTCTGGTTCAGGTTTCTTCTCCAGCAAGTGTCTCATGAGGTAGTACAGAGGCCCTGTTTTATACTAAATTGTGCCTTTGAAGTGGGGGTGACTTCAAAGATTGGCTAAGAAAAGCACCAGGTCCCCTTTCAGTTCAATCCTGTCTGCCATGGTCCCAGTAGGGGGGTGGCAGTCCTTTGTGTGAGGGCAGGCCCTCCACCCTCCCAGCCGAGGAAGACCCATTCAAAATGCAGATGTATGCAAGTGAGGCTGAGTACCCTGTGTTTGGGGTGTGTCTGAGTGAATGCACAAGGAGCTGTCAACTAAACCTAGCCAGACGTGGATTGAAGGCACAGAAAGATTTAAGTGCAAAGAAATGCTCACTTTCTAAAAGTGGCATTTCTAGAATAGTAATATTAAATCCGACTTCACCAGTCAGCAGGATTTTGTATTACCATTCTGGCCATACTAAATATGACCTTCCTGCTCCTTTCAGATCAGCAGCTGCCACTTCAACAATGTATGAGGGCAGCCCCAATGTTAGCCTATGAAGGGAGCAGGCCTCACAGTAGTGTAAAAACGAATTTAGGAGTTTTACACTACCAGGACATATAAACTACACAGGTACATGTCCTGCCTTTTACCCACACAGCACTCTGCTCTAGGGGTTACCTAGGGCACACAATCGGGGTGACTTATATGTAGACAAAGGGGAGTTCTAGGCTTGGCAAGTACTTTTAAATGCCAAGTCGAAGTGGCAGTGAAACTGTACACACAGGCCTTGCAATGGCAGGCCTGAGACAAGGTTAAGGGGCTACTGAAGTGGGTGGCACAACCAGTGCTGCAGGCCCACTAGTAGCATTTAATCTACAGGCGCTAGGCACATATAGTGCACTCTACTAGGCATTTACAAGTAAATTAAATAGCCAATCATGGATAAACCAATCAATAGTACAATTTATACAGAGAGCATATGCACTTTAGCACTGGTTAGCAATGGTAAAGTGCACAGAGTTCAAAAGCCAACAACAACAGGTCAGAATAAATAGGAGGAAGGAGGCAAAAAGTTTGGGGATGACCCTGTCAAAAAAGCCAGGTCCAACAGTAGTTTAAAATCAAAGGCAGGAAAATGGGTGCTGTGCAAGGCCACAGGTTGTACCTACCAGATCCAATGTTGCAAAAATTATGTAAATTTTTCCTTGTTGACATGTTCATATTAAAAAAATATAAACAGATTTGCAAAAATCCTGATTTATTTTTGCCCGCTTCCCACATGTATCTTCATGGTCCATGCAGACTTCTTCATAGCCTTTCCAGATCCAAAATATTGGAAACAGAGCTGCATTGGAAAAACGGGCTCATTATCGGTAGAAGGCAGATTCTAGGAGAGCGTGCCTTGTGAACACCTCAGGTACACAGTTCCTATAACAAATTTTCTTCGAGCTAGTCTCCCGTGGTCTAAAATTATGTGAAAATGCGAAACCTGCAATACAAATAAAGTACATGAAACCCAACAATCAGGAATTATATGGCAATATCCCTAAAAAGTCGTCAAGGTCTTATTGTCATGTCACTGTGGGAAGGCCACCAGTAGTAATGTCAGTTGTAAATGCCCGTGTCCAGATGCAAGCCCGAGACTGATTCTTTTTCTATTTCATTTTTAGGCGCGCTCTCTGGCATGCACTGCCATCTAAAAATGTAAACACATGATTGCCGAGTGGAGCGGGAGGAACCAGTTTGTAGTTCTCACAAAAACAGCCACATGCGGTCGGCCCCACCTTTCAGAAAGCTATGTACTGTATGTCTCCCCATTAAAAAGATTACCACTGATAGACTGCAGGAAACCTCTCCACAAACATGTTTGGAGTAGGTTTATTGAGCACCAGAGGGAAGAATTCAATAAAATGCTCCCATCGTAGATTTGGCACACACTTGGTATGCCATTGTTATACTTTCTTAAAATAGCCAGGCGGCGACTAACCAATGTTTGGACTGTACTGGAGACAATTTCTCGAACACACTCAATTGGGCGGAAAGGTCCAGAACTTTTATTTTGCAATTATTAACCTACTGTCATGTAATTGATTTTACCATAATTTAAATACATGTAATATATTTTTTAAATCACCTTTTGCGAACGCACATGAAACCATGTTTGAAACTCTGGAAAAGGCCCGTTATCCATCCTATCTGAGGTTTCATTGCCCTTTCGGTAAGGTTGCCAGATGGCTCCATGTCACCACTTACGCAGGCTCCACTCCGTGTCCTGAGGCTTAGTTTAATAACCAAAGAAATGTGGGAGTTGTCCTCGGTCGCGTCTGTTGTTTTCTGCCAAATTCAGGCCCATATTTATACTTTTTGACGCACAACTGCGCCACCACAGTTGTGCATCAAAAATTTTACCGCCGGCTAACGCCATTCCGCAAGGCTGGTTCCCCCTTCCAAAAAATGACGCACATGGTGGAATTTTGACGTCCGCGGGTCGGACGTCAAAGTATAAATATGGGGCAGGGTTTGCGCCGATTGTGCGTCAAAATTTTTGACGCACATTCGGCGCAAACAGAGTATAAATATGCCCGTCAATGTTTCCACGTCACTTTACCTAGCATATAACCATGTTAAAGGGGCTAAGTAAATGAGACATAACTATTCTTTCAAAAAAGGTGGCAGCAAGCAGCTGCAGCTAAACAGTCTTCCAAATCTTGCAACCCCCACCACCGTTTTTCTAATGGCGAACAGATTTTTTTCATAGACACCCTTACAACTTGGCCTCCCAAAAAGAACTAACTAATCCATTTAACTTCCCAAAAACCTCTTACCCAGTTTAAACGGAAGAGAGACGCTGAAAGGAATAGGAATTGAGGCAGAAATGAGGTAGAGAAAGGAATAGGAATATTGACTTGATCTCCAATAGGTAAGGATATATTGTACCTGGTCCTAAAGTCCTGCTCTAACTTTTCAAATAGTCTGAGGTAATTACGCTCATAAATATCAGAAACCTATCTAAAAACGAAAATACCTAATGAATCTGGTAGTAACCATTCCTAGCATTTATTGATGAAGTTCTGATTTCTGGGCATGTATACCTTATGACTTATAATTCTAGATTCTCTAACCTGGCAGACTTGAAAACTGCTCAATTATTTTAAACACTGCAGTTAGAATTCGGTTTTCTGGTGCTGGATAACGTCATCTTCCTACAAAATCATTTTGGGGATGTTAGAACATTCTATAACCTGTTACCTCTTAGCAATATATGTTGAGAGGGGTTCCATAACAAAGAGCAAACAATAAAGGAGACAATGTGTAAATGATCTTGACACTCTCAATCAAGATTTTCCCTGTGGCCGTCTGCCCTGCACCAGTTCTGCTGTGGAAATCACATTTATATTCTTCTGAGCCATGGTGGACTGGGCTGGAAAATTCATGGCTTCCAAACCTTTCTTTAGATACACCCAGTTAAACCAGGTCAAAACTTTTTTCGGAGTCCAAAAAACAAACAGCAAAAGGTTTCTACTTTGGCATAGTCTATAGCCTCGCAATAGGAATGTATATTTCATGCTAAAACCATTACATAAGTAAAGCCAGTCTGCAATAGTGTGATCAAGTTGCAGGTCTTTTTAGCCAATCGCACAGCATATATTTTGATGGAAATCTTACAGGCAACACTGAATAAATTATTCAGACAGTAGGATCCACAGTACTAAGGATTTTCCCTTGCTTAAGGGAAGTTAACAATTTCCCATTTTAAAATAAAGACATAGATTCTTTAGGTATCATAGATATCATAAAGTCCCTAGACATTCTCTATAATGAACCTGATATCCAATCGTGGCCTGGCATTTCCAAAGTGGGTAGTGCTCTTATTAAATCACTTCTCTCTTCTGAGAAAGGCTTCCTGAATTTGATTTGTTCTTCAAAGGAGAGTCTATCTAAGCTTGCTTTCTCCAGCCTTGCTTTCTCCATCCTACAAATTGGGCCTTAGAAATTATCACAACAATATAAAAAAGCTCGCTTTAACTTCTACACTGCAAATATAGCAGAGGCCAAAAATAAGCAGAAATAAATCTTTAACATTGTTTCTTGCTTTATGGATGCCAAAGCACGTGCCCCACGGTTACACTCGCCCGAGAGATAGGCCAGGAGTTAAGTGACTTCTTTGAAAAAAAATCAAATTCAAACAAACATTGGATTCCCTCCAAAGTCACTCACCTCGGCACTTCCTCCTGTGCCCACTGTACCCACCCCATCCAATTTTCTGATGTCCTTCTCACCTCCTAATGAAAAAGAACTAAAATGCCACCTTCCTTCGTGCAAATCAGGCTCACCACTACACCCCTGCCCCCAACATACAATGGAACAATTAACAGATGTCATTGGTCCTGGCAACGCAAAGGTGTTTAACGTTTCAAACGGAATCGATCCCTCTAATATGGAAACAAGGCAGTGTACCCAGCTACTGAAGAACCCCGGCAGACAGTAAGATTCTGTCTAACTTTAGGCCATATCCCTCCTCCCAGCAGCCACATACATTCTGGAATCAATAGTGAACAAACAACTCTTAAAATTCTTTGAATCTAACCACCTCTTGCATCCCTCCCAATCAGGCTTCAGGTCGTGTCACAGCACTGAACCAGTGCTGCTGGAAGTCTCAGAGTCCCTGAAAGTGGCCCTGGATCATGGCCACAATGGCGCAATCAATTTGTTAGACCTGTTGACAGATTTAAACAACAACCTCAATTGACATACGTTTACAATGTTTATCTAACTGTGGTGTCAGGGAAGTGGCCTTAGACTGGCTGACCTTGTTCCTCTCTGAACGAGAACAATCAATCTGGACGGAACCCCATTTTTACTGGGCTAAATCACTAAAATGTGGGGTACCCCAGAGCTCCTCACTTAGCCCAACATTAATCAATGTGTATATGTCTCCACTGGAAACCCTAGTAGAGTAGTTTGGCATTTACCTAGTCTCATATGCAAACAACACTTAGTTAATCTTCTCCTATGATGGAAACGCAGAAACCTGCAAGGAATCCTTCTCTAACTGCATGAGAGGAGTCTTAGGGTTGCTCACAGAAAGCCAACTACAATGCAACCTGGAAAAAACAGAAATCATACTGATAGGGTCTAACCCTGATCCAGGTTAGTCTGGAACCTAGCCAAAGGACGGACCCTCACCTCCTCTGCCTACTCAGGCAGCTAGAACCCTGGGAGTCACCTTTGACAATGACCTATCTTTCAAGACCGAGATTCACTCAGTTGCTAGAAACTGTATGTAGGTACTCAAGACTCTCAGAAAATGAATTCCCTTTCTTCCATGGGAGGACCCCAAAACTGTAGTTCGAGCCACGGTTCTCTCCCAACTAAGCCATATAAATTTCTTGTACCTGAAACTACCCGCATACCTAATCTGGTGACAGCAAATAGTTGAAAATGCATTCTGCCCATTGCTAGCCATTGGCTTTGTGTATTTGTAACTCACATTTTCTGGCTTTCCATTTGCTGTCTTAATTTGCTTTAGGCTCCCCATCTCAAGTTCGTACCATTTTATGCTAAAGCTGTGTTTACAGTATTCTCCTATAACTTGTTTTATGTAATAAACAGGCCTGTAAATCTTGTTCTTATCTCATCACATTTTCTAGGCATTCAAAGACTGAGGACAAATGTCAAACTGTGTCTTTGTTGGAGCCTGGTGTTTATTTTGCTTTCAGCTGACTTCACAGTGAGCGTTTATAGGAAAGAGGAGTGCAGCATACTTTCTCCATGGATCTTGCAGGTGCCCTTTTTTAATTTTATTTTAGTTTTAGACATAGCCATCTCAAAAGGTATCTCGTTCTTCAGCTGCACAAAATATTTGCCTTTTATTTGTGGCATTGTCAAGGAGGATGGAAGCATGAACTTTTCTAAAAACTATTACTTACAAAAAAAAAGTGCACTGATTTAGTCTGATGTTCTAGTACTACTAAGATGAAATAGATCTGTAGGTGAATGAAATACATATTTAACATTTTTGCAGAGGCTTTTTCATACTTAACACATTTTTTGCAAAATGTCTTTACAAATGAAGGTGGCCCGTAAGATAAGTGTGCATGACACCCTTTTTACTGGCTTTCTTTCACGTTGATTAACTTGTAAATAAATGCTTGCCCGGTTTTAATGGGGGGGGAGGCGCATGCAAAGTTCAGGGCGGCACTTGTGAACCCCACTGATTTAGTCTGGTGTACTAGCACAACTCAAATGAAAAAGTTATGCATGTGAATGAAATACATTTTTGACAATTTTGCAGAGACATTTTCATATTTAACAGTTTTTTTTGCAGAATTCCTCTTCTTTGGTGAGTCCATTTAATTTGTGAAAAAGCCTTTCTAGGAACAAAGTACAGAACCTCATTTCAGTCTCGGCTTCAGCTTAACGTACGCTGATTTTGGGCAATTTACACTGTTTATGGCCCATTCACTGTCAAGCACGGAATAAGACCATTTCACATTAATGAGCCAGCTGCATTGTAACAAAAGTTAGCAATGCTTGGTTTTCACATTGATGTGTAAAGCATATGGTTTATTTATGACATTGGTGGCAACTTGTTTTGGAGAGTAGGATACGTTTAAAGGCACCTTTTATGAAAGCTTTTGTGCTTATGTTTAGCTACACAATTATGTATTCCGTCTGCTCCTGTGCCTTTTTCAGAACATATATTTTACTCGATATAAAAAATTTCCTCATTTGTCCTTGCAGACACTAAGGTCATGATTTGAATGGTGCAGTAGGTGCAGTGGCACAGGGCCAAAAGGTCTAGAAAACCCAGGAAACAGGTATTATTGCTATATTTCACTACTAAAAAAGCAGTCACAAGTACAGTTATCTTGCAGGCACTAGGGTCATGACTTTAATGGTGCAGGGGTAAAATGCCACAGAGTCCATAAGGTCTAGGAAACCCACTGAACATGGATTATTGCTATATTTTACTATTAGACAAGCAGTCAAGTGTACTTACCTTGCAGGCACTAGGGCCATGATTTGAATGGTGCAGCATGTGCAGTGGCACAGGGGGTCAAAAGCTCTAGGAAAGCCACTGAGCACCGATCATTGCTATATTTTATTACTAACCCCAACTCGGAACCAGCTATGGCCGATATCTCCCTGGTCCCTAGTGACCGTCTGCCGTCCCAGTGCTCCCTCAGGCGCAGTGCAAGCACCACCTCCTACACCAGTGATGCCGCACTTCCTGACCCTACCTCTCTCCCCTCATGGACTTCCTTACTCGCAGGATTCCTCTTCTCCTCACCTAGGACACTGGCACACCTTAAAAGTGTACAGATCACCTTTTTTCACAGTACGGGCAGTTTTTATTAAAAGCACTTAAAGGTTCTATAAAGTATTACAGCACTTTTTAAGAGCACCAGTTATATTGCCCAAAGACACTTTTTTTTATGACAGTGGGGAGATTACATGATTTGGCCAGGATCACAGGATGATGAGCCGATGCCGAGACTCAAACCCTGCTCCTCAAGTTGGTAGGTCTTTCTGTTACGTCACATCGTTATTATAGTTATCTGCAACATGTACAAAAACATTGACAAAGACAATAGATTTTGCATAGCTGAAACCTATTAGCTTTGCCAATGCTTGCTACTTTGCTGGTTGCTGGAGGAGGAGGGCAGTCCTCAATAAGTGCTACAATTGCTCCCTGGAACAGGACTCTGCACCACAATCCACAGTGACTGGAGGCGCTGCAACGAGCTCTATGAGGGTGGGGCTGCCCACCAACATTGCGCTAAAGCTTGCCTCAGCTCACTGGCAGCACTGGACTTTGCTGCTTGCTGGAGGAGGGGAGCCAGTCCTCAATAAGTGCCACAATTGCTCCCTGGAACGGGACTCTCTGCACCACAATCCACCGCACCTAGAGGTACTGCAATGAGCTCTGAGGGGGTGAGGCTGCCCACCAACATCATGCTAAAGCGCACCTGTCTCTCCTGCAGCATGGGACACATCAGGCCGCGCCCAGGCCAAGGGCGAGCCCATCTGTACCTGTCAGAGCCTGTAAGAGCCTGAACTGCGTCTCTTTCATCTGGCATTAGCTAGCTACTGAGACAACTGAATTTTCTAATCTTGCTGATTGTCTTCCGGTGCAGGCCTAATGGAGAAACGGAAGCCCCGGGAAGTGGTCTCAAATACTCCCCTACCTCTGCCACCACCATCAAAGGATTCCTGCAGAGAGCCGTCAGTGTAGTTGGTAAAGAAATAGAACTGGCGGAGTGTCGCTTGTTACTCCACTCACCCCCCACCACTGTCTTTTCCTTCCTACGCTTCACCCTCCTTGCCTTTAGATCTAACTTTATTGCCCCCTATCAACAGCACTATTGGGTCGTGCTAGGGTTTGCAAGAGCTTGATACTACTCTTCAAGCACCCATTCCCAGTAAAGAGCCAACAAGGGAGGCTGGCAACCCATGGCCACAGCTGCAGCATAGTAGCAAGCCTAGTAGGGAGACTGCTAGGGTTTCTCTGGTAAAAAAGGAAGAGTTCCAAGCTACCAACTAGGTCTAAGAAGAAGCGTACAGTAGTCCTTACTGAAGGAGGTATTTTGGATGCTAGGCTCAAGTATTCACTCTTGGAGTCTATTAAGGGCCTGTGTAATAGCCGTATTGAGACCACGCTGAGGAAACTGGAGTCTATCTACAAGCCCTTGACGTCCATTGATGCTGAGCTGTGCAAGGTCAACACCCCCTCCCCACACCACAGAATCATGAGCAGTTAACCATAGCCCCTGGATTATTGCACCTTTTTCCAGAGGTCGTGCCAATGCCTCCAAGACCAGAGCCTGAGCCGATCCTCTCTGCAACCACTACCACTGCATGACCGGCTAATACAGCTGACACCAGGGGGGGAGTCTGCTGCAAAACATACTCACTCTGGTCACTGCATTCTGAAGAAGGATCTTCCACAGAGGGGCCAACCCCAGCACTTACATTTCTGCCCAGAATGTAAACCGTATGTTATCGTTCTAGAAGGTGTTTCCATGCTGGATGCAGGTGTTTCAGAGGATGGGGCCAAGGTAAGGTTTAAGGTAGCTCACTGGTGCAGGAAGAACTCAAAATGGCCACCAGATCTAGCAGATGATATCATAATGGCTGGCAGCATTGAATGGCTTCACTCCTTCCCCAAAACACAGACAAGGTGACTGCATTGTGATTAACTTCAGACACTCTGAACTGTTGAGATCCCTTTTGGAGCAGATGAACTCTATATTACACAATCATAATGGGATCCGGGAACCGGGCACTCCCCTTGGGGTTCTTTTACCATCCAAGATATCTTGCGGAAGAATCTTCATCCAGTTACAGGGTTGGCCTCCCCACTCCACTGCCTCACCCAACCATAACGCCCTACCTGCAACAGCTTTTCCCCCTTATCTGGTTGGGGGGACAATGACTGACTGCTTTCGATTGGTGTTAATGAGTCTAGAAGGCTGGAGGTACGAGAAGTCGAAAAGGCTTCTAATTCTATTTGTACTGGAATGAAACTTGCAGAGCAACGGGCTGAAGTTCGTGAACCGCAGCAGATATAAGATCAGTAGGAGGGTCTTTCTATGATCTCTTTGAAGCTGACTGGGATCATTACCAAACTTATTGAATCTGATTGGTTCTCCTTTATAAGGAAGTATGATGTTTGTCTATTCCAAGAGACGTGGGCGGAGGAGAAATTGTTTATAAATGGCTGTGTTTCATACAATGTGGGTGTGAAGCCCCCAGTGAAATCTGGGCACCCGGTTGGGGGGGTCTGTTGGTTTTTCAGAAAAATAATATTGCAAGCTCGCACACAACACTGAAAATAGTTTCTCCGACTTAATGGGGCTTCTGCTAAAGTTCCTCCCTGGACTGGTTATAGCACTAGCTAATGTTTATCCTAGATTAGTACCTGCTTGTAACGAATCACCCATTGACCATGCTGGACGAATACACTGAAAGGTATCAATCCCAAGAAAAAATAGTAGTTGTGGGAGATTTTATTGTATTCTTCGAACCTTCGTCATCTATCAATGCGCTAATTGAGCATAAAGATGAGCAATGGGAAATACTCTGCTTGTCATGCAAACCCTAATAGCATTTTTCCAGTACAGCTATTCCACTTGCATCTATAGTGGTGGGCCAAAGACTAGAGGGAGTTCACCTATTTATTTTCTCTTAAATCAGGGAAAAACATTTAAGTTTTAAGGGGTTCTTGTTCTAGTGTAATCGACTATGTTCTGCTCGATGTAAGGCTCTGGCCATTGCTTAAAGACATGAATGTTGTAACTCGTACTGATTGTGATCATAACCTGTTGGTCGCCCTCAAAAGAGTTATAGCCACCCCCCATACTTTGGTCCCAGAGCCTATTTTAGCTACCAGCTACAGGAGAGTCGCTTGCCCTCGAGTGATGTCAAATCACAAGTTGAAGATGGAGCTCTATCAGTGGTTTGTGTTTTTTCACTCTGAGTACGAGGGAATTTCCACCTCTGCAGTCTCAATACTGGATATTCACGAATGTCTCTTTAGCAAACTATGGTGCATTTTCCATTTAAAAAACATCTACAATCAGCCAATCCGTAGGAAGGACCACAAATGGTTTATTGGGGAGTGCAATTCGACCAAAACTGTCCCGAAAGAGGCTGTTAAACTGGTCATGCGTGTAGATATCCGAGAAACCAGACTTAAGTATAAGACTGCACTTGATGAAGCCAAGTGTGACTGGGAGGAAAACAATTGGCAGAATCTGCTGCAGGCTATTAATTTCCCACAGGAGCCTAGATAGCATGAACACCCTCCACCATAATATTAAACATGAGGAATGGGTAGACCACTTCTCTACACTGTATGCCCATGAAACTCCAATGACCCTACCCCCTTGCAGGGAGCATGGAGGCTCTACTCCATTAAACCTCAGCCCATTGGAAGACTACAGAGAGACGCTGGGGGAGCAGGAGTGAATTGACTACTCGTATTCCCATCCACCAAGGCGGTTCGACAGGAGTGTGTCTTCACCTCTATCCTATTTACCTTGTATATCAATGATAAGATTATGGCACGGTTGACTTGCACAAACGATTCCCATGTTCTAAATGGAAAAAAGAAAATCCCATACTCCTTTTTGCAGATGACTCACTTCTTATTTCAAAAACTCCAGCAGGTCTTCAAAACCTGGTTGATAAGTTTCTTGAATTCTGCATGGCAATGGGTCTTGAATTAAATGCGCCAAAGATTAAATACATGTTTTTTGGTAAAGGCGCAACTAGAAGCAGCACTGTAAAGGTTGCCAATTAACCGCTTGAAAGGGTTTTCTGTTTTGACTACCATGGAGTCAACTTGTCTGATAGCTCTATCGGTCGTTAAGAGGGAGGTTTTGTTGATTTGGGGTTCCAATTTGAGCCTAACGCCATAATTTGACTGCACTGGAGTACTCATTCCTGCTTTATTTCACCAGCTCTTGAGGTTTGGATTGGAAAATCCCAGAGTGCAGCACTTTTTGGTGCTGAAGTTTGGAGTTTACACTGATGCCAAGTAGCTCGCTATAGCCGAGAATAGTTTTATAAGAGCACTAATTCCGGTTCCGACCAGTACTCCCTTTATTCCACTTTTCCTTGATCTAGGCACAAAACGTATCTCGGATGTGGCACAGCTCAAACCTTTAATGTACTGGTCTTGCGTATGGTCAACCCTGAGTTATTCGAATATAGGGACTCCCTAGGGCAACTAGGCAGTGCCCTGAAGGTTTCCTGGCTGCGCTTTGTCCATAATTGGCTCAAGAAGCTAGGCCTACTCAAACTGTGGGATTACCCGAGGAATATCTGTAAGTCTGAGATTGCCATTTTGAAATCAACGTACTGGGCTTATGTGTACGCCCAGCAAGCCACAAAGGGGACTTATGGGCAATTAACTACACAGTTTCTCGATTTCAAAATGCACCCACTTTTGGAAAAATGTGAGGACACCATCACACCACCCCTTGCCAAGAGTTTAGATGTGAGGTTCCCCTTAGGAAGGCACTTAGCAGCAAGTGGAGAAAAAACTAGGCATTTGACACATGCCCAGCTCGTAGTTTGGCCCTTGAGACAGAGGAGCATATTTTGTTCTACTGCTCTGGGTATCATGGCTTGCACCAAAAGTGGATTTGTCCGAGGGATTACCCGCTATTTAGCTGCCATGCTAATTTTAAAAATTGATACTTCTGGCCCAGTTGTATTCTCAATCAGCCACCTCCTATTAAATGTCTGGTTCAAACAAGAGAAGCTACCAATGTAATCTTATAAACACTCATGGTAACCAACGTTGCTGCAGAGTTAGATTGTTTCTTCTTTTTGAACAGCTAGCCTAACTGAGGAATTAACATGTAGTGGTGTAGGAAAGTACCATCTTTCTTGGCATGTTACCCCAATTTCTGCCTGATGTCAGTGTGGTTTTGACTGTGTCACTGGAATCCTGCTAGCCAGGACCCCAGCGCTTATGGTGTGTGGCCTGCTTGCCAGTGTACTTTCACTGTTTTCTAAATTGTCACTGGAGTCCTGCTAATAAGAACTCCAGTGATCATTCCCTCTCCGTTTCTAAATTTGTCACTAGTCTAGTGACTCCATATTTCACTCCAAATTGGCCATACTGGACCCCCCTTATAAGTCCCTAGTATATGGTACCTAGTTATACAGGACATTTGGGTTCCAGAAGATCCTTATGGGCTGCAGCATTTCTTTTGCTAACCATAAGGAGCTCATACAAACACTTCTTCAGCACGGCCATTGCAGCCTGAGTGAAATAGTGTAAGCACTATTTCACAGCCATTTTCACTGCACCAGGTAACTTATAAGTCACCTATATATCTAACCTTCAAACCCTGAAGGCTAGGTGCATAGTATCTGTGTGTGAGGGCACCCCTGCACTAGCAGAGGTGCCCCCACGTCGTCCAGGGTCACTTTCCCAGACTTCGTGAGTGTGAGGATGCCATTATAAGTGTGCACTACATATAGGTCAATACATATATGTAGCTTCACAATGGTAACGCCGAATATGTTCATGTGAGGTATCTAACAACTGTGAATTGTAACCCGATATTTATTCTAGTATTGGTTGCACAATCCCATGCACTCTGGGGCTCCAACATGGCCTCCAGTACTGCCATACCAGCCTTCTGAGGTTTCCACTGCAACCTTAGCTGCTGTCACCTCACATACAGGCTTCTGCCCTCCTGGGGCTTGAGCAGCTGAATCCCAGGAAGACAGAACAATGCATTTCCTTTAGGAGAGGGGTGTTACACCCTCTCCCTTTGGAAATAGATGTTACAGGCATGGGAGGGGTATCCTCCTAGAGCCTCTGGAAATGCTTTGAAGGGCACAGATGGTGCCCTCCTTGCATAATCCATTCTACACCCAATCAGGGATCCCCAGTCCCTGCTCTGGTGTGAAACTGGACAAAGGAAAGGGAAGTGATCACTCCCCTGTCCATCATCACCCCAGGGATGGTACCCAGAGCTCCTCCAGAGTGTCCCTGGGTTCTGCCATCTTGTTTTCAGGATGGTCAGGGAACTTTGGGAGCATCTAAGTGGCCAGTGCCAGCAGGTGACGTCAGGGACCCCTCTTGATTGGTGCTTACCTGGTTTGGTGACCAATCCCCCTCTCAGGGATATTTTGGCCCGTATTTATACTTTTTTTAGCGCCGCATTTGCGCCGCTTTTTGACGCAAAATGGCGCAAACCTACAAAATACAATGGCATTTTGCAAGTTTGCGCCGTTTTTGCGTAAAAAAACTACGCAAATGCGGCGCAAAAATAGTATAAATACCGGCCTTAGGGTCTCTCCTCTGGGTGTTTCTGCAGATTCGGATTGCAAGACTCCTTCAGGACTCCTCAGCATCTCTTGCTTCACCTTCTATCGTCAGATCAACCACGGAACTGCTCCAGGAACTCTACAACTTGCAACAAAGTGTCCACAACGACTACTGCAACTCTGTAACTTCATCTCCTGCCTACAACTGCAACAGATTCCAGGCCGTGCACTCTCTGAGGACTGCCTGTCTTCATCCTGCACCAGAAGGACCAAAGGAATCACCCGTGGAGTGACGGAGTCACTTCCCTGCTTCAGCAGGCACCTCTCTGGAGCGCTGATCGGTATTCTGGGTCCCCTCTCCTAACTGTGAGCGTGGATCCTAGAACACAATTGGTGGACCAAAGTGACCCAGACTATCCAAAGGTCCAACTATCCAAATTTTGGTGGAGGTAAGAGCTTGCCATCCCGTACAAGACAGTACCCCTGTGCACCGCATGTTTTGCAGCTCCTAGGGCTTCTGTGAACTTCTGCAAGGATTCCTTCATGCACAATCTAGCCCAGGTCCCCAGCACTCTATCCTGCAATGCTCAGCTCCCTGAGTTGTTCTCCGCAGTGTGGTATCCCTTTGTGTAGTGCTTCAACGACTGCCATTTGCAATTCCTTTGTCCCTGTGTACTGGGACTCCTGTGGGTGCTGCCTGGTCCTCTAAGGGCTCTCTAAAGTGCTGGATGCCCCCTCTATCTCCTAGTCCTGAGCCGAGACCCCCAGGTCCCTCCTGGGCCCGGGTAGCACCTTTTCCTGCCAAACACATCTCTTGCGTGAGCCAAGGCTTGTTGGCAGAATCCAACAACGAAAATCAGCCTGCATCCACCGACTCAACGTGGGACATCTCTTGCACCAAGCAGGAACCTGCAGCTGTCTTCTTTGGTGCATTTCTGACTTTTTCTTCCAACCGGAGGTTTCACTTCTGCACCTTCATCCGGGTTAGCAGGGGCTCTTGTTCTTTCTGGACTCTTCAGCTGTTCTTGGACTTGGTCTCCTCTCTCCGTAGGTCTTCAGGTCCAAGAATCCATTGTTGGTGTCTTGCAGTCTTGCTTGGTTTTTGCATTATTCTTTATCACTACTTCTAGTGTGTTCTGAGGAAACTTGATGCACTTTACTCCTGCTTTCCTTGGCTCTGGGGTGGGGTACTTTACTTACCTTTGGTGTTTTCTTACACTCCCAGCACCCATCTACACACAACTCTTGCCTAGATGGGAAACCAACATTCGCATTCCACTATTTTAGTATATGGTTTTTGTTCCCCCAGGCCCATTTCAACCTTGGTTTTCACTCTTTTCACTATTTTAAGACTGTTTACTTACCTGATTTTGGTTACTGGTGTATATTTTATGTATAGTACTTACCTCCTAAGGGAGTATAGCCTCTAAGATATATTTGGCATTGTGACACTAAAATAAAGTGCCTTTATTTTTGGTAACACTGAGTATTGTCTTTCATGTGTGTAAGTACTGTGTGACTACAGTGGTATTGCAAGAGCTTTGCATGTCTCCTAGTTCAGCCTTGGCTGCTCTGCCTACAGCTACCTCTGTACAGCTTGGTCTCTAGACACTGACTACATTTCCCTAATAAGGGATAACTGGACTAGTATAAGGTGTAAGTATCTGTGGTACCCACTACAAACCAGGCCAGCCTCCTACAACTGGTTGCTGTGATCCTTTTATGTTTACAACATTTAGGGTTTAAACAATCTTTTGTAAGTAACCTGTATTTATTAACTTTTGTTTCGTGTTGTGTTAGCCTAAAAGTCCAAACAAAGGAGATAGTATATGTTAATTTTCTGATACCTGTGCATTAATGTTTGTGTCATGCTGTGTTACACTGCCCTTTTAGGGCTTCTGATTTTTTATACCCTTGCACTTTATGAACTGTGAACCTTATTTGGGCTTGTCTTGTTACATTTTTATATGGGCTACCAAACCTGATTTCTAATTCTAAGGAGATCACTCCATAAATACGGAGTGGATGTAGCTATGTTGTGCTTCATGCTTCTCCGTAAGTACTCGCAGCGAACCTTCTATGATGATTAATGTAATGAGAATTGGATTGCTGCATGTTTTTATATTTTTATTTATTATGATCTTAATGTACACTTTTATGATTATGATAACTGAATAGAGTATTTTGCTACTATTACATGTAATATGATCTTGAAATATATAGCTTCAGGATGTGAGCTGTATAAAAACTTCTCCAACATTTGATTTTACTAAAATGTTGTCCATGTAGAATAGCAACCCAGGCCATCTAAAGGGTGCACATAACTGACATGACTTTTAGTTCACTTTTGGCACTGTCGGGGTGGGTGGAAGAATTCATGTTTGAAAACTATTCCTTAAAATACTTGCACTGATTAAGTCTGATGTATTACTACTCCTAAGATGAAACAGTTCAAAAGTTCAAAAAATGTATTTTATTCCCTGCAGAAGAGACTTTTTTATATTTTACACGTTTGTGGCAGAATGTCCTTAAAAATTAAGGTGGGTCAAAAGTTAACTGTGCAGGACACTCGAGACACTTGCTTTCTTTTATGTTGATAAATTTGTAAATACATGCTTGCCCTTTTTGAACAGGGGCCGCATGCAAAGGTCAGGAGTGCGCTTGCATCCCCCAGACTACAGACCTACAGGGACGTTATAGTATAGATTAAACAGCAACGGTGGCTTCAGTGCAGCATATCTGCGAGTAAAAAGAAACGCTATAACACAGTCAACGGCAGTGTCATAAAGCTTTTTATCTTCACTTGCAACGTGGCTAAAAGGCATTGGCAAAGTCAATAGATCTCACATAGGCAAGACCTATTGGCTTTGCCAATACTCGTTTGTAATTCCTCTCACATGTGTCTTTTAAAACAAGCACGTCTACAACGAAGGATACCCTGGAAATATTCATTAAAGGCTACCCTGAAAATAGGGTTTGAAGGCCTACCAAACCATTGCTGCACTTGCTGTTATTAAAGTGGAAGAATTCCCAGATTAAAGCTTAAATTTCTGCTGTAACTTCTTTCTCCTGTAAGACTGATGTGTCCACTCTCCAACTATTTTGATGCTCTGGCCAGCATGTGTGGCCTGTATTTAGCATTCTATGTAAATGGGAGCAAGATCCGACAGGATAGAGCTTCGTTCCACTTTATAATGACCGCTAATACTAAAAATAATTAATTCAGTTCAGGCTTTTACATTTGCAAATAAAATATATATAGCGTTGTTCCTTTGAATGTAATTGCGCATTATAATATTCCATAGTTATTTTCAGAAGTAATGGTATAGTTTCCCTCATTTTCACATTCCTCTTATGAACCCCTATTTATGCATCCAGCTCCTGTAAAACCTCATTAAGCTCTTTTCCTAGGGTGAATTGTAAAGGAAAATTAGCATAGAAGGGTCATCCGCTATAAAACCATTATATCACCAAAAAGTGATTTGTCTGACCCCGTTACGCAGCTTTAATGTCGGCCATTTATCAGCCTGACCCGTGTTATTCCCTCTCTAATGTCCTGGGGCTATTTTACCTATTGATAATTGTTATCCCCGAACTGCTACAGTTGCATTTAAACATTTTATTTCTGGCACCCAAGTAAATTTAAAGTATTGTAATTAGATCCTGTGAGGTGGGTTTCTTACATCAATATTGGCTCAGCTTTTTTTTCAATGCATAAACATATTCGGTTTTCCTGCAGCAACCATGTGCTTTTGCCAATATTTTTTTTACTTAAGCCATACAAGCTTGATAGTTGCATGGATCCTTAAATTCAGTACTCTCCTTACTTGCTCCTTTTTCATATCACTCCGTTCCAATACCCTCTTTCCCCCATGAAACCCTTCTTTCTTCTACATGCATCCTGGTTTCGCGCAAGGGTGGGTATCCCACACTTTACTCCCTTGACAGTGTTCTGTTAAGACAGCAAGACCATATCCATCTTTCTTTCCATTACCTATATCCCAAAACAATCCTTACTGAATAAGTTTCTTATCCATCACCTTAACACACATTTTACTTACCTGCGCCTGACCCGCTTCAGTTCTCCTCCACTTCCGAACCTAACATCATCCTAACTCTACAAGTTTTATAAGCTGCAGAGATTTTATCTAAAAATTCCTGAGTCTTCCTTGAAAACCTTCCATTCTCTTTGCCACAGGATCATCAATCTAGATTGTTCTTTACATATACTCCACAACTATAATATAAGCAATGATGTACTGGCAAATGTGAGGGTACCCACACACAGCCCAAAATTAGGGCATATTCTCATCCGCCAATGACAGAAACCATCAGGCAGACAGTGCATAGGACGTCACTTAACCAATTGCAACATTCTTAAGCCAGCCGCTCCAGACCCTTTCAACCTTCATAGAGAACTCTGGCCCTGATATATCACTCACTTTGCGTAATAATACAGAAATTTGTGCCCCTATTCTATTTTCCAGTGAAGGCAAGATAACCCTAATTCTTCATTATATCCCTCTTAGCTCATCCCCACATCCCTAGAGGCATGTCTCACTCATTGCCCTGTCCCAATTATGTATTAAGTCTCTGGCATAACATTTTTGATGCAGAATCTTGTACTAGATTAGTCAGAAGCTAGCCTTGATTTAAATCGCCCTGAGGAATTCAAGATCCTCCGGTTTCTCATCATCTCCCAGTGTGCCAACTTCTTGGGTCCAACTTGTCTTGGTCAAGTCTTTACCTGTATTGTTCATTAATGAGACAAATGTCCAAGATATCATCCCTCTACAGCTTTCTGTATCCAGTAATCTGTCCTATAAGTCAAATACACTCTCACCTTTGCACTGTTCCCTACACATGCCAAAGGGAATGTTCAGCTGTAAGTACTTACAGGTTTACAGACAGAATACGGAATGAGTTACTCCCAATCTTTAAGTGGAAACATGCCTTTGCCGGCCAAACTCACCTTATTCAGTGAGGAGATTCCAATAATTTCCACTTCTTGACCCTAGAAAATGTAGTCACTTCCATAAGATTCAAGCCAGCCCATAACAGCATCCTGGGTGTTAGTATCTTGTACAAAAACATTTCTTTGTTAAGTTTGTGGCATATCCTGACCACAGTCTTGGTTCCAGGAGGGGTGCTGGAGGTCAATGCTCCACCATACACAGTGTCCCTTGAGGACGATAATGTACCTCTCTTCCTATATGGCACATCCGAAGAGGCAAAAGCCCCCTTGTTAATGTTGATTAATTGAATGGCTTGGTAGTATTCCCTTGTATTAGGTAGTGTCATCTTCATTTTATGTTGATCTCTGGAAAGTCGCTCAAGGTATTCTCGGCGCACCTTTTCCCCACACTACAGACCTGGTCATGTCATCTTGTTTGTGAAAGAAACCCTCTGGTCAACAACTTCCAATGGGAAACATCGATCCCACATTCTGCAGCAATGGGATAGTGATATCATGTGTAGGACATGTGAGGTGGAAGTCACCTATATTCTCAGGTTTTGAAGTGTTCACCTTCCACTCTAATGAGTATGGGATGTCTCCAGCCTCCCAAGGGGACCAGCAGGGATTTCTCTCGGTTGATCCCAAGAATAGACTTTTTGTTATACTAATCAAATATGAACTCTGGCAACAAACTTCCCTGGGCCAGCTATATACACTAATATGGCATCTGCAGAGAGAAATTTGATTCTCCCAATTGGAAGACTACCACTAACCCCTTACTTGGACATCTACTCAATTATTTCTGGCAATTAACAATTGGTCAATCACCAACGCAACAATATTCCTGTCTCATGATTCTTTGTTTGTGAAAGGACCTCGACTGCACACCATTAACTCTCACAATATCTGTTGGCTTGGTGCCTAGAAACTGAACCCATGATAGAAAATAAGGACTTAAACTATGAAATAGAAAACACCATTCTACAAAATCAAATACCATATGGACATCTAGTGACACCAGGGATATCAGTTTGGAAACCCTGACTACTGAGATTAACCTGTTTAACAGTCTCTGGAGGCTGAATGTAGAGGATCTATGTGGCATGAAACCAGGTTAATCAACATCACAGATGTCAAACTGTTGGCATGGATCTTTGCCAACAATTTTGCCTTATGATATGATCAACAGCTCTCCCTTAGTTCCCTCTCTTTATGAATTGGCATAACAGTCATACAGCTTATATCCTCTGATTCTCAGGATTCCATAAAGATATTTAACAATGGCTTAGTTATCACTTTTGCCAGTTCTTTATGGAGGTCAATCAAATATGATGGCCCTTACCTCCTCTATTGTGAGCATCTTTTTAAATTTCTGACTCTGCTCCAAAGTCAAACTATGGGCCAGGCGATCACAGACAAACTCATCTTATTCTGAATCCCCACATTCCTCAGTGATTCATAGAAATACTGAAAATAGTCCACAAATGTATATTATCCTTGCAACTACTAAGTCAGCCTCTATGATCATACCATTGTAACATTGCCTGTGAATATATGTTGAATATGTCTAGTGCCCACCTCTTGTCTACTTTGCCAGGCCAAGAGTTTCCCAGATTTGTCACTCATCTCAAAAAGACTGCACTTTTGGCCTTAGTAATAATTGTGCATATTATCAGTTAGTAATTGTTTCAGTTCTTCTCACCCTGGATTGATGGATCAGCTGACCATTCATGCTTGCTTTCTTTAAACTTGCCACTTACATCGTGCATCTTTTTTTCCTTGCTGAGCTGTTTTGAAAGAGAATTCTGGGAAATCCTAAATTAATGTCCACCCAAGCAGTTTCTTACATCCGTTGCCTGTCGGTAATCATTTCTTTTATTCGGTAGTCTTGAAACTACACACCAATTGTATTTGCCTCTCTCAAACTTCCCAAATTTCTCTTCAGTTTCTTCAGTAATCCCATCAAAACACAGGCTTGATTGCCTAAATCTGTTCTCAAGAACTTCTGCCTTACGCTGCATATCCTAAAGGGCAAATCAGTTTTTAGCTGTAGATGAACTTTTTCTCATTGTCTTCCTCTTGAGTGATCCTGTTTGAAAATTGTTCTATCATGTTGCTAATCCCTTCTATTTGTTCCTCAATCTCCCTGAACTCTCTTTTAGAAAGTTCTTGCACCTTATTTGAGTTTCAAACCTCTAAATATTTTATACTATATATGTGAAAAGGGAAACAGTTGGCCTACCCAACTCCCTTTGTTTTCTCATTTCCTATGCTTTTTTTTCTACCAAGTTTTGCCTTTTCATTTGTTGGTACGGTTCCTGCTAGGTATCTTATTTTGTATGAAACTGAATCTGATTCAGGCAACGCACTAGTCTCCATATCTGATTCCTCTTGCAGAGTTTATGTTTAAGTGAAGCTGTTTCAGGATCCAACTGATTAAATGTTAACACCGAATACTGATTGGAAAGAGAAAGCTACGTTAGAAACTTTATTCCTGTTGAGTTACGCCAACTAGTGTACAAATTCATTGTTGCCTTATCTTTTTTTCCAATACTTCCATCTGTAATCGGTACTTAAGCTAATGGCTTCAAATGGAAGCTATGCATAAAGAATAATTCACTCTGTTTAAAAAGAATGCTATGTAACACAGTTCTTCGTAAGTATGACTTTTCAAAGTGTCAGGTTCCCGCCAGAGGTGATAAAATGGCGAGGACAACTCCTATGACTTAGAACTTTCTGTAACCGTTTCTTTATTTATATTGACATATATTAAAACAAACCATGCTTGAATGCCAACATCATCTGTTTATTTGTGAGTGACTTGCTTCATACCATTAGACTTTTTGAGCAGGGAACCGGAGCTTTAGAATTTCCAAGCCAAAATAACTGAACAATCTTTAATTTTTGGAGTGTCCCTGGAGGCCATATTAACTGATATCTGTAAATGATTTCCCAAAACATGCATAGATGAGCAAGATATTTACCTTCGGTAATACTTATTTCTGGTAGAGACTTTCTAAGTGCAGACTCCTCACCTTAGAACATTCGCCAGATGTCAGACTGGATCGGAAAAAACTTGAGCAGTACCACTGCATGTCGGTAGGTGGCATTGGGATGATATCTATGTCGGATGTCGTGTGCAATGCCTATATAAGTCCACCCTGGCGCACTGACATCAGTTTCTTTCATGACTATTTCATGCCAAAAAAGCAGAGCCATGACTAGCAATGTGTAACCAGTGTACAGATAGCTAATAGGCTTTAGAATGAAGAGCCAATATCGCAGAGAGGAGAGGAAGGGAGTGTTGGTAAGGAATCTGCAGTTAGAGTCTCTACCAGAAATAGGGTTATTGAAGGTAAGCAACTTCTTCTGATAGAGACTTCTAACCTCTGATTCCTCATCTTAGAATAGATACCTTTGCAATACATCCCTAAAGGTGGGACACTGAGCAGGCTCACACCAGAAAATCCTGGTGGACCGAATGGGCAAAATGCCTGTCTCGACAGACCTAACTGTCCAAGCAGTAGTGCTTTGTGAATGTGTGGTGTGAAGTCAACCAGGCAGAAGTCAAGGACAGGTACCTCATGGGCTAATGCAGTAGTAGCAGCACTAGCCCTTGTGGAATGGGTCGCAAGCCATCTGAAGGCTGCTTTTTACCAAGTGCATAGCAGAGTTTGATGCAGAGCACAATTCATCAAGAGATGGTCCATTTCTGCATGGCCTAGCCTTTTTCGCTCCAAGAAACCACACGAAAAGCTCATCATTCACCCTGAGGTCTTTGGTACTATCAATGTAAAAAGAGAGAACTCTATTTGGGTCCAACCAATGCAGTCTCTCTTCTTCCTTAGAAGGATGAAACTGAGCAAAAACATGTTGGTAGTGTGGTGCTGTGCCTGACATGGAAGGGAGTCACCACTTTCGGAGGAAAGGAGGCACAAGTCTGAAGGACCAGTTTGCCTGGTAGAAGCAGGAATATGGAAGTGCTGCTGAAAGAGATTAAAGCTCACTGACCCTCTGGCTGGTGCTATGGCCACCAGGAATACCTTCTTAAGGGTCAGTAGTCGCAGAGGACAACTATTCATGTACTTCAATGGGAACACATGAGGAACGTCAGAACCAGATTGAGGTCCCACTAGGACATAACAAAAGTGGTAGGAGGAAACAAATGTTGCAAGCTCTTAAGAAAACACATCACAACAGATGACTTGAACAGTGAAGGTTGATAAAGTAACTGCAAGAAAGCTGAAATAGCAGAAAGGTAACCTTTGGTCCAGAAAGGCCTTGTATTGGGCACCATCAATGACAGCATGAACAACAGCAACTCTGACAAGGAGGCAGACGAGGATCAACATTACAAAAGGAGCACCACACCACAAATGTGTCCCAATGACAGGAAAAAACACAATTTTTGTTGAGGGAAGCCGGCTGCCAGAAGGACATCACAAATCTTGGGAGGAAGGCCAAAGGCATTCAACTGTCACTTCTCAGTCTCCATGCATGAAGGTGGAGTGTGCACAGGTTTGAGTGCAGAACCCCACCCTATTGCTGTGACAGTGGGTCCTCCCAAAGGAGCAGCCTAATCGGAGGACAGGTGTTCATGCTCAGGAGTGCAGGATACTAAACTCTCCTTGGCCAGTCCATAGCCACCAGGATGACTTGGGATCATTCTGTCCTGAAATTGAGAACCCATGACAGGAGTGGTATTGGCAGAAAAGTGTTGAGGAGTCACAGGTTCCAGTCTAATCAGAACGGGCCTCTGAGTGAAAGCCGCTTTGGAAACTCCAAAGTACAAAAGAGCTGACACTGGGTATTTTGAGTGGTGGCAAACAGATCCAGCTGAGGTTCTCACCATTCTTGGAAGAAACCTTACACAATCTCTGCATGTAGATGACATTTGTGTTCTGCAAGGCAACCGTGGTTGAGTTTGTCTGCACTGGCGTTCAAAGATCCTGCCAGGTGCTGCACGACCAGGAAGATGTCCTGGTGTATCAGCCATGTTCTGAAGCACAGAGTCTCCTGCCACAGGTTCACAACCCCAACTCCACCCTGTTTTTTGCAATACCACATGACGGTAGTATTGTCCGTGAACATCTGAACCAGCCTTCCCTTGATGGATGGGAGGAAGGCTTCTAAAGCTAATAGCTCTCAACTCCGGAAGACTGATGTGAGGCTTAGATTTCCCTGTAGACTAGAGCCTTCTGATCGCCTCATCTCCCAGATGGCCAACCCAACCCAGAAGTGATGCAACTGTCAGCATTGTCAGCTTCGGGTGGGAAAGGGAGAGGGATCTACCACTGACCTTGTGGTTCGTCGGCCACCACTGCTGATCTTTTGCAGACTCGAAATGTGTACCAAGTCAGAGAGATTCCCCTGGTGTTGTACCCACTGGAACATCAGATCCCACTGCAAAAGCCTGCATATGCCATTAAGCAAACTTCAACAGCAGGATGCAAGAAGTCATCAGACCCAGGAGCCTCAGAGACAGGCTCCTTGAAATCCAGGACTGAAGTTGAAACATGGGGATCATAGCCCTAATGTCCTGGACTCTCCGCTCTGGAGGATAGTTGTGGAACTGCACTGTGCCCAAAATTGCTCTGATCAAAGGGAGTGTCTAAGAAGGTGTTGGGTGTGACTTCAGCTAGTTGATAGTGAACCCCAGCAAATGCAGAAGGCCCGTCATAGTCTGGAGGTGAGTAACGACTGCCTGGGTGAGTAGGCCTTCAACAGCCAGTTGTGGGGGAGGGAAAGACTGAGACCCCTGACCTCTGCAGATGTGCTGCAACTACAGTTATACCTTTTGTGATCACCTGAGGGGCATTGGTGAGGCCAAAAGGGACTACAGAGAAATGGAAATGTTTGTGGCCTACCAAGAACTGCAAGTAACACCTGTTGCCTGCACAACAATAATGTTGAATTATGCGTCCCGAAGGGCCAACTTTATTATCCAGTCTTCTGGGTGAAGGGCAGACTTAACTTGAGTCAAGGTGAGCATCTTGAATTTCTCTATCCATCGAAAGGCCTTGAGAAGGTGGAGATCTAGTATAAGGCAGAGGCCTCAGTTCTTTTTCAGCACCAGAAATTAGCTGGAATGATAACCAGGTCGTACTTCCAATGCTGACACCGCCATGATGGCTCCTTTGGCCAGCAGAGCCTGCACTTCCTGACAGAGCAAGGAGAGATGGTTCTCCGTCTGCCATTTCGGGGATGGCAAAGGAGGTGAGGTTTCCAGGAATGGAATGGCATAACTCCTCTGTGCAATTTGAAGAACCCACTTGTCGGAGGTTATAGCTTGCCACTGGAGAAGGGGGTGCTGATGCTGCCACCAAAGGGAAGGGTGTGCTGTGTTGATGGCCTATTAAAGAAGCTTGGAGACTGCAGCAGCCAGACACATAGGAGACTGAACAATATGCTTGGAGTGGGCCCTGCATCTTTTATGGGGATCTTTGTCCCCAAGCCATAGAAGGACTGGGAATCTTGCTGGAAGGCTTGCATTGTGGATGTCCAGGGAAGCCCCAACCGTGGTCACCGAAGGAGAGAATGGCCTGTTGCTGGGGGCCTATGGAAAGGCTGAGGGATCTGATGGTGGCTTAGGTTTTCTTGAAGGGCTTGAGCGCTGTTTCAGCTTTGTCACCAAAAAGGTGGGAGCCGTCAAAGGGCATGTCGATCAGAGATTGGACTTCCCTGGAAACCCAGTAGATCTCAACTAGGTGCCCCTGTATAGGCCATGGCACTGCTTAGTGAGTCAGCGATGGCCAGCTCACACTGGATCG
The DNA here is from genome assembly GCF_031143425.1 of Pleurodeles waltl. Classification (NCBI taxonomy): domain Eukaryota; kingdom Metazoa; phylum Chordata; class Amphibia; order Caudata; family Salamandridae; genus Pleurodeles; species Pleurodeles waltl. The sequence continues at coordinate 740,928,628 of NC_090447.1, read as the reverse complement.
TGAACTTCGCCATGTCCCGGCCATCGATCAATGGCAGATTTAGGATGGTTCGGCCCTCTTCTGGCTACATGGGTAGCACCTGTGCAAACGAATCTCACAAGGCATGGGAACAGTGGCTCAAGAGACACCCGGTGTTCATTGACAGCATTTCCAAGTTGTTAGAAGAGAAGATCCACTTCCCAAAGGTTTACAGCCTCCTATCTGGTAGGGTGCTAAGCAATGCGCTCGGGTTTATCTTGGCCATCTAGGCTGCACCACCAGGCTCTCGAAGGAGGGATGCTGGCAGTGGAAGGCTGAGTTTCCAGGGGTGGGATGATGTTGTGGACAATCATTCTGTGTACAGGAACTCCCATGCAGGGTTTGGCCCATGCCCCCAAGAGAAGGTTGGTAAGGGTCTCATTACCCCCAGATAAAGCACCTCCATCAAGACATTGATTTTAACTTTGACAGATGGCAGCTGCAGTCAAGGACCTCTGCCACCCTGCAAATCACTGTTACAAAAAATGCACCATTCTCCATGGTAGGGCCCAGAGGAGAAATTAAGCCAGAGTCTGGAGAAGTGTCCAGGCCACTGGCGTCACCCAGCTCCTCATACAAGTCTTCCCCCTCATATGGATCATCCTCAAAGGGGCCTTGCCCCTCTTCCTTATCCCCCCTTCAGGTAAAAAGTTTTTGTCCAAGGCTAACAGGTCTAGGGGTGGATATAAGACAGAGCATGTGGGTGTCGACATAGACAGGCATCAAGGCTGGGCCAACACAGAGTCAGACATTGAGACTGGCTCTTCGATCAGCACCAGAAGAATGGTGGCACCTATGCCGGCATCAGTCCAGATCTGGATGCAAATCCAGAAGTTACGGCTGGCTTGAACTATGTATCCACCAACCCTAATCTAGCAGGGGCACCTCACAGCACCATGGGGTCCAAAGGCATGCCAGAGGAGGCCACAGGCCCAAAGATGGAGTGCATGGCATCGTAGAGCTCCTTAAGTGGGTAGGGGTCGCTTCGGCTCTGGGACACTCATGGAAGCGTGAAGGAGACCTGGCCGTCGGTTCTGCAGGTTGTGAGCAGGACTTACAAGCACGGTGTTTGCTAACAGAAGGTGAAGAACACTTCAACGGCTTCTTCTTGTGCTTTCTTGATTTACCCAACTTCAAGGACAATGACTTGGAATGAGATGACGACTAGCCGCACAAATGGCTCAGAGAACCGCCTAGCAATCTCCCTCAGGAGCAGGGTCGGTGCAGAACCTTTTTCAACCACGCCGCCAGGACCTTAAACGCCTGCTTGCTAATCACCTTCAGATTCGTGGACTTGCAGTCGGGGCAGACCTTGGTGTTCTGGCCTACCCCCAGGCACCACAGGTAAACCAAGCGTGGGCTAGAGGAAGACATTCCTCGCATGGTTGAAACCCTGTTGGTTTGTTGGGTGGCATGTCTCTAGCACAGTGGTAGAAAAACTCAAAAAGGACTCTACAAAAAGTAAAAAAGTATTTAAAATAATATGACAGAGGTAGGTCTCCGGATCTGCGATATTGGTGAGGAAAAAAAGGAACCGATGTCAGCAGGCTGGGGTGGCATCTATATATGTACTCGCATGTCATTTCCAGTGTGGGTGATGTCAACACAAAGCCACCCAAAGCCACCTATCGGTGCGCAGAGGTACTGCTCATGTTTTTCTGGATCCAGTCTGATGCCATGGTAATATTCTAAGATGAGGAGTCTGCAGTTAGAACTCCCTATCACAAACTGGTTCCTGATGTTACCTCGTGTTATATATTTTACTATAATGGCTCTCTCATATGTCATGTTGAGGGCTAAAACTGAACTAACCCTACCCTGGGGATGGCGATATCTATATATTACAACATCACCTTCAACAAAAAACTAAAATCTAATGCACTAAAGTTCTAAGATAAATACTCTATAAACAACACATGAAAGTGCTGTAGCATGTCAAAGACTTTTGTAAGTAGTGTTTATTGAGGAAAAGTGAAAAGATGCAACTTCAGACACCAGCATTTGTAAAGAATATATTTGGTGGTTGCAGTGAGTAGATGCACACCTGAAATTAAATGTTGGCATGATCTCTCCTGGGCTACCACTTGGCAATTGAATCTTGGATAGCTACTAAATTCGTACAACAAATGGGTGCTAATATATAACCCAAATTATTAAGAAGCCTATATTTTTATCAAGTACATATAGGGTGCACACAGTGGCTATCCCTTGGTGCATGCAAGTTTGTGTGTATTATATAATGTGCATCAATTGCCTTAAGTAGCATGCAAACACCAAAGATTAAGTAAAAACAGTGCTATATAATTGTAAGCCCTTTAATTCATTTATGTGCAAGCATTTCATAAACTCCCATAAAGTGAATACACGTCACACTGTATGAGATAAACTCTGTGCATAGGATGCAATTATCATTATCCCGGATGTGCACTATAAAACCAGAGAGAAAAATGGGTAATTCTAAAAGCGGTAACTATATGATACCAACATGCTGCATTTTGATTCGTTACTAATTGGTATATATGTACACAGGCAATTACTCAAGATATTGATTCCCAGAAGGTTTGGCTTGCCTAATATTAAAGCGTTATATCATCAGAGACCACATTCCTTACGTAATGTTTAGAACTTGTCAGCAATGAGCTATAAGTCTACAGGTATAATAATATTTTGAAGGATATAGTGAATGTTTGGAAATGTTTCATGCAGCTAAAGAAACAAGCAATGGCAAACTCAATATGTCGTGCCTATAGAAGAGCTATTTCCTTTGCCAATGTGTTTTAAGTATGTTGTACACCAGCTTAACTATTGTTCAGCATGGCTAAATGTTTGTGGCATAGATTGGAGAGGCATAGAGTGGAGTAAAGCGATGTAGAGTCTTGTGCAGTGTTGTAGAGTGGCACAGGATGGAGTATCATAGAGTAGAGTGCTGCAGAGTGGAGTAGTGTAGAGTGTCGCAGAGTGGAGGGGTGTAGAATGGAGGGAGATAGAATGGAGGGACAAAGATTAGAGGGGTGTAGAGTGAAGTACAGGGGAATAGAGTGGTGTGGTACAAAGTGGAGTAGTGTTGTAGAGTGGAGAAGAGTATCGTAGAGAGGAGGGGCACAGAATGGCATAGCATAGAATGGAATATAGCGGCATGGAGTGTCATAGAGTGGAGGGTCATACAATGGAGTAGAGTGTAGTAAAGGGGAGTGGCATAGAGTGGAGCAGCGTAGCCTAGAGTGAAGTGGCATAGAGTGTTGTAGAGTGGAGTGGTGCGGAGTAGAGTGTCGTACAGTGGAATGGAGTAGAATGTCATAGAACTGAATATCGTGGAGAGGAGTTTCATAGAAAGGAGTGTCAGAGTGGAGTTTAATAGAGTGGCCTAGAGTGAAATTGAGCAGACTGGCCTAGAATGAAGTGGCATAGAGCGGTGGAGAGTTCCATAGAGTGGAGTGGCATAGAGTGTTGGGGCGTAGAGTGCCCTGTTGTAGAGTGCTGCACATAGAGTGGAGTAGAGTGGAGGGGTATATAGTTTAGGGGCATATAGTGGAGTGGCGCAGAGAGAAGTGAAGTGGCAGTGGTGTAGAGTGGAGTGGAGTGGAGCAGAGTGTTGTGGTGTGCTGTAGAGTGGGATAAAGTAGAGTGTCATGGAGTGGAGTATTGTGCATTTGACTGGCACAGACTTTGAGTGGCGTAGAGTGGAGTAGATAGTAGTAGAGTGCTGTGGAGCGGAGTATTGTGGAGTGGTATAGTATAGAGTGGAATAGAGTGTTGTAATGTGTCATAGAGCAGAGTGTTGTAGAGTGTCATAGAGTGAAGTGGCCTAGAGTGGAGTGGAGTTTCATAGAGTGGAGTAGAGAGGAGAAAAGTAGTGTCGTAGAGTAGGGTGTGGTAGAGTATCATAGAAATGAGTGGCACAGACTGGAGTGGCGTGGAGTAGATTGTAGTAGAGTTCCTAGAGTGGAGTACTGTGGAGAGAGTGGAGTGGCATAGCGCAGAGGGGAGTAGAGTGTTGTAGTGTGCCATAGAGTAGTGTTGTACAATGGAGTACAGTATCATAGAGTGGAGTTGAGTGGGGAATGCATGGTCTAGTAGTGCACTGCCATTACAGACAACGCATTTTTAATTGGAAAGACCGTTACACTTGACAAAACTATGCAGCACACAAACGATAATATGTGGAAATGGCATTACCAAGTGTATTGATTTGTTTAGATCGTATTAAAATATTTGTTTCCACCACACTTCAGAATTACAAAAGAATGTGTTTCTTTGGTGCATTCCTAATGCCTGTATTTTCTGAAATATTTGCGCAGTTCATTCACAGATATTTAAATTCTGTTGTGTGCTAGAAAAAATGACATCCTACACACTTGTATCTCACGAGTACCCTGAAGGGTTGTCCAATGAATCCTATCACGTTGAAATCAGGGAAAGAAAAGTAATCACCAAGCTCTCTCAGAAGACAGACTTTGACATTTGACCTCTGTATCTGAATGCTTTGCTAAAGTAACAAGACAGGCACATAGTTAAATGTCTGTTGACAGAAAGCAAACACTCCTAGAAGAATACAAGGAGCAATGTTAAACAGGCCATGCTCCACTCGAGGGACAGACATGCTAGACAGCCTAAAACAGTGGTTCCCAACCTTTTGACTTCTGTGGATGCCCATTTTATCAATCCTGGAGCCCAGGGACCCCCACTGAATCATTATTGGAACCCGGGGACCCCCACTAAGTCATTACTGATAGCTGGGACCTAATATTATTACATTTTTTAAGCAGTCGCTGACCCCCTGAGGAGGCTTCGGGGACCCCCAGGGGTCCCCGGCCCACAGGTTGGGAACCACTGGCCTAAAACAAATAAAGGCAGCAAATAGAAAGTAAGCAGTTGTAAGTCACAAACCGCAAAGCCAATGGCGAGCAATGCATGGAATGCATTCCCAAGCAAGCTTTCAAAATGTCCCAAAGACGTCTTTGCAAACCGTAGGCTTCGACCTCAAAACGCAAAAAAAAAAAAATACTGGCATGGAATAAGCTATTAATTGCACAGGATGCTGATATGGCGAAGGGTGTAAAAAGAATATAATTCCTCGCCTTCACTCACAACTAAAACCAATGATTGAGTGAATAGTGACAATTACGTAATGAACATATATGGAACAGAGTGACTATTTTTTTCTTTGTTGATTTTTTGTCTCCCCTTTAACTCTTAAATATTACAGCAGCACCTCATAAAGTGTTTTATTGTCAGAGAGCCTTACTAAACGAAGACAAGGTTATTTATATCATACTTTCAGGTTTATTGCTAAGGTTTGGTTTGATATTTAGTGTAATGGCTTGTATTGCAAAGTAGGTAACAAATCTGCATTGCTTCTTTTTCTCGTAAATGCATAATAAAATCACTCGGACTGTTGAGGTTCATGGAAAACTTGTTAAGAAGTATTCCTTTCTTACACAACTTTCAAAATTAAAGACGCAATTCTGTGTTGTAGATGCATTAATGTTAAAAATACACTGTAAATATGTTTTGTCCTTATCCCGATTATTAAAGATTAGGCTGTGTTTACCACCTTTTATCTTTGGTAATGATCTCAAAGGAGGATTACAAGGAAGGTAGATGCGCCCTCGTGGGCTGTAAACTTGATAATATTCCACTGAGCATTTGTTAGTGTTTGTGACCCTAAGTAATACAACAGCACTCTCTTAGACTATTACCAGAACAAAGATACTGCAATCGTTCATGGTAATTATTTTTTAGGGTGAATACAATCAAGTATTTGTCCTATACGGAATTAGATTTTTTTAAATATATACATTTTTAACAGGGCTTAAAAATCTTTTAGGAGAATTCTATTACAGTTAGGGCTATAGCAGAAACATGAGAATTTGTAGAATTCATATTAACAGTGTCTTTTCTCCCAAATGCTTCTCTAGTAGTTCTCCTTCAATGAATTCCCTACTCATATGGACACCGTGTACTACCTAGTCTGTGCCCGTGCTCTCGCTTGCATACTGCCCTAGGTGTTAACAAAGGCCACCGGCCTATGCATTTGTCGTACCTGCCATATAATCCACCATTTGTCATATAATTTGCAGATCTGTTTTAAAAAAAATATTTCTTCCTCAAACAGACCAAACATAATTGAGATGACACTTTGCATAAGACCCCTTGTCAGGGGTCCATTGATGTATTCGGGCATATAAAGAGGTGAGAATTTTGCACTGAAATGAAAACATTCCCAATTGATGGCCTGTGAATGGGATATTGTCTGCACAAAAACCTAAGGTAGTTTGAAGTTTCAAAATTATTTAAAAAACAATTCAAACCTCAACTGAGATCAACAATACAATATACTGAATTACTAAACCTAAAGTAATAAAATGTAGCACACAAGGTGCAAAACAAAATCCATCTTCAACATGAAAATATTTGGTTTCAGTATTCACAAACAAATAATAATTCCATCAGCACTGTTCTCAAACTGCAAGGGCGCTCACATTCAATTAATATCCCAAACACGCTGAATAATCTTTCTTTAACCCTAAAATACGTAGTACGGTGGCATATACATTATAAATAAGAAATATACCATACTCTTCTGAAAAGCTGCTTTTTAAAGGCTAAAAGCTGCTTTCAGAGGCCCTCTATTTGAACGCAGGTTAAACTTGATCCCAGAATCCATGAATAAATAGGACACGCCTTTAGTTACAAAAAATATGTACCTGTCACGTGCTCTGCAAACTGCAGCACTATATGTTTGAAAGAATCCATGTTATTATAGAAGGTAGAAAAGACACGGTTATAAAAATTGAATTCCTGTGGTAATATGCACGACAAACAAATCAATTGCTGGTGAATAACATCTTGAATAGGGTATGTTGAATGCGGATATTATTCTTTTTTAAGAATGGTTTTCCTGTGCTGGACACCACGAATATTTAAGTGCCCCACTAACTGGTCTCTTAGCTTCCAAGATCCTGTAAAAGGAGGTGCCCAGACAGCTCCAAGAGTTTGTGGAACTAAACAAACTCCTTCATTACCACAAGTCTATGTTTAGACCCGCAAAGGGCACTAAAACAGCTGTAAAAGGGAAAACTCCCCCTCTCCAAGGATGATAACAAAACAGCCCTCATACCCTTCGGCCTATCCACAGCCACAGCCTACAATACCAATGATCACACCATACTGCAGAATAGGCTAGAAAAATGGGCAGGAATTACTGGCACTACTTCATCCTGGGATCATTCTTTTGTTCCAACCTCACTCAGAAAATCACTAAAATTCTTACCAGGCTGCTAGAAGTGTTACCTTTAAGAAAGGCAAAAGAAATTCAATCAGAAATGTTTCACATAGCAAACATTAATAGTGCACAGAACAGGCAGGTTGTTAGGGTGGGTACATAGAGCCAGGGGGAGCAGCTGTTAAGTGATGGATGAGGCAATGGGCATGAACAATGTAACATGGTAGTAATTTGCAGTGAAACAGAACCGATCAAAGTGTGAATTGGTGCATTGTGGGCATGTTTTTTCTTGGGAACATGGACCACTCCAGGCGTGGGAGGATTTCACTGTTGATCAGTCTACAGGTTAAAGAGACTAGAGTAGGAGCAGTATTGAATACTAGTGAGAGATACTGATTGGGAGTTCCAAGGTGGGGGAGCCAAAAGGTGAAGTGAGATGATACCCGAAATATTTTGTAACCAGATAAGAACCGAAGGTTAATACAGCATACTGGTCAAAGTGAAGTGAGGATCTTGACCTGTATTCTGTGCCTGGCAGACAGTCAGCCTGCCTCTTGTCCATGATAAGTGAATTGGCATTACGAGGGAATGAAGTGCAATTATTTTTCAAATTAGCCACTTTGTAAAGGGAATAGAAGACTAATTTAGGCCTGCAAGTATGCTATTCAAATAATCTGTCTTGCTTAGGGCAAGTGTCTTGATGAACTGACTTTGTTCCATGGAATGGAATTTGAGGTTGGCTTAATATTGAGCAGTTGGATCTGGCTGTTGTGACCCTGGTAGAGATAGATTGTTCCATGACAATCCTTTCATCGGACAGCACTTCAAACTTTCTGGTGGAGTTGTACCAAGTAAGGATGTCAGGAAGGAAATAGGTAAATGGTGATAGGAGAGCGGTGTGGAAGAGGATGTAAACGGGACTATTGCAGTTGAACATTGTTTAAGCATAAGAGAGCATACCAGTATCCGTGACAGGACGAGTGGCGCTCTTAAAAATGATAGCGCTACCCCGTCTGTTGTACTTTTTCACCACTCCCCGCTATAGATCCCGAGAACCTTCTTCAAAGAACTGATCTCCGTGATCACAGGCTTCCTGTGGGGGACAGGCAGGTGACGTTTGGCACTCACAGTTCTGCAGCAACCACTCGAGGAAGGGGAACTGGCTGCCCCCAACTTTGAAGCATACCATTTACGGGCCAATTACAATGGCTGACTCGATGGCTAGCCGGCTGAACAATGCTGGATAGGGAGATTCCCCCTTTTGCCACGGACCTTCACTCCCTGACTAGGGTTGTACTTCAACTGGGCACCCCACCTGCTGCTAGCCCCAATGAGCTGAAAGTGATGCACAAATGCTGGCTGCGACATCTTCGCAGATCACAGTGCGTCGCGCCCTGTGCACCTGAAATACCACTGAAATGCTTGCTGACGTTACCGCATAGAAGGGACTGGAGGGGGATTTCATGATGGGAGGCAGCGGGGGCAACCACGGGGGGACCCTAAATGAAGCAGATTCTCTCTTGCCCTTCCAAGACTTCTGCACCCGGTATCAGATTCCCGCACGGCATTTTCTGCTTTATAGAGCAGTCACTGAGACGATCGTCCAGCACTGGCAGGTGGGACGAACAGAGCCACCCATATCGGAGACGACTCAGTATCTAGTAAGCGCCACGGGTACCTATAAGGCAGTGACCTGCCTCTATAAGAAAATCAGATCCGCATTATGCAAGCCGCTAACAATCCTTAAACAGAAATGGGAGACAGATTTGGGGGCCCCTATCACGGATGACGATTGGGGGGGAACACTGGCTCAGACTCCACGGGCCTCTAGGAACCCCTGATTCAAAATTGTCAAAATATATGTGCTACATAGAGCATACCTGATCCCAGGTAGACTTAGGAGCCACTTCGGCCTAGCAGAGGCCAGGTGTCCTAGATGCGGAGAGGAGGACGCAGAATTTCTCTACATGTTTTGGTCTTGTCCAAACATACAAGAGTTCTGGAGACCGACTACACACCACCTCATAGACACGATCAATCGAGAAGTACCCGTTGACCCAAGACACTGCTTATTAGGAGGCTATCGCTAACAAGTCCGGCACAAAGTCACTGACCAGTTCCAGGATTTGGCCCTGGTTTTGGCCAAAAGAGAAACAGCTATGACTTGGAAGGCAACGCTGGGCCCCTGAGAAAGTGCATGGAAGAGAGAAGTGTTGAAATGGGCATAGGCAGAAGAGGCAGTTAGGTAGAGGGAAGCACGGAGAGGCCAAGGACCACTGGAGAGAGCGCGGGCAAGGGGTACACTGGTGTGCGTGTGGGCACATCTGGGGGAGGGGCCACAAGATGGAGCGATATCCCCCTGAACACTCTGCACTGATACCCAATTCAGAGTCCAGATACTAGAATCCGGCACCAATAGGGACCACAAAGACACTTCTATAGTCATGGGAATGGGTCGAAAGTGAATAGAGGGTCCCATCCAACGTAGCAGCAAGAGACACCTACCACAAACTGACACATCGAACTATCTAGGCACATGAAGGAGGAGGAAGGGAGGGGGGTTTTCAGGCCCCCAGCGGGTCTTCTGTCTTAGTGAAATGCCTACTAGATCCCATGACATGTCAAGAAAGACCTGGAAAATAAGAGATGCCATTCAATAGCTAGGTATGAAGCTACCACTGTTTACTTTAATTGTCAAATGTGATGACATATCAGATATATATCATCCTATATGAGACTTTGAAGGTATTTAATGCAATATGGCACAACTGACAAGAAGAGCCCATAAAAGGGTTGTAATGTTTATATTTGAAAACTAATAAAATATGTTTTTAAAAAAAGCATAAGAGAACGTGGCACCATCATTTGCTGTTGCCCTGCATGGGCATGAATTCTCAGTTTTATACTTCTTCTTTGTGTTTGCTGGCAGCTGCTGTCTGTACTCTACTGCTCCCTCAGCATCTTCTTTCCAAGCACAAGCACTGGAATTCCCTGCATATGTCTGTCCCTCGAGGAGCTGGGTACTATACTTCCCATTTCCTCATTTTATCATGGAAAGGCACTCTCAGCATTTGGCTGAGTTTTGATCAGTTTCAGTAATATTAGGCCTATCAGTGAGGAGCAGGATGAGTTCAATAGGACAGCAAGCATGGGGCCTTTGCCTGGACACCCATCATATTTAAGGCATCTCATTTAAAACTATGATGGGGGAAGAACCTGAAACAATCTCGGCCACTCATAATTACTCTGGGATGCAATTCATTCGATAATTTTTTTCTCAATATTTCACTACTGAGAGAGGTCACCCATGCAAATCAGTTTTGGTGCTGATCCAAAAGATTTAAGTACCAGGACAAGCCCCCCATCCTCTGTATGGGATCACAAGCAACCCTAGATAGATTGTGGCCTTGTTGGGCTTTATCTGTGTGGTACACCATGAATCCTGTGACAAAGCCAACACCAGACCAATGGCTACACTACCTGTTGAACTTGAGGCATTTTATTGATGAGTGCAATCCTTGGATAAATCTGAGCTACTTGTAATTAGCGTGGGTGAAGTTCTAGTCAATTGTTTTTGTGGTTATGATGCTACTAAAGACGGGTACCAGTCATATGCAAATTAGCAGTGGTCTTATTCCAAAAGGAACAAGTCTCCATGAACAAGACAACTGCACTAGACTAGACCTCTGCTCCTCCCCTCCACCAATTTCAGTGCATGTTATTTTGCTGCATGAACATATACCAGGGCGAATGATCAGGGACAGTGATTATAAATTACAGTGTGTCATGGGGGTTGTAGACAAACAATTTCTAAGTATAAAGGAGACTTGGAAAAGTAGAGATCCATCGATTTCCTTTTTGCTTTCAGCCATAGTGCTGACCATGCCACTTGTGCTCAGTTATTAAGATTAACCACCAACCTATGATATTGGTAAGTCACTAATGAACAACTAAATTAACCCTATTTTAAATGTGGCCATATATCACAAAGCCATCTGTATAAAACATGCAAAATGTGCATGAATATAATATGTATGTATTAATATGTTTAAACCCAAGGTCCTTACCACACAAGTTGTAAACAAGGCAATGATTGTTAGAACGTACCCTCTGTCGAGGCATGACAAGGGGGCTTGCACATCCCGAGGAAGAAAAATTTCAGGGATTCTCATAGTGCTGTGGTACCCCCAGGCCATGGGGAATCACTGGGATGCAGTCTACACCACTGCTGCGCATGCATGATAGTGCAGGGGACTTCCAGAGGCTCCCCATGGCTTAGGGATCTACCTCTGGTGAGCTTTCCACCAGACAGGCTGCCAGGCAGAAGAAAGATGTCTCCATTATCACCACTTCCTACCTTCCCCCTGCTTTGTCCCTAGTAACAGGAGGCTAGGTGGAAGTACCTAGCAGGAAGAAGAATACTGTCTTCCTCCAAAACGGTAGCTTTAAGACATCTGAAGACCCTACATCTGGACTTGCAAACAAGGTTACCACACATTACCTTCCCCAAAAACGTATAAGAATTAACCCTTTCTAGTTTTCAGGAGCCCAAGGCCCAAGGACACTTAGAGCATTTAAGTTTCCTCTTGACACAGTTTTACTCTTCGAGACGTTAATCTTTAAATGGTATCTAACCGCATACTGTCGCAAAGCCTGCAGGTGACTATATAGACCCTCAGGAGTCAGGTCCAGAATTATGTCACCTGCGTACAAAAGGCAGTTCAACAATTTACTGGCAGTAGAGGATGCTATGTCCTCGCTCTGCAATAGACAAGCAGGAAGATCGGAAATATATAGGGAGAAGAGTATAGAGGTCATTAGGCACCCTTGTTTTAAGCCATTTGGGGTTGGAATTGTCTTAGATAGGCCCCAATTCCCTCCTAGCAGAACTCTGGACCAGATGGAAGAATAAAAAGCAATGATTAGGTGTAAGAGGGTGCCTGGTATACCCAATGTTAATAGCTTCCTCCACAAGAAGGATCTATCCACTTTATTGAAAGCTGTGGAGAAATCTATAAAAGTCACATAGAGCACACCTCCTTTCAAGTTTACATATTTTTCATTAATTACCTGAAGAGCCAATATTTTATCAAGTGTTCCATGATGTCTTCGAAACCCAGTTTGCTCCATTGGGATTGTATTATTCTCTTCTGTCCATTCATTTAATAAAACCCAGGAGGCATTTTGTGAAAACTTAGCCCTCTTAGATGCAGTGGACAACCTGTTGATAATTCTCAGGCAAATTACGATCACCCTCTTAAAAAGAGGGACTATAATACTCCCAGTCGAATAGGGAGGGATTCTTCAGGCCATATAGCAGCTATTAGAGACCCGGTACAGAATGTCACTCCATTGGGATGATTTTTGTTTTAAAACAGAGATGGGGACTTCATCAGGCCCCATCGCAGAAGAGGAACACATCTCTCAAATGGCAAGCTGGATTTCTTTTTCTGAGGAAGGGTCATGCATTTGAATACTAATTTCAGGAATGTTATATCCCTTCTCCTAATCATTTGCCGCATACAATTTAGAAATAAATGCAACCCAACTAGCTTCCTGGACAGGCACATGTGGGTCTAGAGTGAAATCTCTTCATGTCTCCGCTACTTTAGTCCACAAAGTTCTTGCCTATCCACTAGTAACTGCCAATCTTAAATCCAGCAATACACGATCACATTCCTCTCTTTTCAAGCGGACCTTAAGCCTACACCACCTCTGCCCAGAAAGCGAAGCAGTGTTGTCCTTATTAAAGCAAAGTGCCATGTTTTCTCACTGGAGCATTCATATCTCTATTTAGCAAAATAATTGAAAGGGGAGTTGGCTTGAAACTAGTGTTGACTGGATTATGGTTTGCTTCTACTACAAGCTGCTTCATAAACTGTGAGAAGCTTTCTAAGTCAAAACCCTCCCAAACATCTAGTTTTCCCAAAGTGGATTGTGATTTACTCTTCGATAATGTGATCGATCTATGATTCCACTGGGACCTTCTGTTCCTTTATCAAACTTAGAGGTAACTCCATCAAAACCCCAGGGGTCCATATGAGATGTACTTACTCCCAGGGAAAACATCAGCAGGCTATGGTTGATAATGGGAGTGTCCACAACATTTAAGTCACCCAATAAATAAAAGAAGGAATAGGCAACTACCATATAGTCAGGAATTGCACTTCCCCTTGAAGATTTATGTGCGTAGAGTGTGAGGATATCCAATCGAAGTCTCTCATTTGCGATGATAAATTCATTATTTTTCAAAAGATCAAGCAGGAGTAGCCCTCTCTGATCTGTTCTTTTCTTAGTGTCGAAAGTGACGGGGATTCACCATGCTTCCTCTTTTTCAACATCTTTCAATTGGTTTAGTGTATGGCTAGATATTTTACAATTTAGATCCCCTACTAGGATCACAAGGGAGACAAGATCCGTGTCCAGATATTTTTATATCAGTAATGAGACCTTCTGCACAAGCTCATCATAAGAAGAATCAGGTGAAATATAGGCGTTTACCACAATGAGAGAAGGAGCGTCCTGCACCCCACTAGGATGAGATAGGATTGCAACCAAGAATAAATCAGACGAATCTCTATAGCAGTTATATGTCCATTTCTATCTATTAGAGAGAAGAATTGCTGCTTCCCCCTTAGCATGACCCCTCCTAGAGGGCATGGATTTACAATCCAGAGTAATATAATCTACACAATGAAATTCCTCAGCACATCATATCTCCTGGAGGCAGGTCACATCTGGCTTTAGAGAAATTAAGAATTGCAATTTATCTCTATTATTCTTTAATCCTGCTGAGTACCAGGAAACAACCTTTGACTCGTTGCTAATTATAAGGTGACAAGGAGCGATTAGATAAACTGTCACTGTTTAAAACCCCTGGCAGCCAATTCCAACTTTGTTTTATTATAAATACTTAGTTCAGAGCATCAAGAGACATCCCTATATGCCACCAGTCTGACATCTTTTTCGAGGTGTATTTGCAAACCTTGAACAGCACCTATCATATTTCCCCTCCGGAATGAAGGGGAGGACAGCCCCGTACACTGTTTATTACCCTGGGAATAATTCATACTTGTGACCCGCCCTCCATACACCCCATACTAGTAGAATGTCAATACCTCTACATTGTAAACTTTCAATGTTTTGTAGGATCGTCTTTACGATAATTTTAGAGTAAAAGAATACCCTTGATTTAGGCCCACCCCTCACATTAGAGAAAGATTTTGATGTCCCTGCTTTGGATTAAATGTAGAGACTCTGGGCCATATTTATACTTTTTGACGCAAAACTGCGCTAACGCAGTTTTGCGCCAAAAAAATTAGCGCCGGCTAACACCATTCTGAAGCGCCATGCGGGCGCCGTATTTATTGAATGGCGTTAGCCGGCGTTAGCCGACTGGCGCTGCCTGGTGTGCGTGAAAAAAAAACACGTACACCAGGCAGCGCCGGCGTAGGGAAAAATGGCGTTTGGGCGTCCAAAAATGGGGCAAGTCAGGCTGAGGCAAAAAAATCGTCTTAACCCGATTTGCGCCATTTTTTTTGGGCGCCCAGACGCCATTAACATGACTCCTGTCTTAGCAAAGACAGGAGTCATGCCCCCTTGCCCAATGGCCATGCCCAGGGGACTTATGTCCCCTGGGCATGGTCATTGGGCATAGTGGCATGTAGGGGGGCACAAATCAGGCCCCCCTATGCCACAAAAAAATAATTAAAAAAAATACTTACCACAACTTACCTTTTCTTCCCTGGGATGGGTCCCTCCATCCTTGGGTGTCCTCCTGGGGTGGGCAAGGGTGGCAGGGGGTGTCCCTGGGGGCAGGGGAGGGCACCTCTGGGCTCATTCTGAGCCCACAGGTCCCTTAACGTCTGCCCTGACCCAGGCGTTAAAAAGAGGCGCAAATGCGGGGTTTTTTGCCCCGCCCACTCCCGGGTGTCATTTTTGCCCGGGAGTATAAATACCACGCACATGCCTGGGAGTCATTTTTTAAGACGGGAACGCCTACCTTGCATCTCATTAACGCAAGGAAGGTGTTCACGCCAAAAAATGACGCTAACTCCATGAACTTTGGCGCTAGATGCGTCTAACGCCAAAGTATAAATATGGAGTTAGTTTTGCGTCGAATTTGCGTAGAAAAAAACGACGCAAATTCGGCGCAAACGGAGTATAAATATGCCCCTATGGGCCATATTTATACTTTTTGACGCAAAACTGCACTAACGCAGTTTTGCGCCAAAAAAATTAGCGCCGGCTAACGCCATTCTGAAGCGCCATGCGGGCGCCGTATTTATTGAATGGCGTTAGCCGGCTTTAGCCGACCGGCGCTGCCTGGTGTGCGTGAAAAAAAACCACGTACACCAGGCAGCGCCGGCGTAGGGAAAAATGGCGTTTGGGCGTCCAAAAATGGGGCAAGTCAGGCTGAGGCAAAAAAATCGTCTTAACCCGATTTGCGCCATTTTTTTTGGGCGCCCAGACGCCATTAACATGACTCCTGTCTTAGCAAAGACAGGATTCATGCCCCCTTGCCCAATGGCCATGCCCAGGGGACTTATGTCCCCTGGGCATGGTCATTGGGCATAGTGGCATGTAGGGGGGCACAAATCAGGCCCCCCTATGCCACAAAAAAATAATAAAAAAAAATACTTACCACAACTTACCTTTTCTTCCCTGGGATGGGTCCCTCCATCCTTGGGTGTCCTCCTGGGGTGGGCAAGGGTGGCAGGGGGTGTCCCTGGGGGCAGGGGAGGGCACCTCTTGGCTCATTCTGAGCCCACAGGTCCTTTAACGCCTGCCCTGACCCAGGCGTTAAAAAGAGGCGCAAATGCGGGGTTTTTTGCCCCGCCCACTCCCGGGCGTCATTTTTGCCCGGGAGTATAAATACCACGCACATGCCTGGGAGTCATTTTTTAAGACGGGAACGCCTACCTTGCATCTCATTAACGCAAGGAAGGTGTTCACGCCAAAAAATGATGCTAACTCCATGAACTTTGGCGCTAGATGCGTCTAACGCCAAAGTATAAATATGGAGTTAGTTTTGCGTCGAATTTGCGTCGAAAAAAACGACGCAAATTCGGCGCAAACGGAGTATAAATATGCCCCTCTGTGTCTAAGAAGCAGGTGAGTAGGGCGGATCTGTTCATAATTAGGTCAGAATCAAAAAGTGAAATAAAATCCAGTGAAGAGGAGTCACCCATATCCTGCATATATGTGTTTTCGCTTCATGGGAGAACAATCTACTGGAGCCTTCTTCGCACTTCTGGACTTGAATGACATTGCTGCTAGATTCAAAGAAAATGAAGGGGTCGGGGCTGGCCCATTGGAATGACTGCCACTGATCCGTCTGAGCTCCTCACTGGGCAAGAAGGTGAATGTGGGGAGACCTCTGTCGTGGGCCAGCCTCAGAGAAGTACAGCTGCCATACTGACCTTGGAGACTCTACTGGCCTTAATGTGGAATCTGTCTCCTCTCTTAAATGTAGCTTTCTACACCCTCTCTTTGAAAATCTATGTTTAGGATGTTTCTTCCCCCTCCATTTATCGGTCTTTCCTTTACGCTTTAGCAAGGTTGATCCAGGCTCCTTCACCCTTGAATCCTGTTTGGGACATGATTTTAAAATTGAGAAAACATCTTTTCCTTTACATAAATTTGTGTCAATGGACCTAATATCTGTCCAACCCGCTGTGTCAGAGTCGAAGATGTATTGTATAAAGCCGGCTGCATCTTCCACCATGGGGGGTTCTTTACTGCTGGCACTACATGACGGTGTTCCCACTTGGGTACCAACATCCACTTGCATCCTTGCTTTTTTCTGTTAGCCACTCCCTCACTGATAAGTGGTGAACTTTACTGTGGATATAAGATCAGCATAAAATCCCTTATCTTTCTTTCTATCAATCAGTTCTTTCAATATGGCAGTCACCCTAGCCAAAACAGACTCCGACCCCCCTACAAATGTTTCCACAAAATAGAAGATAAAAGCTTCTCTAACCTAAGCAGGGAGACCGAAATCTGTATCTATTTGTCCGGACACTTACATGGCATCACTAGCTCACCAGATCTGGCATCACTGATAATTGAGATAATAAAAAAAATGCTTGGAAGGAGTACTGCTAAAAGGTTGCAGGCCAGAAGCAACTGTCGGGTGGAAAATCCAATGGTTCTGAGATAAACTCCTTTTCAAGTTGTCTATATTTCCTACATAGTGCTAAGTCAATGTCAAGTCATTTAAAATCCTTGTTCAAGGACAATGAGATTCTTACACTGGAAAACTGAGGGGAAAGCCCAGAGACCACTCTTAGGATACCCACTTTATTTTTCAGATTAGGTTCCACCTGGGGCAGTGGTGTTAATGTATTCTCCACTTGACTCATCACTTTTGGGGAAACCACCCAGAGAATGATTCCACACGGATTTTGATGCTGTGAATCCCTGATTGTCTCTGGAGGAAGTCCCTTATTAACTTCTTTAGGGAATTTCTCTGTTTCCAACAGATAAAGGATTGAGTTCTTATTTTCCAGTGCAGCAATCAGTGGTGCCGTTATGTAAGGAATTTGATTTAGTTTTTGTGCAGGCCTTCCCCGTTAGCAAGAGGACGGATCCCAGTTTTTTTGCAGTCATTCTTTTTGTGTTTATACAACCTCCCTCCTCATTTCTTCCATTTAGGGGGGGAAAAACACTCCCCAAGAGGTCTTCTAATGGGCAGTTAATTCGATTTTAAGCGGGAGGTGGTGTATACCCCCTATCTGATGCCTCTCCCAGAAGATGTAGACACCGGGCTCTGGCAGGCTGACCACTACTCCAACATTTTAAAATACCATAGAGCTTAGGTTAGTAGCTGACTTCCTTCAACCTCTCCTATAAAAAGAAACCCGAACCATTTCAGGGGAGCTAATTGCCAAAATAATATTATCTAAATGAATTACCTTAAAGGGATTAGTTGCAACTATGAAAAAATAAGAGGGAGCAGGAAGGAGGGCACGTGACGGCAAGCCGTCCCACGAACTAGCGTGACCACTTCTGTGTGCTCTCCCTCCTGGCAAGGCCCCCCTAACGGGGGACACCAGCAGAGTGACACCAGCAGAGTGACCACACCTCCCGCTCACTGCTCCTCTTTGTATCCTCACAGTGCTCCTTAATAGACCCAGGTAAGCTCCATATACTGGGTCAGGCAGGGGCCCTCTATGATACTGGAGTGTCATTACTGCTAGTAAGGCAGAAGTGTTGTAGCTGTAGTAGCTGGTTCAGACAGTCAAGAGAAGGTGAAGAACAAAGGAGGAGAGTGGAGCTCCTTTTATTAACGGCTGTTCGGGGCTTCTTAGTGTCCTTTAATATTCAGTGGCTGTTATGTAGTGACCTGAAGTGAGTGCAACACCCCCTGTGTGCTGCCTCACCCCAGGGGGGACTAGGGAGTGGAGCGAATAGCAGCAAGGAGCAGTAGAGTGGGGAAGAGGTGGATGGAGCAGGTGGGAGGTGTGGAGCAGAATTTGAGGCACAGTAGAGTGGTGGGAACTCTTCACCCCATCGAGGTGCCTTCAAGGGCTGGTGTGCCAAGGGCTGCTGCAGACCGCCAGCTTAATGGGCTGAGCCTTGGAGCTTGAAACTAGCCTCACTGTGGCTGCAGCTCCCCCCAGGGTCCTCTTCGAGGCGTGGTGCAGTGAGGCCTGCCTGGCCTGTGGCGTCTTCGGTACCTGCAGTTCTGCATTCTGCAACCTATCTCCAGTCTCCTGTCTTGTGCTGTGAGCCAGACCCGCTTCTCACTCTGGGTCTACTCCGGTTTCCTCCCCGCACCGCTTCCTTTCTTCCTTCGTGCCATGCCATGTCCTGCAGCCCCCTGCGACTCCTACCGCTCTACTTCACTCCATTTCATGCTCTACGAGTGCTTGTCACATCTGCTTTGTGTCCTCACCTTTGTGACTCTGACTCTTTATGTTCAAGATATATATGCACATGGCCTGCCGAAAATTTTTACACTGGCTTGGAAACAACCCCGACTTGGATACCAGACCAGCATGCATCATCCGAAACACAGATAGCTGGGGATCCCTAATATTCATCTCTACTACCTGGCAACTCAGGTCTGATACATAGTAGAGTGGCTCCAGAGTGAGATGAACAAATCCTAGTGCTTCATAGATCAGAACATGACAGCTAGGCCACTTGCCGAGGTCTTATGGCTCCCTAAAAGCCAAAGGTGCCAGAATCTCTACATCTCTCCAGTTATGAGGGCTACTTGCAAGGCCTGGGAATAACTCTCCTGTTACAAAAGGGCAACCATACCCCGCCACCCCACCCCCCACCCCCCACTTTGAATACAATACGTGGGAACATGGACTTCTCCCCCGGCCTTGAGCGAGCCAGGTTTCAGACATGGATCACAAATGTCTGCAATTGACTCAGGGATATGTTCCATAAGGGCTTCATTCGGTCCTTTGAAGACATCATACAGACATATCACATACTGGAGAGAGAAAGGTTCTATTACTTGCAAATCAGGCAGTGTCCTTCACCCCCCACTTAAAGCAGCAGACACAAGATCTTTCATATATCTAGAAAAGTTCCTTCAGGACCTCTCACCACAACCTGCCACTTGAGCTTCCAGATCTATAACAACCTACTTGCCAACAGCCCACAGACAATCCCGTTACAAAAGGTCTTGGGTGGAGGATGAAGGCATTGCATTAGAAGATAAACAACGGAAGACCATCCAGACCCGGTCGACTAATTTAGCTACATATGCACAGGGAAGTACTTTATATGATCATACAGAGATCGCATAGGACCTCAGCGCAACTTCATATAAGACACCAGCAGGCCCACATTTGGATCAATTCTGGAAGGAGGTCCTAACTGCTGTAGCAGACACTGAAGGGAAGTCCCTAGTTAGGTCCCCTACATCAACATTATTGGGATTACCTCAAAAGAATTCCTATCCCCTCCACTCTCCCAAAAGGGAGTGAATCTCCCACCCCTTCCTAGCAGCAAAACAGATGATACTGAGCCTCTGGGGAAAGATCCCATCACAAATACCACAATGTGGCCGCAGAGTTTATGGTAATTGTTAGCTTATGAAAAGAGTGCATTTGACCTACAAGACGAATTGGATAAGTTCATTAAGATGTGAGACCCAATACTGGAGTATCCCCACAAAGATAATAGAAGCCTCACAAATCCCAATAGGCTCGAGGATTGGGCCTACTGTCACAGGGCAGATTGTTGACTGAAGAGGACATATGGTCCCCTTGTAGAGGTAATATACAATAAAATGTCAGCTATAGAGTTACATCTGCTGCTGTGGCGGGTGTGAAAGTTGGGGCATTGGCTGGTTTGTACGTTGGAAACACGTCCTGTCACATACATGGGAATGACCCATCATGTTGATGTATGCAACCATAAAACAATGTAAAAAATGATTTAAACTAAATTGGTAGCTTTTTGTACAGGTAACGGGGGGAGGTAGTTCCAATGCCATTAAGGTACCTCAGGGGTTAACTTGAAAGTGGTAGAGTGGTGGGTGTGTTTGTGTATAATAGGAAGGTTATAATTTCCAATAACTGTGAGATACCCAAGGTATTAATGAGCCAACATCAAACTGCAGTTTACCTGTAAGTTTGGGTTAATGCTGCTACAGCACAGGTCAACTTGTAACTTCCAAGATGGACGCCCAAAGACAGATGTATGCATAAGAGTAGAACATGAATATCATAGATTTGTATGCCTGTAGGACCAACTTTGCTTTTCACTCTTTTGAGGTCCATAAAGTGAATAGATTTAAATATGGAAACACTGGTAGTGGTTACTTGAATTGTGAATTATAACCCATTCAGGGCGGATACAAATTGGCCAAGCACTTGTCTGAAATTTGGAGTCTCTTCTTAAAGAGGGGAAGCTGAGTATAACGAGATTCATGAAGGAATATGGGCACATCCGGACTTCCCCCAGTAGTAACATCTCTTTACCTGACGACAAGCCATTAAAAAACAGATTTGTGAGAGATACTCAGGATCACAAAAGAAGCCAAAAAATGTTCTCAGAAAAGACAACAAATAGAGCAGTTGAAATGGTTCTCCACAATAGCTGACCACCTGCCATCAGCAAGGCAATAAATGTAATGTGTGAAGCAAGCTATAGTCTTCCCATGTGTGTGCTAGGTGAGGATAACCTCCAAGAGTGGGGCAGATTGTATTGTAAATACACTAAAATAGCGCTTTATAACCTGACAAGGGGGGTATCAAGCTACTCTCTGGGAAAGTCATGAATGTAAGAATGGGAGTCTGGCTTGTGGCATACATGAGTAATTTCTTATGCCATGCACAAGGACCAGAGTTGTGCTCTTTGTCACTGTGCCCCAGCTAGGATACATATGCATGACATTCCAGGGCGGCTTCGATCACTGGACGACAAACACCTCTAAAGCCCACAGTGCTTAATTTGTAGATAAAAAGGTGCCGGTGTTAAAAGCCCTCCTCCTAAACACGCGGCTTCTGCAATTAAAAGTGCGAGCACATAATACTGAGGCAAAGTAATCCTGAAGTCATCTCGGGCCTCTTCAATCCATTAACAGCCACTCCCCGCCCCTTCAGCTCACTCTTGCAGATTCCTGCTTTTCTCATTTCTGACTCTTCTTTTTTCTCTTCCTCCGTCTTTCCCACGTGTCTTAAACAGTAAATGCCTGAGACACAAAACTAAGCGCCGGCCCTCAGAAATAAGTTCCGGTGCTCAGCACCGGAAACAACAAGCACAAATTAAGCCCATGGAGGCTCACACCTTTGTTGTATGCGGCTGACTTGGGCTGGCCAAAGCGCAGCAGCAGCAGCTGGCTAGGTGGAAGGAAAGCATCAGTCACGAGCCGCCTCTCTGCGCTTCTGTTCGGCAAGCTCCGGTGCTGGGCATTAGAAACGAGAAATTCCGGACTCAGGTGAGGCAAAATGAGAATATCCTGGAACAGAAAGCAGTCAGTGCCAGCCCGCTTAAAGCAGTGTCAACACGGAAACCGGAGCAAGTAGCCAAGTCCACACCAATAGATACAGAAAAACTTGCAGTTTCCACGGGTTACTACTATTTAACGATAAATGTGTGCAGTAATGACACTCCCATAAGGTGGGCATATTATCCTGCAAATTTACAGATAATTTCTAAATATGGGGCTTCGGTACACGTCTTTTCGTTTTCCTTTTTAGTTTTCTATTGTAATGCAGCTTTCTAATGACAGAAAGCCTACATAACAAAAACGGAGAGATTTACAGTTTAGGATGTGCATATACCATTGCGGTGTACCAGTATAAAGGGTATGGGGGGTGGGGGGGGGACGGGGGCGTTGGAGGCATTACTGCGTAATACTTTCTGCAGACCAATGACTTCCCTCAATTCACCCTTGGTTTCAGCTCCAGGGCTTGTCTGAATAAGGGAAGAGGAGTGCTTTTAGGGCAAACTTCAGGACACAAAGTAATTTCCTCAAGACGTGTTTTTTTACTGCATCCTGTCACAGTGGTAGCTGAGAAAGTGCAGACACAGTCTGCATCCGGGAATGCTCCCCCGGCTGTCCCTGATTTAAGTTTTTCAATCGCAACATTAATAAGTCGTCAAGTAAGGGGCTGGTTTCTTAACTCCCCTGACATTTTGGAAGTTCCCGGAAGACTCGGCAACTTTTGAAAATTAACTGAAGATTTAGCATCTCTGTCTGATTCTAAGTCTAAAAAAAGAAAGGAGGGATAACGGACCAGATAGGATCCTCCTGCATTGCCCAGTCACACATACCTTCCACGCGCCAAAAATTGTTAATATGCAGCCACGTCCCATGTCCTGGACAGGTTCGTATTAGAATATGGCTCCATCTCTGAACTTTCTGGACAGATGAGCTCTGTGTGTATCCAGCTCACAGTGTGACGGGCCTGTTCATCAGGTAGCCGTGTGAGGTGTGCTGAAACCGTGTGGCATAGGGAGTTGCCCTGTGAAACAACAGGTCAGTGCTGTAACGCATAATGTGATGAGGGACCCTGGCATCTCCCAGATTGCACAGATAAAGACTGGTCTTGGGCTCAATGGGCCCCCACTGAACGGTTGCCCCCGACACCCCTCCCCGCCCCTCGCTCACGTGCTCGGAAAAGCAGAGTGGATTTCCAGACCGTTTAACTAGTTCTTATTCCATGTCACTGCATGCATTTTGGAAGGTATGCAACGGCATGGCTTAGAGGGTGAATGGGCCCTCTGGAAAACAAGGAACGCTGCCCCCCACCCTTGAACCGCCGGGGCTGCAGGAGGCCTCCATTGTGCCTCTGCAACAGGTCTGTGTTATCTTAAATAACATAATATAACTTATGATCCTAGCATTTCTGCCATGCGCCATTGCCATTTACATGGCTTCGTAGTACTATGCTGGCTAGGTCTCCTTTCGGAGCCACACTGCAAGATTCTTAGAATCTATAATTGGGTCATTAGGGGCTACTGTTCCACTGGGATCCACAATTGGTGGTGGATCTACAGACAGGGAAATATCCCCCCAGGGAATCCTACTACTGAAAGTAATGGAAATCTCAGTGAGAAACTATGGGAAGGAAAGAGGATCTGTCAATGCAACTATTGATTCACCCATCAACACCTCATGTTAAAGGCACAAAAGTGGCCCCACCTGTAAACCTAATTATACTCTTCACCCTGGATTTACTTCTAGCCCCAGTCGAGGTACATTCTGGGGTGGAGTTTAGAGAGAGGATCGCCATTCCACTCGTAATGAAGGCCATAGGGTATGCTGTGTTTGTTCTGTGAAGACTTATTTTCTCAAAGCTGTGTTAAAAGATGATTATTATTGTTACTGTGGGTTGATTTATGGGATGTTTGTCGATGGGTGAGAGTGCCACATGCATAGCTGTTAACTTCAGTCTAGTGGTTGTGTGTTGCCTGAGCTGAAATGTGTTGTGTTGTTTAGGCTGCATACTATTCCAACTGAATATCTTTCATGTTATCTCACATGTGGGCGTGTCTGGTATGGTTTAAATACCTAAGTTCACAGGCTGGCAACACTAATGGCACTGACTGAGGCACTAATGTATTGTGGTGGCACAATAGCAAAGCTGCAGGTTAGGCCAAGCAGTTTGACGAGTAAAATGAGGGGTGACCCACATTGGAGTTTCCCCTTTTCACTCACATGTACTGACGACTACTACTTATTCGCATATGAGATGTATAATCATATCCATCCTCTAACTAATTACGTGCCTAAAATAGGTGTTTTTACAATTTTTTACATGTTTTCGCCCCCTACCACTACCGATTGTACAAGGTGGCAAAGAATATGAAGTAATGTCATTAGATGTGGATATATTTAGTGAGCACCCCCACCTAAATCTATAGGTCACCTCTGCTTTGTATTCCATACTGCAAAATAACATGAATCCTGATCACCCCATGATTGAGTAATTAACATAAAAACTATACTTCGCCCCCATATACAAGGGAAGCCAACACACATCGCGAAGATAAGATATTGCTTATATACGTGGACTACCTCTGAGACATATTCTCTATAGGTTAAAATACTGAAGCATTCAATTACTCTGGAACCATTCTCCCAAGGTGTACTATACGTCCCATCATGCCATGAACATAGCTAGCCACAAAGCAAGGACTCCTTCCCTATAGCTAGCAGCAGCACCTCAACAAAGGACACCCATAACACATTCCATTTAATATGATAGTTCCCATGTAGCCGGACAGCATATGAGACAATATATTATGAAAGGGTGCAACACCACCTTTAATATCAGCAATACAGAACACATTCCCAAGAATTAAACCACTCGTGAACCACTGTCCCAACTTGTACCACATTAGCTCTCAGCTAAAGGTAAAACGTGCATTCCCTACAGCTGCTATATGAGGTTTATCATGAAGTGGAGGAATCCTGTGTCATGACTAACATTTCTTCCAATCCCTAAAAGTTTATTCCCTACATCTGGTACATGAGAATTCCGTAACAGGCTGAAGTTGAGTGGGCTTAAACTATAAAAAAAAAGTATGTTCATTTCACCGGGTATGGCCACAATAAAACAGCACAATCTGGTGGCACATGTCTAATGAAAGAATCCTGTTTTTGTAGCCCCAGTCATGACAACATGGCGACTCTCCAGCCATCTCAGGCACCACAGGTCTTTGTGCTATGTGGTAAGTTTGAAGGTATCCACTTCCTACGGCCCCTCCCAAGTTTCTCGAGAGGGTTGCCAGTCTAATCTCAAAGTATTATTCCCCAGCAGAACCATCTTCACTCCTGTCCTAAGGAGAACCCCTAGTAAATAGGTTTTGAAACGCACTGCCGTATTGCCCCCCTACCAGGACAAATGGACATTTTAATGGACAGAAAACAATTTACAAGTCCTCACACTTGGTATTGACCATTGACAGTGGGACAAATACTACACCCTGTGAAGAACTAAATGAAACCATACCCCCGCTTGGAATCCAAGCCAGTTGACTGGTGAACACTAGCTTTTACCAAACCAGACAGAAGAAGAAAAAAACATTTTCTATGAAAATGTACTTTGTCAACATTTCTTGCACTTAGAACACTTCCCTAATGGTGATGGGTTATTGTCACTTTAGATATCCTTTGCACAGTGTTCATAATTTCTTCTGTATTGCTGAAATTACATGAGTGTTAATTTCATGTGAGTGAATGTTCCTAGCCATTCATGAGGCGCTCTACCATTGTGAGTGTAAATGAAGTTCTTTTGGATCAAAAATAAGATACAATAATTGTGATGAATAATGCACCCTGTAAATTCAGACTCATACTGTCTTGTGCATAGACTGAATTGTTGGTTTACAGCAGAGGCAGTTTTAGTATATGTTTGTATATGGGCTAACCAGTGCACACCTTTGTCATTGTAAATGGAATTATCCAATTCTGCAGCTTTTTCAGAATAACAAGGGATTTATCGCATATGCTTTATAATCCACAATCTGCTACATATTTGCAGATTTCAACAAATGTAAACATATCAAAAATCACTAAAAAAAGGAGCACAAGAGGTGCTGTGCTGCGGCAGGCCATTTGCAAAGGTAAACTTGTCACCTCTATGTTGCTGATTGCTGTATTCAGGTGTTAAACTAGCACTGAGGAGGTGAAACTCTTGCTCTGACAGTATTGATATCAAGGTAATAAAAACAATGAAATAATACTGACACAGACGGCGTCACAACATAATTTACCTTTCGTGATGCATCATTTAAACAACTCTGCTGTATAATAAGTCCACCTTATAAGTCCCAAATGCTCACATTCACTGAGCCCTGACACCCTGAAAAGTCAGTAATAAAAGGACAAGTATAAATCGGTGCATCTTGGCAAAAATCCCTACTTGTCTTCAAATTGGCAATCATGTAAACGGAATCTAACGCAGTCTATTCGGGCAAATCGCTGATCCCCCCTCATTCCTTCTCTACACATGCAAACCGACCCACCAGAGAGCGTTAAACTGGAGAGGACAACCTCCTACAACTGCCAGCATGGGAAACTGGATTTAGAACAAACATGAGAAAGTATCAACACAAAAAAAGAATTGCAGCACTAGTCAGACCTGCCAGCATACACATACTATTAAAATCTCTTTCATACTTCCTGTTCGATCACAGCTACAAGCACTGCATCCCAGAACCCCACCTCAGTGGTCATCATGCATGATTCTAAACACTTCCTACACAGGCTCAATGCGAAGACAACGCTTTTCAACCACATCCACCATTCAGGGTAGAGTGCTATCTGTGTTGATAAGTGCTTCAGGGCTCCAGATAGGGAGAGTAAGTGCAATAGAAATGCTACAATATTTATCCATCAATGTCACAAAATTCCAGTGGTCCTGGTCTTAGAGCAGCAGTACTGCCGGCATCACTCAGTTAACCCAGGAAGGCTCTCTCCTACCCCCCACAACTGAATGTGGTAAGCATCAAATGGGGGGTGACAGGTGGGGGGGGGGGGGAGATTAATGGTGTGGAGTTTGAGCGTGTGGTGATCCGGAAATCTTGTCAGAGACCCCCCTCCCCCCAAAGTTTGGGATACCTCTTCTAATTACGCACTTGCTGTGCCAACTTCACTGTACTCAGTGGGGAGAAAGCCCTTCGCAGCCAGCGTACAGCCCGTTTTAAAATATAAACACAATTTAAAATAGCAAACACCTTTGTTGACATTGTGCACGATGATCTAAAAATGCTTTCCTTTCAGCCAAACCGAGTTTTTCATATCTCTCTTTTCTAACACGCTTCTCCAGCAGACATTCAACCGAGAGTAGGTAGTAGCATGCTATGTACAATGTTTGAAACTGTGTTTAAGGTACAGTGCTTCTGGTAAAAGCACCCCCAGGCTCATGAAAACACAGTCCCATCCGTTCTTTTTGACACGCACACAGACCAACGCTAACAAAAAGAGTGACAAGAGAACAAAACGGTCTCTTGAGATTTACATGTTAATATGTAGTCATGTCCGACAAAGGCACAAATATATAGTAATATTACAGAACACGTGGGGTCTAATGCAAACTCTAATTCTCAGTAAAAGAGTCCCCTGGGTTGATGCACTCACTGCTGAAATTGTATCTGCAGGGTGCAGGTCACACGTCGCCGTACACTCCACCCCCACCCGGCTCTGATTTACATCCCGCGAAGACCGTACCATTAGTACAACTGGGTTGGGTACCAGTGTATCTATTATTACAGCGCTTGGATAGCCCGAACTTTGAGCGCTTAATAAGACGCAATATTATTATGAGACTGGCATACAAAATCCACCTACCTTCAGAGAGCTGAGCTCGCAACCAAAGCCCAACATCAAGTGCAGGAACGACACCATGCAGAGATGCACAACAGCCCAGAGGCTATGCATTGTGTTCGGTGATATGTATCCTCACTAGATTAGCCAGACACAGTGATGCATATAAAAAAGCAACAAAAAACAAAAATAATAACGCAAGAAACCCCAACTAGGAAACACGATGAAAATGAAACCCAGGGAGCAACCACTGTTCAGTCCTGTCACTTGCATTCAGCGGTCTAACTGGGTTTTCGAACAGTTTTGAAACAGTTGTTTGTGTCTCGGTTCGTTTGTTTACATATTCCCTCTGGGGGAGCCAGGTGCCGACCGGAGCTAGGAGGTATCTTTCAGGTGAAACCAGAGAGCCGCTGAAATCACGAAACTCTTGCCAAAATCTTTCTCAAGAATAAAAAAAGCTTTGCATTTAGTTCCAAGGTTGCAGCTTGTTTGAAGGATGCTCGGTTACAGCCCCCGATGTCCTCCGCTCCCGAGGGCTGCGATCCAGATCGGAGCCTGTCCGTACTCGGCAACCTCCAGGGGAGTTACAAGAAACATGTGAATTAAATCTGACACAGACTTTAGTAGAACACAGTCCCATTTTGGCTCTCATCCCATTTTGACAGGCTGCAGTTTCAGCCACCAATAGCGCGGTCCCTTTAAACGACTTCTCCCGCCAACCGTTGCCCCAAAACAGATTACCTGAAACACGAAACCCGGCCACCAAACTCAACGTGCCGCCAGGAAGGAGTCACTCCTCGAACGATTTTTACTTAAAAAAGCAGCGGAAGAAAGCTGACGCGCTCTGCAGTCAAGCACTTTATTACACATGGTTGGTATAACGAAGTTCAGAGTGACGGAAAATACACATATACACCAAAAGCTTGACTTTATGTTTGGATCACAACAGTTGTTAAAACGATACACGACCTTACTAGAAGCGACCCCGGCAGCGATCAGCACGTTACCTGCATAGGTGTCACCTTGCCTCATGTCGCGATGACGCCTTACAGCCAGTCATGTATTTCCCTTTAAATCACTAATCATGCTGGTTGGTGCTCGCAGGTCAAGGCATATCAAGAGAAAATTAAAACTACACGTCTCGGCACGCTTAGTGCAGACGGCTGGAACATTCTGATTCAAACTCATCCTTGTGACATGGGATCAGCTGACAGCTACACATGTACATTGCAAAACAGTGCTGTGCGATTATGCGTATTTATAACACCACAAACGAGCATCTTCTATGACTACAAACGAATTTAGGCAATTACATCTCGACTTTGGTTATTAGGTGTGCAGTGTGCACGCATGATTATATGCGTCTTTAATACATAATGCAGCATGGGAGGAAAATAATGATCAATTTGTAGACACACTCTGCACTCTTCCTTCGGTGACCTCAAGAGGCCACGAACCCCTCATTTGTTTCCAATCTTTGACCTCCAAGCCTTGGCTCTTTCGAATCCGTTTGTCCCGTTCTGGAAATCGGCAATTGTTTTCAGGATTTCCTCCTGGGTATTCATCACGAAAGGACCTAGAGAATAAACAGAAAAAAACACGTCAAAGCAGTGAGGTAGCCAGAGTGCAATGGGCCTTACATAGTGCACGGAAGAAAACGCGCCATTTGTCAACTGTTCGAACTATGAAATTGCGCAACAATCATGATTCAGTAAGGCCACGGTGCACCTGTACCTGCTGCACTAATGGAAGCTACGCCCCTGACTCAAAGACTATCTTTCCAATTACAGGGAAAAAGTGCCAGACACTCGGTGCTGACAAGCGCCTTCCTTCCCTGCCTGGGCCGTGCGCCTGTTCACACACGCCATAAAGAGTCATAGCAATAAAGCCGGTTAGACATTACCACAAACAATTAAATAAATGGGCCATACCAAGTGGAATGCGATTTTATAGATCCTTCCAGACAAGAGAGGCATTCCTCTTTGACCTCAAACATGGGTAGGGTGGCCTGTCTGCCCTTTAACTGGCCAGTGTAAAACCAAAAAAAGGAGTTTGAGCAGTGAAGTAAAGCTGTTGGGTTGCGCAAGACCTGCGCCCACTGTGACAGGCAACGGAACAATGAGGGAATTGCAGTCTTTCCTCTTCGATACAGTGGCACAGAAGAAATAAAAAGCATACCAGCGTGTTTTAGTGCAGGTACTTGCGAAGCAGCAGTATACATTGTGCTACACTGTAGTATTTGTACAGAGCCTCCTACGCCTGAGGTGGCCCCCAGCTGCTTGCATTAGATCGAGTAAGAGGTTGCTCTTGCTCTGCGTGGCTGGCAGTGTGTAAGTTTAGTGAGATCTATGTTGGAAGCGCTGGGTATTGTGCGTAAGGTTCCGAAAAGAGACCGAATCATATTTGTGAATACTGACAATCTGGATAGCTGCTTAACCCCTTCGCTGCCAGGCCTTTTCCCCCTCCTGTGCCAGGCCTTTTTTTGCCTATTTGGGGCAGTTCACGCTTAGGCCCTCATAACTTTTTGTCCACATAAGCTAACCAAGCCAAATTTGCGTCCTTTTTTTCCAACATCCTAGGGATTCTAGAGGTACCCAGACTTTGTGGGTTCCCCTGAAGGAGGCCAAGAAATTAGCCAAAATACAGTGAAAATTTCGTTTTTTTTTAAAAATGGGAAAAAGTGGCTGCAGAAGGCGGCTTGTGGTTTTTCCCCTGAAAATGGCATCAACAAAGGGTTTGCGGTGCTAAACTCAGCAGCTTCCCAGCTTTCAGGAACAGGCAGACTTGAATCAAAAAAACAAATTTTTCAACACAATGTTGCCATTTTACTGGGACATACCCCATTTTTGCAATTTTTTGTGCTTTTAGCCTCCTTCCAGTCAGTGACAGAAATGGGCATGAAACCAATGCTGGATCCCAGAAACCTAAACATTTCTGAAAAGTAGACAAAATTCTGAATTCAGCAAGGGGTCATTTGTGTAGATCCTACAAGGGTTTCCTACAGAAAATAACAACTGAAAAAGAAAAATATTGAAATTGAGGTGAAAAAAACATAAATTTTTCTCTACGTTTTACTCTGTAACTTTTCCCTGCAATGTCAGACTATCGAAAGCAATATACCGTTACGTCTGCTGGACTCCTCTGGTTGCAGGGATATATAGGGCTAGGTACCCAGAGCCAATAAATGAGCTGCACCCTTCAGTGCGTTTTCATTCTCTACCGGGTATACAGCAATTCATTTGCTGAAATATAAAGAGTAAAAAATAGCTATCAAGAAAACCTTTGTATTTCCAAAAAGGGCACAAGATAAGGTGTTGAGGAGCAGTGGTTATTTGCACATCTCTGAATTCCGGGGTGACCATACTAGCATGTGAATTACAGGGCATTTCTCAAATAGATGTCTTTTTTACACACTCTTCTATATTTGGAAGGAAAAAATGTAGAGAAAGACAAGGGGCAATAACACTTGTTTTGCTAATCTATGTTTCCCCAAGTCTCCCAATAAAAATGATACCTCACTTGTGTGGGTAGGCCTAGCGCCCGTGACAGGAAATGCCCCAAAGCGCAACGTGGACACATCCAATTTTTTGAAAGAAAACAGAGGTGTTTTTTGCGAAGTGCCTACCTGTAGATTTTGGCCTCTAGCTCAGCCGGCACCTGGGGAAACCTACCAAACCTGTGCATTTCTGAAAACTAAAGACCTAGGGGAATCCAAGATGGGGTGACTTGTGGGGCTCGGACCAGGTTCTGTTACCCAGAATCCTTTGCAAACCTCAAAATTTGGCTAAAAAAACACATGTTCCTCACATTTCTGTGGCAGAAAGTTCTGGAATCTGAGAGGAGCCACAAATTTCCTTCCACCCAGCGTTCCCCCAAGTCTCCCGATAAAAATGATATCTCACTTGTGTGGGTAGGCCTAGCGCCCGCAACAGGAAATGCCCCAATGCACAACGTGGACACATCCAATTTTTTGAAAGAAAACAGAGGTGTTTTTTGCGAAGTGCCTACCTGTAGATTTTGGCCTCTAGCTCAGCTGGCACCTAGGGAAACCTACCAAACCTGTGCATTTCTGAAAACTAGAGACCTAGGGGAATCCAAGATGGGGTGACTTGTGGGGCACAGACCAGGTTCTGTTACCCAGAATCCTTTGCAAACCTCAAAATTTGGCTAAAAAAACACATGTTCCTCACATTTCTGTGGCAGAAAGTTCTGGAATCTGAGAGGAGCCACAAATTTCCTTCCACGCAGCGTTCCCCCAAGTCTCCCGATAAAAATGATACCTCACTTGTGTGGGTAGGCCTAGCGCCCACGACAGAAAATGCCCCAAAGCGCAACGTGGACACATCCAATTTTTTGAAAGAAAACAGAGGTGTTTTTTGCGAAGTGCCTACCTGTAGATTTTGGCCTCTAGCTCAGCTGGCACCTAGGGAAACCTACTAAACCTGTGCATTTCTGCAAACTAGAGACCTAGGGGAATCCAGGATGGGGTGACTTGTGGGGCTCTGACCAGGTTCTGTTACCCAGAATCCTTTGCAAACCTCAAAATTTGGCTAAAAAAACACATGTTCCTCACATTTCTGTGGCAGAAAGTTCTGGAATCTGAGGAGCCACAAATTTCCTTCCACGCAGCGTTCCCCCAAGTCTCCCGATAAAAATGATACCTCACTTGTGTGGGTAGGCCTAGCGCCCGCAACAGGAAATGCCCCAAAGCGCAACGTGGACAAATCCAATTTTTTGAAAGAAAACAGAGGTGTTTTTTGCAAAGTGCCAACCTGTAGATTTTGGCCTCTAGCTCAGCCGGCACCTAGGGAAACCTACCAAACCTGTGCATGTTTGAAAACTAGAGACCTAGGGGAATCCAAGATGGGGTGACTTGTGGGGCTCTGACCAGCTTCTGTTACCCAGAATCCTTTGCAAACCTCAAAATTTGGCTAAAAAAACACATGTTCCTCACATTTCTGTGGCAGAAAGTTCTGGAATCTGACAGGAGCCACACATTTTCTTCCACCCAGCGTTTCCCCAAGTCTCCCGATAAAAATGATACCTCACTTGTGTGGGTAGGACTAGCGCCCACGAAAGGAAATGGCCCAAAACACAACGTGGACACATCACATTTTTTCATAGAAAACAGTGCCTACCTGTGGATTTTGGCCTGTAGCTCAGCCGGCACCTGGGGAAACCTAGCAAACCAGCGCATTTTTGAAAACTAGAAACCCAGGGGAATCCAAGATGGGGGACTTGCGGGGCTCTGACCAGGTTATGTTACCCAGAATCCTTTGCAAACATCAAAATTTGGCCAAAAAAACACTTTTTCCTCTCATTTCGGTGACAGAAAGTTCTGGAATCTGAGAGGAGCCACAAATTTCCTTCCACCCAGCGTTCCCCGAAGTCTCTCGATAAAAATGGTACCACACTTCGGTGGGTAGGCGTAGCGCCCACAAAAGGAAATGGCCCAAAACACAACGTGGACACAACATATTTTTTTACAGAAAACAGAGGTGTTTTTTGCAAAGTGCCTACCTGTGGATTTTGGCCTCCAGCTCAGCCGGCCCCGGAGGGGGGGGGGCAGAAATGCCCTAAAACAAATTTGACCCCCCACTTCCCCCAAACCCCCCCTGCCCGGGAGCGACCCTTGCCTACGGGGTCGCTCCCCCTGCGTGACATTGGCGCCAAAAAACAAATCCCCAGTGCCTAGTGGTTTCTGCCCCCTTGGGGGCAGATTGACCTAAAATCGGCCAATCTGCCCCCAAGGGGGGCAGAAATGGTCGAAATACAATTTGCCCCCCAGGGCAGCGACCCTTGCCTGATGGGTCGCTCCCCATCTCTAAAAAAAACAAACAAACAAAAAAACACGAAAAAAAAATTGCCCTGGCGCCTAGAGGTTTCTGCCCCCAGGGGGGGCAGAAATGGCCTAAAATAATCCCCCCCCCCCAGGGAGCGACCCTTGCCTAAGGGGTCACTCCCCTTGCGTGAAATTCACGCAAAGAAAAAAAACTCCCTGGTGTCTAGTGGTTAGATTGGCCTCATCAAAATAGGCCAATCTGCCCCCAAAGGGGACAGAAATGGCCTAAATATAATTTGCCCCCCCGGGGAGCGACACTTGCCTAAGGGGTCGCTCCCCACCTAAAAAATAAAAATAAAAAAATAACAAAAAAACCAAAAAACAAAAATGATCCCTGGTGCCAGAGGTTTCTGCCCCCGGGGGGGCAGAAAAGGCCTTTTCGAAAAATGCCCCCCCGGGAGCGACCCTTGCCCAAGGGGTCGCTCCCTTATGTAAATATCTGGAAAAAAAAAAATCCCTGGTGTCTAGTGGGGTTTCAAAAGCCGGATTGCAAGCAATCCGGCTTTTGAAACCCTGGGAGAGGCTTCAAAGGGAAGGAAATACATTTCCTTCCCTTTGAAGCCCCTCCGGGCCTTCCCCAGTGATTGAAAGAGAAATGCTTTGCATTTCTCTTTCAATCGCGCTGGAAGCAGAGCTTCCAGAGCGATGGGGGAGGCCCCTGTGACTAATCAGCGTGCGCTGACGTCACAAGGGGGGTGGGGGTGATGTCGGGGGTGGAAGGGGAAGGTCTTCCCCTTCCATCCCCGCCTTGGGGGGGAGGTGGGTGCACAGGGGGGGCGCGCTAGCGCTCTCTCAAGTTCCCGTGTGCCTTGGACGAGGTGACCTCATCCAAGGCACACGGGAACTGTAGCCCTGGACGAGGTCACCTCGTCCAGGGCACAGAACCGGTTAATAAGATGCCTGGTGGCAGCTGGTGACCCTTAAAAGAGGTGAGGCGTAATCTTTGGCTCGAATTCCAAAGAGCTTTTTCTTGAAGGGTTCTCTCACAGCTTCTTGCACTAAGTTTACTGTCTCACTCTGACTCACTCAGGCTCACTTGGTCTCACTAATTCACACAGTCTTACTCTGACCCACTCTGTATCACTCAGTCCCACACATTCTCACTCATTCTGAATTACTCAATCTTAATGTGACTCAGTCTCACACACAGTAACACTCAGTTACACTCACTGTCATTCTCCCTCACTCACATTTATTCTCACACATACTGGTCCTTTCTGTCACTCATTCTCACTCACTCTGACTCATTTCTTCACTGATTCTCTCTCACTTCAAGTCACACACAAAGTCACACAGTCATGCTCACAGTGCTGAAATGGCGCAGGCGCCTTCATGCATCTGCGTCAGCAATCAAACAATGTCACTAACTGTCTCAGTTTGTTGCTGGACCCGAAGCAGGTCTCATTTCCTTTTTATTATATCAAGAGTGAGTAATTATTCACTCTTGGTATAATAAAAATGAACCATAAAACAAGGAGGGTGTAGTGTAGCTGTGGAGCCCATAAAGCAGAGCTGCCACTCGTCCAGGGACACTCATTCATCAGATCAATTCATCCATTCAATCATGCATCCTTTTACTTATCCACCCCTTTCATCCATCCATTCACCCATCCTTTCAATCATCCATCCATCCTTTCGCTCCTTCTATCCACCCTTTAACTCCAACCATCCATCATCCTCCCTTTCACTCAGCCACCCACCCTTTCACTCATTCATCTATCCATCAATTCACCCTTTCACTCATCCATCCATCCGTCCTTTCATCCAGACATCCATCTACCCTGCCTTTCACTCATCCAGCCATTGTTTTACTCATCCATTATTACATACATCAGTCACCCATCCATACTTTCACTCATCCATCCATCCATCCATCCACTCATCCATCCATTTACCCTTCCACTCATCCATCCTTTCACTCATTCTACTATCCACCCATCCTTTCTCTCATCATCCCTCAGCCCAACCTTTCACCATCCATCTATCCATCCATTCTTCCTTTCACTTATACACCCTCCCTGCCTTTCAGTCTTCCATTCTTACATCCATCCTTTCACTCATTCACCCATGCACCTGTCTATCCACCAATTATTCCAACCATCCATTCATTCATTTACCATACTTCCTTTCACTCACCCCAAGTTAATTATGAGCTTTTGCCTGCTGAGCTGCAAAAAGAAGAGGCCCATCAAGAACCCCACCCTACTGTTGCTGCCAAAGCATGGGGGTGGTTGACAATGCTCCTGATGTAGGCAGAAGCTTAACTGCACACTTACTTCTTAGTCCACTAGTGCAATTGTTGTCTTCAGCTGGGTACTCCCCTCTCATGGGCCTCTATGGTCAAGATAAGGAGCACTCTGTCCTGCTCAGCTCCATAACGTTTTTTGCCAAAGTGAAACCAAATGCAGTACTAAACATGTGTTACTGTCAGGAAAGTAGCCCCCTGCACCCCTCCTAAAGCCTGCCCCTCCGTGATGACCAACAAATTGTTGTCACCCACTCCCTCCTTGTCTCATCGGCCTGCCCCACCCCCAGCCGTTGAAGTGGATTGAGTTTTGTAACTCCTCCAAGGGCCACTGTTTATGCACTCCAAAAGCAACTGAATCCCTTGCTAACTGAGCACTTCCTTTCCTGTGATGTCACTCCTGTAGCTTGTGCCTGCAGGTTGAAGAAAACCTTCGCACCTGGCAGGCGACTGGTGCTTGAGCAGTAGGACATTTGCAAAGGGCACTAGAGTTCACCCAGGAAATTCAGCACACTGTCTCAGAGCAGTGAGTTATTTTCAGGTGATCTGTGTTTCTTTCCCTGTTTTTGCCTCTCCCCTAAGGGTGGCAGAGCAGCGCCCCATTTTGCCTATGAACACCAGTCGCCCCTGGTGCATAATCATGTCATTCTTTTTTTGGGGACAACCAGGTTTTTACCACTCTCATACATTCAAGGTGATCAAAGCTGGCTCTTATATTTGCTGAAATTAAGATCCAGAGCTTTAATTTAAAAAGGAGGGGTTTTGGGATCCAAGTACCTTTAAAGTGTCTATTCCGGCTATGTCAATTATTCTAAAAAAATGTGTGCATAACATACTGAAAGTATGGGGAAAATTACATGACAGTATTTAGAGACAATCACAGACGCACATTAAGCATTGTACATATTAGAAACAGGTTAATCATAACAGTCCTTTACAATGTAGAACTTTGTAGAGATACAATGACAGTAGACTTGAGTAATCAGAAATCAGATGTTTTATGTATATTTTTTTTCATGGTTGACACAATAGTAGTCTATGAGCAACAGAACAGCAGCCAACACATGTTTCACACCATGGTAGTGTAAATGTCTGGGGCTTTCTCAGGGCTAGAAAAATAGCATGAGTAATAAGACATGAGAGAGGTTTGTAGTCATGGACTCAACGGTGAAGTTTTGAAAAAGCATATGTCCTATAACCCATAACCAAATTAATGCGCACCTGTAAGTCACTGCAAATTGGTGATAAGCTGTGTATTCAAAATAACATATGCAGATGGATGTGAAAGAACCAAGATGGTTTAATTTTGTGAGTCACTGCACAATGGTAACAAACACTCACTAGAGGAACAAACGTCAACTGGATGAGCAAAAAGCCAAAGTGGTGTCATTGTGTAAGGAGATATGTGTGGTGGGAAGACAAAGACAGTCACAAAGTCACAAAGACAGTCACAAAAGGATTAATAGGTGGAGAGTATATAGGAATAAGGTGGTGGTTGCCTAGATAGTAAATGTCAAAGTCTATGTCTAGTAGAGTCACTAGTATTAAATCTGTAGGTAACTGTAGAGAAGGGTAAAAGTAGTTCAGAAGCTATGGCATTAAGTATCCGCTCTAAGTACTCTGCACTGGGCACAGAATTAGGAGTTACCTCTTAGCTACGGTGGTAGTCCATTGGTAAATATGACTGTAAAGAGATGCATATACATACAGGTTTGTTTGAGAAACAATTAAACAATAAGACCCAGTTTGAGTTGTGCCACCAGACGTGGTAGTCACTTAAATAATAGGCTCCAGAGTACCTGGTCAACAAGGAAAGGAAGAGCCTCTCCGATCCCGGTGATGCCAAGAGGTGCATGTTCCTATCGGTCGAAGAATATAGGAGTGTAGCAAAAGTCTCATCAAATTCACTATTGAGTCCATGACTACGAACCTCTCTAATTACTCATGATATTTTGCAGCCTTGAGAGAACCAGAGCTTGACTGCTCTTTCAGAGATTAAAAAAAAAAACACCAAGGCACATGTTTCTGAAGAATGGGATTGTCAGCTTTGTAGCCACGGAAACTTTGCATACTTGTTCAGGAATATTTCCTCAGCTTTAGTTAGAAAAAGGTCGGACCAATGCCATATATGGCTCACTAGAGAAACCAGAAAGTCTTAAATGAGCTGCGTTTAGCCATAGACTAATAGCTGTGAACAGCAGGGCTTGAGAAATGTAGTTTTCTATGTGCACACGTAGGAGGTGTCTGACCACTTCATTCTAGACTGAATGGGCGCCACATGATCTAGACATTACAGGATCAAGACAATGGTGTTCTTAAACCTGTAATGGAAACCTGGATGAGGGAAGCTGAGGCATAGAACTTGCCTGATGTAAAAGTCACCTTTAACCACTTGACTTACTTGCAGTGCAAGCAACAGTTTGGACCCCAGCTCACCTCCTGGTCCATAGTTTCTGTCAAGCTAGCTGGTGGGCATCCGAGTGCCTAAGGACAGCTGGAAGTGGGATGGTACTTTGTCCAGTTTGTACCGGTGAAAATCTGCTTGAAATAATCTGAACTTAGGGTGTTTAATGCCTTCAAGCAGTGGAACGCTGTACCACCTGCTGAGCCACTGCTTTAGGGACATAGCCTAGGGAACTGCAATCTCGGTCTGAGGGATTTTTGAGCTTTAAGATGATTTAGTTATATACCAAATAGTTGTAACAAGTGAGCTTCACTGACATGATGAAGTTCAGTAAAGGGATTGGATTTGCAATGAAGAGGAGAGTAGTAATGGTGGACCAAGATGGATGCCGGCGTAGGAGTTGGAAGGAGGCTGAAGGGAGGCAATGTTGGATTTTTTGGAGAAGAGGGAGACAGGAGGAAATCCAGTTCAGAATGGTAATATGGATACCAAGGTCACTCATTCTCTTAAGTAGGGTAGGGTGATTCACCAGATTAAAGGAAGGAAAAAGGTCCAGCAGCAGAAGCATAGCAACTCTGTTTGTGTGTGTGGTGTCCTTCAAATCACTCCAGATGGCGATGAAGGCAGACACTGTCCTTCCATCTGTCCTATTTAATAGTCTGCAAGAAGGCTACTTTCTTAAAAGGAAGTAGAGATTTTTTTGATGATTTTTCAATAAATTTGCTCAGGCATAGTCTGAGATTGGGTGAAAGGTGGAAGGGTCTGGGACGTTGCTTTTCTGTCTTTGGAATCAGCTTGACGTGGGAGGTCTTATCATCCTTCAAGAATTTGTTGATGATGGTTCTGGCAAAGACAACACTGTAAGTGGAAACAAGGGTTTTTCAAAGAGGCAGAGACCTTATTGAAAGAGACTACGGATGTGCCCTATTTAAACTATCCACTAAGAAAGCATGTTTTTGCCCCCTAGAAGAACCATTGATACAACACCTGAAGAAAGAAAGAAACTGAATCACCAGAGAGACTATGGCAATAGGAAAATATATTTAAAAAACACTGGCCTATGTTGCAAACAGAAGGTTTGATGTCAGACCTTTTGCTATTCGTTTTTACAAGAGGTAAAAGATCAAAGCTCAAAGACTACAAGCCTATACTTGGAAACTCTCCCATATATCCAAGACCAATAGTTGGGATTACCAAATATTAGTGGCCACTTAAAATGTGGTAACTGTGCGTTGACCACCAATAGAAAAGAATATGCCCACATTTCACCAACTGAAACAATGTGAATGTTGTATTTAACACTTGGTGCACATGAAACCAGACATATATTGACAAATAATGCCGAAAGTAAAAGCACATCTGATACAATATAGGATTGGAACAAAATGCCAAACTGTCAACGCTCGTTCCCTTGGTGTCACCTTATTTGTCAGTAGCACACCTTGAGTATGATATCATCAAGTGGATGAGAGCAATGGTCAGTAAACCATATTTCAGAGGCAACACTGGAGAAATGCTGACAATGTCATGAAGTTGCAGCATGAACTCTATTCATATGTGAATTTGTTCAGCAAAGTGCCTTAACACAATCGAAGAGTAGAACAAAGTCATCTTTTGATAATCATACTTCAATTAGACAATAAACTCTGTAGAGAAGTATACAACTGTCCATTTAGCTCCATTTGCGTTACCACTCCATGATCCTTACACCCATAAGATAAGACAGACTGGGAGTCCTTTGTGTTCAGTTAGCCATCAACTGATTATGTCACAACTGCTGGATATGATCCATCCTTTGTACCTATTTTCCAATAAAACAATGTGCTTGAAGGCATAAATGGTTCTACTCATGCAAAATTAGCATAATGTGTAATGTCAATGTTATATTCCATTTTAGTAGCAGTACTTTTTTGCTGCATGTACAACCAGTTATTTATGTTACAACTTGTGCTTGCCTACACAAAAAATATTAAACCAGATGTGCTTCCTCTGTCTCCTCATGAGATCTCTCCTTCCATCCATTTATTCTCTCTCTTTCCTTCTCTTCTCCCTTTCTAATCACTTTCTCTCCACCTTTTCCTTCCCTTCCTTTTTCTCTCTCTTGAAGACATTCTGTGTGTGAGGATTTGGGTGTATTATATGGTATGGTTATGCAGCCTTACCGTGGAATACATTTGCAAAAACTGTCTTGGGTCCAGTCAGGCTCATTTGAACAACCTTAAGTTCAACCCTGGGTAGCAATGGCTTCGAGCAGCAAGGTTTGAACAAAGGAACTAGTGTAATGCATTTAACGGTACCAAACAATGAAAGAAGAAAGCCACACAAAACAAAAGAAACACTACACCTATTTATAAAAAAAATAGGTTATATTTTAATGAATGTTTAGAGTTCAAGATGATCAAAATCCACCAGAGGGTTGCGGAAATACAGATTTTTAAAGAAATCCAAATTTTTAATCCAAACACAAACAAGCATTGACACCTGTAAAGTTTGAAAAGTTTGAAAAGTTACTCTGACCTGGCTTGGGCGACCAAATCCGATAGGGAGAAGGTCGGGGGGGGGCAATAGGATGGATCTGGACAGTTACCTGGCTATCAGAGCGTTCTTCAGTCCAGTTCTAAACTTTACAGCACGACTGCCATAGACTTCACTGGAGTGGTCCTGATGCTGAGGATACTGGAGATTAAGATGCTCAAGGATCCTTTGGGTGCTGTGCGGGCAACCGGGGTGCCTTTGCGGTTTTTCCTTGGTCCATGGGTCAGGTTGGGCGATTTTGGGTACAGAGTTTGTTGTCTCTTGAAGTCCTTTTTGAAACAGTAGAAGACTACCTGCAGCTGGACTATTGGTCTCTGTACACAGCGGTCTCAGTGCTATTCTCTGGTGAAGGCTGGTTTCCTCTTGGGCAATCAATCTGGAATCTAATGACACTCCTGGGTCCGACTGACTTGGGTGCAACTTTTGACCATCAAGCATGGACCTCTTCGGGAGCCCAGCGGCAGTCATTGGGGATTCTTCCGAAGTGGCTACTGACTTGCTGAGTTAGGCTACTTCAGCTCTTTTGTCCATGGAGCTGGTTCCAGGGGGTCAGCCAACTGATGCTTGGAGTCACTTCTTTGGCCTGGGGAATGACTTTGTCACCAGGCAGGAGCCACCAGCACACTCCTCTCTTCACCAGTCCAAGCTGCAGCAGGTACAGCCCAGGTGCCTCTTTTTGTGCAGTCCAGGGTCAGCAGGGAAGTCTTTCTTCGGTCCTCGTTCCACTTTTGATGCGGTCACTAGCCAATGGACTACCAGGTTCTCTCCCTCTTGGTGATGACTTTCCAGCTACGTATGGCATTTGACATTCCCCAAGTGCACTATTCCGTCCCACTCCCAAGATGTCTGCACCCTTCTTCGGCTGTTAGGAGCCTACTAGCCCAACCCAGAGATCGGGCTACCTGTGGGCTAAACACCCACAGGAAAATGTCTGTTCCCCGTCGCCAGCCCTTCTTACCTGAACAAACTGCAGCCCCTATACCTTAACAAAGGGGATGCCCTCAAGAATGTGATCACCATTTGCCCACCAAAGGCGGATTTGCCTTGGAAGCTCATTTGTTGGGCTTACACCCTTAGTGGCTTCCTGTGAAGGGGAGGTAACACCTCACCCTGCAGTAGGCTGCTACTGTTCTTAAGCCTCGGGGTCCTTCACACTACACCCCAAGTGGGCAGATTGCTGTCTGGTGGCCGGTGACTGTGTGAGGACACTGGGCAAACTAGGTCACATAGTGGCAACTTACTAAAACTTGCATCTCTTAAATAGTGACATTAAATTCAACTTGGGCATCAAGTCGGGTTTAATGCCACAATTAATTTGATAACATAAAGTACCCAGCTAGGTAGTTCAATTCAGAAGTTAGATAGGCGGAGGGGTTCAGCCAGTAACTCTGTGTTAGCCAATGGAGCTACTAGCCTTGCTACAGCAAAATGACAATTTAGAGGTTTTGCTGCTTGGACAAATATATAGAAATACATTTCCTACTTAATTATATACAACTCCCTTCCTTGGGGTTCCACATGCCTTTCTTAGAGGAAACTTACATATTGTTAAGGAAAGTGGGAACTTTGCCAGTGGTTTGAATGGCAAAGTCAAAATAGCAGTGTGACCATTGCTCTTCCAGTCTGCCGTGGCAGGCTAGAAGCCATTTTGTACGCTGTCACACAGGGTGGCACAATCAGCCCTGTCTGGACCCTCTACCCTACATGCCCTTGGTACCCAGAGTACTATATACTAGGGACTTATAAGTGGGTCAGTACTTGCCAATTTGGGACAGCCAATTTGACGTACACTTAATATGAGGTTAGAACACTGCCACTGATTTCTGGTTAGCAGGCCTCAGTGCACTCTCAGAGTTGAAAAACCAGCATCATCAGCCCAAAAATGTGGGGGTGAGCATGCAAAAAGAGGCACTGCCTTACACTGTACCTTCTGAGATCAATCTTGGAGACCTGGTGAAAGTGTCAGGGAAACCAGAAGTGGCCCTGGGCTTTCACAACTGGACTCTAAGGGCTCCAGCCCACTGGCAAAATGCCAGGTCGGCTGTGAGAGAGTACTAGCCGCTCTGTACTGCAACGCAGGGGCTTATAAGAAGCCCTGGGGACAGAATAGAAACTTCATTTCCCAGACTCCTGTGGGCAGTCGCAATAGACTTACGTCACGAGCAGGGCTGCTGGATGAGTCAGTAGGCACATAATACTAGCACCACAAGGAGCGGACTATACTCCCCAAGCTCCTGAGGGCGGCTGCGAGAAACATGCGTCACACTCCACATCCCATCAGGCCCTCAGAACAAGTACTTAACGCACACGAGGAACATCGGAGTTTGCTCAGCAGCAATCTGTGGGGGGCAGACACAGGTGAAAAAGCGGTGTACATACCTTGACAAAATAAGGCATTTGATTTTATACTTTCCCCCCGAGTTACGAGGGAAACATACATGGGTTACTTGGACCGGTCATGAAATGTTGGGAGGGGACTTAGATTACTAGTAGGATTCCCGGGCGGGAGCTGTCATTATTTCGGTGTGGCAATAATTTCATACTGTCTAAGTAAAGCTGCCCCTCTGGTAATTCGGGGTACAAAGGATGCTATAAACAGTGAAACAGTACCCACTGGGATCCCCTGGTGGGAGCCTCTTTAGCAACAAGATCATCCTATTCGGCAAATACAGCTTTTAGGCCCTATGATCTGGTATTGGCAAGTTATCTATAGACTAGTCATTCTTGACAATATGATGATGTGGGATAATCTCCTGATCTATTGTATGCAACTCCATTCCAAGAGTGTGACGTCAGGACAAACACCCACCCCAGATGCACATGGGGGTGCAAGTTTTATGAATGCACAGTTAATTTGTAACAGCTTTACAGCTAATAATATATGTAATGATATATCACATCAGATTGTAAGAGAAGCACAAATTCGGCCTGGTCTCGGGCCCACAAGATACCTAGGATAGTGAGATAATCCACTGAATGTAGAAATACAAGACTTGAAGGATACAAGGATAAGGCCCATGATGGTAGGATGTTCCCATACTCGAGTAAACATACAAATGATAGATTGTTCCTATGTTATTCTATCATGTTTTTCATCAAATTATTATGAAAAGCTCAGAGCAATCTGCAAGGTACCTTGCATGATATGTCCTTTAGATACTAGAGAGCATTATATAGATTGTGATGGGAAACCCTTAATCCAGCATAGGCGGATTTGTGTTTAACAAGGAGTGTCATTTCTTGAGGAAATTGTTCTCTGCACAGTAAGATTCGGAATTGGTGAATTTAAAGAACTCTCTTTTTCCTTTTTTCTTGTACGTGCTTCAAAACACGACGTTGATTTTTCA
Organism: Pleurodeles waltl; assembly: GCF_031143425.1. Taxonomy (NCBI): domain Eukaryota; kingdom Metazoa; phylum Chordata; class Amphibia; order Caudata; family Salamandridae; genus Pleurodeles; species Pleurodeles waltl. Next base: position 740,884,263 of record NC_090447.1, on the reverse strand, counting down.
GTTAGGTGAGAGCAGTAGGCCTCACATGTATGGGTGAATTAAGAGATATTGATAGGCAGGGAGAGTTTTGATAGCACTGACGAAGGCCCTAGACTTGATTGGGCTCATAGTAAGGGCCGATAACATGTTGGCTTGTTTAGGGATCTCTAGGAACAATATATTCCTGAGGACCAGTTCTTTTTATCCATCCCTTTGGTACCCTTTAATAAAAGGAATTGCCTTGGGTATACCAATAGGTATTTTTAGGTTTATTATCTGGATCCATGATTATATCCAGGTGGTACTTTATCTAGGAACTCCCAAAAATCTTTTGGTTGAGTCTGCCCTGGTTGTACCATCTTACCAGGGTGTGGCTAGACGGCCGATGATGAAGCATGGCACTAATAGTGGGTGAGGCGTCAACTGCATTTCTTGGAAAAGTCCATAGGGTGACTGTGATGGTGGTATTGTCTGAAGTTTAGAACTAAATGTTCTCACCTTCCCATTCCTCCCCTTTTTGCTCTCTGAGCCAAGTTGCTATGATGTGCTTAATGATTTGATTTGGGAGAACACAACTAGGTGTCTTTCTCTCACTTTCAAAGTGTGTGGATCAGGTGGAATAAAAGGCTTGTCAGGCCTTATGCTTACATTTTATGTGCTTGATTTATGAGGTACCAAACAGATTGTGAGCACATGTTGACCAGTCTTCTAAATCTATTCCCTGCATTTTAATATGAATTATCATTTGTACACTGTAGTACATTGTATATCCTGGCTTCAACTCTTTTAGTCATCAGCATTAGCTGAGATATAAATATGTTATCTTTATATTACATTCCAGAAGCTATATTTTTTACTACCTATATCTAAAGGAGTTATTTATATTACAATCTGTGTCCACATATTATGTGTTTGATTCAATTATTAACGAACAGATATGAGTACGTACACATTGGCCAAGCCTCTAATTCAATTCAACTGCCTTTTAATTTGAGCTACATAACTCATTTGTTCAACTCATTTACGGTCTCTCTTCTTTTGCGTTCAAGGCTTCCATATTTCATAAACTCCTGTTAAAAAATGTAAATAGATAATTTTGGACCCTATTCTCTATCTAATCTCTAGGGGAACTGAGAGGAGAAGGACACAAGTTCAAGGATGCAGGTGGTGTGATATTTACATGGAAATATATCAATAATCTGTCATATTCCATGACTTGTTTATTGCTCTTTCAAAATAACATGCATGAAGTCACTGTAGTTTTTGAGTATAAAAGGAGCTACCTGTAAGCAATAGTCTGAGATCAGCTTCAGTTCTGCGGCTTCCCAGCCGTTGATGATTAAACCTATATTGTATTGCCAAGAGAACTGTGTCTTTGTTTGTTCTCAGTCAACATTCGTAGCATTCTGCCAGTACATCGCATACCTCTTATGAGTGTGAGAGATGCCTGGGGTGAGTGCATTCATTCTGTAATATGGAATCCGTTAATGTGGTCAAGTTTATTCGATTGCATGCTGTTTCAGAGACATGAAGAGAGTAGTTAGCATCTTTGAGCTTGTGATGGCAACTTTGTAAATATGTGAATGTAAGTATAGTTGAAGGCTGTCAAGTGGTTTATTTTTTTCACTGTATTCTGTATTCAAAAACCTTTAATTTGAGCAGAACCTACCTGTATTATATATATGTTCAACTTGCTGCTGCTTTTAATAAATTGACCCCCCTGCATTGCAAGTTAGAGGGACGGCTGTATTTCCATTATGCATCTGATTGGCAATGTATCCATCAAGTGAGATGGAAGACCACTAAAACCAAGTTTATTCTAAAGTCTGGAGAGGGTCTTGTTGATTACTGTTTGTGGTCCAAAAGGAGCTGAGGTGAGTTTAAAGTTGAAGAGGATGATAAGGTGTTCATAGTAGGTGCAGATCCAATTTGTGCAATGGTGATGCCTCCTTATGGACATAACACTGTGTCAAAGGAGTGTCCACCTGAGTGTCTAGACCCAGACATCAAACTGAAGCCGATGAGGATGTCTAGATTCAACAGGAGGGATCTTGTCAAACCAAATGTTCACCTAAAAGATCCTAATCTTTGTGAATGACTGTGAGTGATGCCTGCAATGGTTTCATGAGAGATCCTTAGAAGGCTGGACTCTTCAGGGGTGGTCTGTGGATCAGAATACATAAACAAAACTAGTCTGAAAAAGTGAGAAGCAGATTAGTAAAGATTTGTATTCTCTAGCAAAAATATTGTAAGCTGGTGGTGGGTTGAGAGTTCCTGAAGAAGACTGCTCTTAATTCAATGGACTTCATTGTGAGATGTTTATTAACAACATTTTTAGATAGCGTGGAAAGATGGCCTCATATAGCATGGTGGATGCATCATTCCCATGCCATGTTACAGTTATGCCTCAGAATGGGGGTGGGGGGTGGAGGTCTGATGCAGTACCTGATATCTGATTCTGTGTTAATGAAAATAAGGAGGTGGGTGGTGTAGGCAGACGTACAAGATTAGTAATAGGAGGTGGAGAGAAGGAGAATTATAGGCAGAAGAGGTTGGGTCATCATTAAGCTCCAGCAGGCAGAGCAGCGAACTGACAGGGTTAGGAAAACAGAGGAGAGTTAAAACGGGGGTTAAACCTCACAGGTAAAGAGAGGTGGAAGGGCAAAAGAGAGACGTTAGTGCGATGAAAGTGTTAAGAGGCTAGCTGAAAAAAAGGCTTGTGTAAAGCATACTGGGGTTGCAGGAAGCGATGAGGTATGAAAGGGAAGAGAGAAGCCTTTTTCTCTTATGTCTCCTCCTCCAAACCTTTTTAAACAAGATTGATAAGGAAAGGGTTAAGGAGGGGGAAGAGGCAACTATAGGTGGAGGTAAAGGGTGACATAACCTCTCTATATGTGAGAATTTTGGGACGCTTGGTGCTGTTGAGGCTTGCACAGCCATTGGAGCTCCTGTCCCTTTAGGAGGGTTTTGACAGGGGAGGGCGCAAGATTTAATATACTTGGTGGTTAGGTGAGTTAGTTTTAGAGTTTACACATCTCACCAAGAATCATCAGAGGTGCAACATTTTGGAAGGCACCCCCGGTTCCCGAAACACAGGTACTCTAAAGGCACAGCTAACCAAATACCACAGAAAATATTATAGTTTATGGGGCTATTCAGGAACAGAAGAGGTACACCTCACTGGAAGGCGCAGCTTTTCAAAAAAGAAGTGTGTTAGGATGCCATGGAATACACCTAGAAGAACAGTGGATTAACAAACTTGAAAGCACAGTTTCCCAAACCACCAAGTACATTAGTATTCTACTGGGTGCTCCTAGGAAGGCATCGCCCACTGGTTGTCACAGCTTCCCATTATTCCTAATACAGTACTCTGATTCACAAAGAACAATTCACATTTATTTGCTAAATTATTTGAAAACTTCAGAAAACCAAGCCAGTTGATGAGAGAACTTTAGAAAACACGTAGCCGTGATAATCGCTTCATGGATGAAAGCCAAGAAAACAGTACAATATAAACATAAGTACATGCCCCAAATACCTCTAAGGCACACTGTCCCGCATCCACGTAGGCACAGATGCATAACCTAATTAGGGTAAGAGAGCTGCGCCACCATACCGGACACGTGTATAGTGATGGCATGTTGTTGAGTTTTGCAGTTTTTTATACACAGTTGAAAACTCGTACTGACAATTCCCTGACATGTGAACAAATAACAGCGGGATGTCAAAAGGCATGAACACACTTCTTTATAGATCAGGAAATACAAATACTGAATTGGAATATTATATTGTTGGGTGAGGGCTATAAACTCATATCTTGGTTATATATGACATGCATGCCTGAATAATCTACACACTTGGCACAACTTGAAGGGAAAAGATAGATAAATGTGGGTGAATCATTCGAGATGGAGAAGAACTTATGGATGTCGTAAATCAGGTATATGTAAACACCAAGGTAATTTAAAACATTAAAATTGTAAATAAAAAGTGTATAACACTGCAAATTATGCACAGAATAGATCCAGGTAACAATGTATATTGACCTAAATGCGATGTTGGTCTTCGTACATGTATGCACATATGGCGGACGGGTGATGCAATCCAACATCTATGAAAGGACCTTAAAGAAAAGTTGAAAACACTGACTGGAAAAAAATCCTTCCTTCCCCTTATATTCTTATAGGCAAAATCCTCCAATAAAATAAGGGCACATTAAGAAATGCATTGCTCCAGGGCAGGCTTATGCTAAAACATGCCAGCTATGTGCTGATCCGCAGTGTGGTTATCAGATGTACTTAGGTGACTGCAAGCAGAAAGCGAAGTAAGGAGACCACAATTGCATGATAATTACAAAAGAAACAAACGTGATACATGGGTAGTTGTGTTAAACACATTGATGTATCCCACAAAAAATAACCCACTATAAATAGGTAGTAGTTGACAAACTATCAACATGAGTGAACTATTTCATTATCGAATATTTTAACTTGTTTTAACACACAAGAATACTTTGGATTAAGGGTCTGACTGTCGTTCCACGACTGACTAGGTTTATTGAACACATGAACTACAACGATAATATGTTGATATAATTGTTTGAAGAATGAGCACTGGTGGCACCAGCAGCGTCGGCGGCCGCAAATCTAAAGGGGATGTGCAGGGGATGGTGTAAGGACAGGGAATAATACAAATATATATATTAGACTTTACAACGTCACTTTATTTACTTCATGACATGTTGTACGGTTACATGAGATTTCTCCTATTAACAAATGCCCTATTAACAAATGTCCAACAGAAAAATCACGTAAATTAGATTGGACTCAGTTGATCTCTCCATTAACATAACATATATGCAACTGTTTCTTTGTGATTCATTTAGATTTATTGAGATTTATTGAGATTTGTAATATTTATTAGTGATTTTCCAATATTTACTTGCACTTTATGTCACATTTATTATTATATTATTATATTTCTTACATGAGATTTCTCCTATTAACAAATGTCCTATTAACAAATGTCCAACAGAAAACTTACGTAAATCAGATTGGACTCGGTTGATCTCTCCATCAACATATATGCAACAGTTTCTCTGTGATTCATTTAGATTTATTGAGATCTGTTAATATTTATTAGTGATTTTCCAATATTTACTTGCACTTTATGTCACATTCATTATATTTCTTTCAAATGTAGTGTATCACATTTATTATTATATTGTTTGAATGTAGTGTATTGCTTTAAGAGAATGACAATACATAGGGTGCCAAAATGGCGGCCCGCAGGTTGATAAAGGCGGTCACGCCAAAACGCGTTCCTGTTTTGTTAAAATAAACCGATCGGTTTAAACTATCGTGGAGTGCTGGAACCTTAATGATTTCTTAAGGAACTGTGTTTGTGGTAAAGACGAGGTGGCGCGCGTCCCATTCCAGCACCATTGGCGATTAGGTGCAGAGAGAGAAACGCCAAACAAAGTGTTTATATATATATATATCTATATCAATATATCTATATAGATATAGATATATATATATATATATATATATATACAAAAACTTACCTTCACAGACGCCGCTGGCTGCCTCGCGCTCCTCTTTTCTTCAGGTGTCCCAGCATTCACTGGGACACCGCCACAGGCTCCCCAGCAATCCTGGTGCTTCTTTGATGCTAAACCTAGCATGAAAGCAGCTTCAGGACATCCCTGGGGTCTGTGTAGTTTCTTCAGCCCGGCAGAGAAACCTAAGTGTGCATGTGTGTTTGTCCGGCCTAAGACGGCTGGCCAAACACACATGCACACTTAGGTACACTCTCTCTCCTCCTTTCCTCCCGTGGCCCAGCCGCACCCCTCCCTGCACTGATAATTAAATATGGTTTTATTTTACAGCTCCTGGCTCTTAGCCGGGGGGGGGGGAGCACGCTCCTTCGCCTTTGTAAAGGAGCTGCCCCTAGTCACCAGACATGCTGGATAGTTTATTGGAATATGTATGTTCTCATATTTGTTTCAGTTTTTTAATTTTTTTTAAACCCAGTAAAGTTGTCAAAAAGAATCTATAGGGTCTATGTAATGCATGACGGCCTTCTCCACAAAAAGGAAAAACAATATACCGGAATGACGTCACCGATGAAATACTGATGCCACCAAATAATATACAGAAGACCTTCTGTTGTGAAGGCTTTATGAAAGCTCCCTAAGGAGCAACACACGCATAGATACTAAGCAACCATCCAATAAATTGGAGTGCTTTGAAAATAGTGACTTAAAACAAATCACCTTATATCAAAACTTCAAATGTAACACTTTCTAACTAGAACTTGGCAACATTAAATATAAGACTGTGCTGACAGAATGTCTTAATTTGATCAGTGGAAATAAAAATAAAATATACTAGTACTAATGACTGAAGCTGTGGAAGTGTTTCTCTTAAACTACTTTTTAAGGCTAGCTATTGTGTGAGTTATTGTTCAGTATAGTAAGACAGAACTATTTGTTTCTCCCACCTCTTGTAGCTTCTAAATGGATTGTAACTGTGTTTTAGTTTTCTCACTGAACAGCAGGTATTGTTAAAACGAGCCAACAAGCTGACAGCTCCAGTTGCAGCACCGGCATGCCAGTGAGAGGTACTGAAACCTGAGATGATTTACGGCAGCATTTCCAGCACCCCAGAGATTAACCTACTGCTCCCTGCTGATGAGCTAAACCCAGAAACGGTCCAGAGATGTGTGAAATTATACAGCATTGGTTGCACCTACTGAGAGGAAATACTATGTAATAGAGTACGACAATTTAATGAAGTAAGACAGAATTTGAACTACATTTATCATGATGCAATGGGGCTGACTGCATGCTGGGATGTGAGGCAAGTTGCTCCCAACTGTTTTCTATCTCTTTAAGTAACACAGTCTCCTTAGCGGGCACAGCGTCAATATGTGTCCTTTGGCAGGAGCCCATCACCATTAGTCTTTAAACTTGACCAACTGGGGTTGGAACTTCGCAACTTGAGAACTGAGGAGCTAATCCGCTACTCATGCAGAGTGCAGCCTGGGAGGGGGGAGGGGGAATTTTACCTCCCTCAGGTTCAGTGTTCATCTTGCCACAGGGACAGGGCGTATTGGTTGGAGTTGTCATTCTGATGATTCAATTATGTATCCATTAGTGGGGGCGAGAGGGGGCAGTATGGGGAGGCTACAGACCTATCAGTGAGAAGCTATAGGGCGTATGCACCTGGGGCTGGGGAGATTATCATGGGCTCCAATGATACAGTCACTTGAGGCTGCGGGGGAGTGCCTTATGTTTCACGGAGGTCTGACATCCAATTTAGCTGCTAGCATTTACAAATATGTATCCCATGCATCTAGTTGTGGTGCATCCCTTTGGTGTGTTATCTGTGTGTGCCAGGTCACGACCTCAGCCTTTGCTCATTTGAGCAGGTCCTGTAGTCAGAGTTACTTCTGGTGGACCTAATGGGATTTCCAAGTCATGACAATGTGTCTCTTTGCTAGGACATATGCCAAGTAAATTAACTTTGTAGTGTGCTTGTTTTAGCTTTTGGGCAAAGGAATTTTCAGGAGGCACCACAGGGGGTTGAATGACAAGTAGTGTCCGGGCAGTAATTTCCATGAGAGTGAACAACACCTCGTCCTAGAATCGTTCAATGATGGGGCAGGCCCATACCATATGATGAAAATGTACCTATGCGCATGGACAGCAGGGAAACACTCGATGCATGCGGACTGGTGTAATGTATGTCCGGAGTAGGTAAAAAAACGGAGTGTATTTCAGGCAGGAGTTTCTTGGCACCCTACGCACTTGCCTGAGTGCATTATCCTACTGTCTATCTGTAATTTCTAACCCGGCAAGGTAGCCCTCCTATCCTTTATGGTTGAGAAATTCGTGATGCGAGTGCCTCACAACGCTCTATAGATTGTGGGAGCCACACACCTATTATGGCCATGGGTTCAATCTAGCCCCCATAGTGCACCCAGCTCAGCATACAGTGTATTGTACGTCAAAGTGGAACATCCATGTCTTTACAACTGTGTCTAGTTGATCTTCCCGAAAGAGAGAGAATGATCCGTAATAACTCCTACATTTTAACTCATTTTATTGTACTACAACATCGTTGAAACGACAACAGCAGAGAAGTGGTGTTTGTAGATTTCAGCAACTTTGCACTAAGTGCCTCAAACATCTTTTGCTCTAGTGAGATGTAGCCAACTCTGGTTCATCCAGTTTTCAAAATCCCTTCAGTTGGTCTGCGGAGGTTCTGTCAAAGATCTTTCATAAACCTTAAATATCAGCTGTGCCTCATCAACATTTCATTAAAGTTAGAGATGATGGCTCTGCATAAATTCAATCAAAGGTTTGAATTAGGCCTTAAAAAAACTGGAGACAAAGGGGACCTCTGGAGAGCACCGTTCGGCACTGTTGACAATAGTGATACAAAAGAGCTCAATTTAACACATGGCTTCTTTCTTGCAGAACATAACTAAACAAAGAAAGGGAAGGACACTTAACCCAATGACAGTATGCAAACAGAGGATAGGAAACTCACGATTAATCTTATCAAATGAAGTGGAGAGATATGGTAATATAAGTATTCAAGTCCCACATTCATCAGAAATTTCAATCAGCTCATTAACAAAACTAACAATAAAGTCTCTGTTCCATAACTTGAGCAGAAACCTGACTGCCTTGATGTCAGGGTGTTGTGGTTGTCCATATACTTTTGACACTTTGAGGCAGTCTGTTTCTTCAAAATGTTGATACTGACTAAAAGCACAGCAATGTAGCAATAAATCGTACTGTCTGCACTATCCAGGTTAGCCTCTTTCAGCAGTGGGACGACAATGGAACTCTTTAACGGTATCGACGCATAATCATCCTTGAATGATAAGGTAACTAAAAAAGGTACTGAAGTCTAGCGGCCAAGGCCTCTACTTTAAATACTGGACTTGGGACATCAGAAATTTAAACAAAGTTGACTTTACCTCCCTTTGACAAAATAACTCCACCCCTACTCCCTGAAAGCAGCCTGCTAGGAGTGCAAGAGTTAACTGATTATCATAACAGAACAGTGAGGGCCACTATGAATGCAGTGGCCACACTTCAACTCAAAAGACACAGGCACAAAATAGCTCACCCCGGTACAACCAAAACGTAATGAACAAAGGAGGGCTCTAACAGTTGATGAGAGAGCCTGGAGACATAATCTCTCATTGACACATCTAAAACAACAACAATAGAGTAGAAACAACTACAAAAAGAACATATGTAATGAAATTGGCCAACATCCCGGAAGTGTGAATCCCACAGTGGACATAAACATACAGGAAGAATCTTGTATTGTTTTCTCATCTTCCTTTGTTAGAGAAGATAACGAAAATCAAAGAGTCAATCACAATCTATTTGGACACAAATCATGAGATGAATCCTTGCAAAAATCCATCGAAGAGAAAAAGTCAACCAATGAGAAGAGTGATACCTCCAACCACCCCTAGATATCCAAAAAAGAGCCTTTTGTAATCAGTTTAAAACCTTCAATGAAGATTATATGAATAATATCATTGCGTCAATGAAACCAACCATGCACTTGAATAACCCTATCCCCCCTAAAATCATTAAGGACCTCCGACAACTGTTTTCTCTCCTCTGGACCCCTGCTAAGGAATTCCCACTGAGATGTGGAGTCCCTCAAGGTTTCACCATCTCTTCCATACTCTTCAACCTTTATATGGGACCGATGACGGAGATACTCAAGAATGAGAACATCGCCTACTCCATGTATGATGATGACTCCCAGCTTTATGTGGAAATTTCCTCCATGGAAGATATCACCCGACCTAACAACACTGTAATTAACACTAGAACTGACTAGCTCGAAATCACCCCAATTTAAACTCTCTGAAAACTGAATCCCTTCTTGTTTCACCACCCAAAACCACCACACCTATATCTGAATGGATCAATCAAGTTGACAACCTCAATTGCAAACCAGCCATCACTGAAACAACTAGGGGCCTGATTCAGATCTTGGCAGAGGGGAATACTCCAGCACAAATGTGACAGATATCCCATTATATCCTATGGAGTTTGCAATATGGCAATTTTGTGACGGAGTATGCCGTCGACAGAGATCTAATTCAGGCCATAAGACTCTCACAATAATCCTGGACAAACACCTTGGCATGCAAGTTCACATCAGTGCTTTCACTCACAGTGCAGTCCACTAATTCTACATACTCAAAAAAGTGAAACCCTTCATCAGACAGTCAGACTTCAAGACTTTGGTACAGTCACTGGATGTACCCAGAATGAACTACAAGTGTGAGATCCTGACAGGTTTACTATAATCACAAACACCTGCACGCAAAACAACTATTACTGCTATGGCAGGACTGATAACAGGACACAGCACATTGATCATATCACTCCTTTCCTCAAGACGCTCCTCTGGCTCCCTTTCGAACTCAAGAACCAGTTAAAATTTGCATGCCTTACACTATGATACTCCATGATACCTCAAACAAAAGCTCACAACATCAGGTGGTAGCTGATCCCTGAGGAGTAGAGTCTCTCTAACTTTCTGAATCTCTGGTGTTCAAGTCAAAGTCCTATTCTTGTACTTTCTCCAGGTCCGCCCAGAGGATTTGGAACTCTTTTCTACCTCAGACTCGTATGAACCCTTCCACCTTAGCCGTCAAGAAAGAAGTTAAAAACTGCTACTTAATAGATTTCTCATGTGAGGTGTATGATAAAGGATGACTGTAGGTCCAATTGACTCCCTTCTACTATAAAGAAGGAGTTTGAATCTCTCAAAAGACTTGTGTAATGTCACTGAGTAACAAACTCTGTGAAAGACTATATTTGTGTTTATAATTTGCTAAGGGTTTTTATTTGTTTTTGTAACGGGGCGAGTTGTTCTATGCACAGCGCTCTGATACATTTGGGTCATGTTCGCGCTTTATAAAACTCTTCAAATAAAAAAATAAAATAAGAGCTTAACAAAAGGTGCAAATGTGATAGCAATTTTGTCCAAAAACCTACCAGTGTCCTGGAAATATTCTATTATTGATTTAAAATAAAATGTTTCCACTTCTCCGGAGGTTACCGGATGAAACTGAGATGACTGAACAGAGTATATTATTTCATCGAGCAGAACCCCAGGATTTGAATTTAGCAAATGTACCTAATTATGAGTAGTGGGTTTTAATCTCCAGGTCAGAACATTTCAGTCAACCTGAAGGCTCAATACTGGGCATGCAGGTTCAAAATGCTTATGAAAAAGTATTAAGTTCAGGAAAAGTGATGCTATGAGGAATCAGGGATGCAGGAACACACCTTATCGGAGTTCACAGTGTTAGTAAATCAAAGACGATTGGCATCCAATAAACTGCAATGCCTCCTAACTAATGCTGGTCTTAGGATACAAGCTTTCTCCAAGAAGCCTATTAGCCAATCAAACTGTTAGTGGCCAAGGATTTTTACAGGTAACGTGAGAAGATCAGGCTATCTTGTCTGCACTGATCAGGAGCTTTCACTGTTAGAAGATATTACTGAATGCTACACAGGCACCTGGGCAGGCTGGTATAGCACAAAGCTTTAAAAGTGTTTGTACTCTTTATGAGAAATGTGAGAAGGTGGCAAGGAGGGCTATGCTGTGCCATCCAGTCCACACAGTTATCCTAAGTAAAATCGGTTTGTCTTACTGTGAGAAAGTAGCCTCTTTCTAGCCTTGTTACCCCCACTTTTGGCCTGTTTGTGAGTGTATGTCAGGGTGTTTGTCACTGTTTTCACTGTCTCACTGGGATCCTGATAACCAGGCCTCAGTGCTCATAGTGAAAACACTATGTTTTCAGTATGTTTGTTATGTGTCACTGGGATCCTGCTGGTCAGGACCCCAGTGCTCATAGGTTTGTGGCCTATATGTATGTGTCACTGGGACCCTGTCACACAGGGCCCCAGTGCTCATAGGTGTGCATGTATATGTTCCCTGTGTGGTGCCTAACTGTCTCACTGAGGCTCTGCTAACCAGAACCTCAGTGGTTATGCTCTCTCGTTACTTTCAATTTGTCACTAACAGGCTAGTGACCAATTTTACCAATTTACATTGGCTTACTGGAACACCCTTATAATTCCCTAGTATATGGTACTGAGGTACCCAGGGTATTGGGGTTCCAGAAGATCCCTATGGGCTGCAGCATTTCTTTTGCCACCCATAGGGAGCTCTGACAATTCTTACACAGGCCTGCCACTGCAGCCTGAGTGAAATAACGTCCACGTTATTTCACAGCCATTTTACACTGCACTTAAGTAACTTATAAGTCACCTATATGTCTAACCTTTACCTGGTAAAGGTTAGGTGCAAAGTTACTTAGTGTGTGGGCACCCTGGCACTAGCCAAGGTGCCCCCACATTGTTCAGAGCCAATTCACTGAACTTTGTGAGTGCGGGGACACCATTACACGCGTGCACTACATATAGGTCACTACCTATATGTAGCTTCACCATGGTAACTCCGAATATGGCCATGTAACATGTCTATGATCATGGAATTGCCCCCTCTATGCCATCCTGGCATAGTTGGCACAATCCCATGATCCCAGTGGTCTGTAGCACAGACCCTGGTACTGCCAAACTGCCCTTCCTGGGGTTTCACTGCAGCTGCTGCTGCTGCCAACCCCTCAGACAGGCATCTGCCCTCCTGGGGTCCAGCCAGGCCTGGCCCAGGATGGCAGAACAAAGAACTTCCTCTGAGAGAGGGTGTGACACCCTCTCCCTTTGGAAAATGGTGTGAAGGCAGGGGAGGAGTAGCCTCCCCCAGCCTCTGGAAATGCTTTGTTGGGCACAGATGTGCCCAATTCTGCATAAGCCAGTCTACACCGGTTCAGGGACCCCTTAGCCCCTGCTCTGGCGCGAAACTGGACAAAGGAAAGGGGAGTGACCACTCCCCTGACCTGCACCTCCCCTGGGAGGTGTCCAGAGCTCCTCCAGTGTGCTCCAGACCTCTGCCATCTTGGAAACAGAGGTGCTGCTGGCACACTGGACTGCTCTGAGTGGCCAGTGCCACCAGGTGACGTCAGAGACTCCTGCTGATAGGCTCCTTCAGGTGTTAGTAGCCTATCCTCTCTCCTAGGTAGCCAAACCCTCTTTTCTGGCTATTTAGGGTCTCTGTCTCTGGGGAAACTTCAGATAACGAATGCAAGAGCTCATCCGAGTTCCTCTGCATCTCTCTCTTCACCTTCTGATAAGGAAACGACCGCTGACCGCGCTGGAAGCCTGCAAACCTGCAACATAGTAGCAAAGACGACTACTGCAACTCTGTAACGCTGATCCTGCCGCCTTCTCGACTGTTTTCCTGCTTGTGCATGCTGTGGGGGTAGCCTGCCTCCTCTCTGCACCAGAAGCTCCGAAGAAATCTCCCGTGGGTCGACGGAATCTTCCCCCTGCAACCGCAGGCACCAAAAAGCTGCATTGCTAGGAACCGCGACTTTGCAGCTACTCCGGCCCCTGTGCACTTCCGGCGGAAATCCTTTGTGCACAGCCAAGCCTGGGTCCACGGCACTCTAACCTGCATTGCACGACTTTCTAAGTTGGTCTCCGGCGACGTGGGACTCCTTTGTGCAACTTCGGCGAGCACCGTTTCACGCATCCTCGTAGTGCCTGTTTCTGGCACTTCTCCGGGTGCTACCTGCTTCAGTGAGGGCTCTTTGTCTTGCTCGACGTCCCCTCTCTCTGCAGGTCCAATTTGCGACCTCCTGGTCCCTCCTGGGCCCCAGCAGCGTCCAAAAACGCCAAACGCACGATTTGCGCCTAGCAAGGCTTGTTGGCGTCCTTCCGGCGGGAAAACACTTCTGCACGACTCTCCAAGGCGAGAGGGATCCGTCCACCAAAGGGGAAGTCTCTAGCCCTTTTCGTTCCTGCAGAAACCTCAGCTTCTTCTGTCCAGTCGAAGCTTCTTTGCACCCGCAGCTGGCATTTCCTGGGCATCTGCCCATCTCCGACTTGCTTGTGACTTTTGGACTTGGTCCCCTTGTTCCACAGGTACCCTAGATTGGAAATCCACAGTTGTTGCATTGCTGGTTTGTGTCTTTCCTGCATTATTCCTCTAACACAACTATTTTGTCCTTAGGGGAACTTTAGTGCACTTTGCACTCACTTTTCAGGGTCTTGGGGAGGGTTATTTTTCTAACTCTCACTATTTTCTAATAGTCCCAGCGACCCTCTACAAGGTCACATAGGTTTGGGGTCCATTCGTGGTTCGCATTCCACTTTTGGAGTATATGGTTTGTGTTGCCCCTATCCCTATGTTTCCCCATTGCATCCTATTGTAACTATACATTGTTTGCACTGTTTTCTAAGACTATACTGCATATTTTTGCTATTGTGTATATATATCTTGTGTATATTTCCTATCCTCTCACTGAGGGTACACTCTAAGATACTTTGGCATATTGTCATAAAAATAAAGTACCTTTATTTTTAGTATAACTGTGTATTGTGTTTTCTTATGATATTGTGCATATGACACTAAGTGGTACTGTAGTAGCTTCACACGTCTCCTAGTTCAGCCTAAGCTGCTCTGCTAAGCTACCATTATCTATCAGCCTAAGCTGCTAGACACCCTATACACTAATAAGGGATAACTGGGCCTGGTGCAAGGTGCAAGTATCCCTTGGTACTCACTACAAGCCAGTCCAGCCTCCTACACTTACCATTAGTAGATAGACCAAGTAACATGGCAATTGAAAAGAAAAGAAGCAGGGTGTTTTGTGTCACAGAACAACCACACAACAATTGAGTACAGAAATAAGGGACTGAAGTATTTGTGAAAACAAGATTTGTCAAAACATGTAAGAACAGGCTGACGGATCAAACGTTATAGTAAAAAGAAAACTGAAAAAAAGAGAGACAACTGAAAATGGAAAAATATAGAGAATAGGTAAATTATTATCTCATCCGAAAATCCATCAGCAAACGGCAGGGAGGTAAGGTTATTCACTAAAGGGGAAGAAATCAGTCACAAGGTCAAAATTGGTGGTAAAAACTCAGTTATCCAGATCTGATGCACTGTGCTCTCCGGATATAATTTATATGTAATATAAAAAGCTTTGAGTAATTTTCAATGTTGTCTCGAAACATAGATACAGCAGATGGTGAGTTTTAGAGCGCTCCACCCTCTTGAGAAATTGTTTTGGGGAACCAATAAACACAGACGTAGAAAACATAACTTACAACATGGCAAATGCAACGAGATGCATTTACCACGATGCCATCACCACACTTACCAGAACGACTCCCTTTTTCTCTGCCTTAACCACGCATGTGCTGAACAACGCACATACGTGGTTAAGGCAGAGAAAAAGGGAGTCAGCATCGAGAAAGGACACAGTCAGGTAAGTGGGGCTGGGGGGTAGTTTTGTTTATAGGGTGGAGTGGGGGATTGGGGTAATTTTGTTTTTAGGGGTAGGGGTGTGGGGTCAGGGTAATTTTGTATTTAGGGCAGGTGGGCTTTTAGGGGAGGGGTGGGGGATCGGGGTAATTTTTCTTTTAGGGGAGGGGTGGGGGGTCGGGGTATTTTTGTATTTAGGGTGGGTGGGGACGGGTTTTTAGGGGTGGGGTGGGGTAATTTTTTTTAGGGGTGGGATGGGGGTCGGAGTAATTTTTTATATAGGGGTGGGTTTTTAGGGGAGGGGTTGGGAAATAGGAGTAATTTTGTATTTAGGGCGGCAGAGGGTTGGGTTTTTAGGGGCAGGGGTAGGGGGGTTGGGGCAGTTTAGTTTATAGTGGCAGGGGCGGGGGGTCGGAGTAGGACTCTGGAAGTAAATGGGGCTGGGAGAGGATTGAGGGAAGTTTTTAGAGGTGGGGTAGTCTTTAGGGGTGGGGGTGGTTGGGTTATTTATTTTTTTAAGGGGCGGGTGGGGAGCGGGGTAGTTTTGTCTTTAGGGCGGGGGTGGGGGGTCGAGGTACTATGGTTTTTGTGCGGGGTTGGGGTAATTTTGTTTTTAGAGGCGGGGTGGGGGGTTCGGGGTAATTTTGTATTTAGGGCGGGTGGGGGGTCGGGGTTTTTAGAAGCGGGGTGGGGGGTCGGGGTAATTTTGTTTTTAGGGGCAGGGTAGTTTTATTTTTGGGAGTGGGGTCGGTTGTTTTTAGGGTGGGTGGGGGTTGGGGTAGGTTTTGGGGCTCAGGGTGGGTGGGGGCATCAGGGTAGTTTTAAGGGGCTTGTGTAAGGGGGGTCTGGTAGTTTTTTTTGGGGAGGGTGGGGGAGTCAGGGTAGTTTTATTTTTTGGGCAGGTGGGGGGTCGGGGTAGTTGTGTTTTTAGGGCGGGTGAGGGGGTCGGGATAGTTGTGTTTTTAGGGCAGGTGGGAGGATCGGGGAAGTTGTGTTTTTAGGGCAGGTGGGGGGATCGGGGAAGTTGTGTTTATAGGGCAGGTGGGGGGGCTGGCATGCCAAAACCACGCATGCCGTTCCACACATACCTTTACTAGGCATGCCTTTACAATGAAAAATCATTGTAAAGGCATGCGTGGTAAAGGCATTCGTGGAAACAACGCGGTTGTTGTTCTGACCGGGATGTTCAGGCATGCGTAGTTGGTGTATGCATTGTTCCATCATACATCCCACAGACATCTGCTTTTCCTTCGCCGCACAGGTCAACAGGAAATTTTTCCAGCCCAAAAGGAAACCTCCAAGATTCACAAAATCCTTCAGATCCAAACTCACGGGTGTTTTGTGACTGGATTTTCAGTATGTAGTTCAATATGGTGCAGAGTTCATATTCAGCTTTCATAACTGACCATTCAGTAGCAAAACCACTGCTGACCTACGTAAAATGAGTTTGGATGTGAACTGTATTCTTCAGCAGCCTAGGTCCACAGAAGTGGGAACTGAATTGAGGAGGTAAAAGTATGTAATATTTGTAGAGCACGTTCGCTTAAGTCTCTTTAGTAGACCCCATGCAGCAGCCGAGGTCCCAAATTCAGCGTTCCAAAAACAAATACACAGAGAAAACATGGATGGTAGGTGCGCATTATCTCTCAAGAAGGGTGATCACCTTACATACCATGAAGATTTTAGGTAGATATATGTGTAGCTACGAACAGCTATCCTTGCATGTATATACTACCTCCACAATATAGCGCTAGTCGATATTCTGGCTATGTTACTTTTCTAGGGCAATCTTTTGAAACGACATTATGGTAGAATACTAGGCCAGGGAACCTATTAGCTATGTAAGGCTAAATGTATTAATGAGGTGTAAAAATGTAAATTCAGGAGATTAAAGGAAAAGGAAAAATCAAAGAAAATAATGTTAAACGGTTAGAAAAGAGGACGAAAGCATCTGAAGGTAGAGACAAAATGCAAATGTATTTGAAAATGCTTTACAACATATTCTTGCCAAAGCTTATCTAGGTAAAATGAGTAGATGTTGTCTGTGATTATTTTCTTTTTTTAAATATTATCGATGTTGGGGTTTTATGCCATTTTGTCTCTGTTGAGAATGAAGCTGTGGATGCGGTGGTAGGAGGCAAAACCAGCACTTGGAAGTTTGATTCACAAAAAAAAGTGGATCTTCATGTGTCTATACATAAACCTGTGCAACCTCTTCCCTCATTCACAGGAGTGACATAAGTGACAATCTACATTTGCAGATTCAGTGCAGATTCTCTACAGTGTGTTTTGGATTAAAAACATTTGCAACACTTCACAAATACATTCGGCTTTCTTTTCTCTTCCTAGTGTAAGGATTTCTCCATCTAGATATATCCCTGCTGTGATAAATAGGCATAAACCCTGGAGTGCTCTGTGGTCTTCACCACACTTCTGCTACTAAACCAGCACCATGTTCATTTGGGTGTGAGCTCAGAAGTAGTTTGTAAAATACACTACAAGTCTGTTAAATCCTACAAAGGCACACTTATCAACATGTTCATACACCTTAAAACGCCACCCCGCCTCACTTACCCATCAAACTGCGAAAAGAAATCAGCAAAGGTAACAAATCTGCATGCAAAATTATGGCAATCCCGAGTGTGTGATTCTGAATATGACTTAATGTGCATAGCTTTCTACTATTCCCAAGAGTATACACAGAAAAGAAAAACAATTGTTTCACATCGAAGGAGCGGTCATGTCCCTCTACTTTATCAGTCCATTTATTTACTATTTTTTATTGCACTATTCACTGTACTCTGTATGAGAGTGCCGATATGTAGGCTACACCCAGATGCAGCATTATGACCTTGTTCAATAGTAAATTGATGACCTAGAGCACGGTGGCCCTACCGAAATCTACTCAATCAAACAGCAAACAATGTTTCTAAATATTGTAAAATCCATGGGAAACAGTTTGGGAAACATTAAGGTAAATGCTTTTTTCACCTTTTGTTAGCTTACACAAGCCGAAGAAAAACATTCACCCCACTCTCCATTAGACGTCAATCCTAAAAAATAAATTAGGCAGAGCAGATGTTGTGGGCAACAGTCTCACACCTAATGTCAGAATGTGAGGGATCCACAACTTGTCTGTGGTCTCACTCACCGCAAAGGCCCGAATGCTGCATTAGACTGTGTGTCAGAGAAACTACATTTATCTCAGACCTCGGAGCCTGGATCACCACACAGAGAGATCAGATCAGATGGGAGATCTGCAATTGATTCAAAGAGTCATTGCTAAGAACCAGACAAATGAGAAAGAGACGAAAAAGACTGAACAATTCCTAAAATCAGAAAAAGATGGGTCCACCATGAGAATCGGAGAGTAGTTTTACAGAGAGGCCAGAAACAGAAGAGGCACTAAATAGAGGATGAATAAACAGCACCCACCCACCCTGGTAACCTTTGTTAGTGGAATGGTCCATTGGTAGTGCCTGTGGAGGACAGGCAAGGGTCGAGTCCCTTGGAAGGTTGGGCCGTGGGCAATTGCCCACTTTGTCCAGGCCTTAAAATACTGCAGGCAAGCCACGGCTGAACTAGTGGTCTGGGCCATCCTTAAGTGCCAAAGAATATGTAGAAACTTCAAAATATTTGAAATGCAAATTACACAACATACACAACAAACAAAATATAAGAACATGATAGAGACTTTAAAATGTAGAAAGTGTTTCCTTAACATATCTCAGTGTTTCAGTTTAGCACATTAGATCACAACATTGCATTAACATTCATTTGAAGTTAAAGTTTCTATACATGAACTTTAAAATATTTTTGAACCCTCCTTAATGACAACGCCATGAGGGAACAAACAGAAATAAGTGTCTGGTGTTCCTGAAATCATTGCCAATATATTTGTTCCAGGTCGCAGAACAATACAGGCTATAAAAGCTTATAAAAGTGAGGTTTTTGTACAGGATACATCTTGAACTGAATTACTTGAAAGTGCTCTCAAATGTCACTATTAAGTTACACACATGAAGTAATTTATTTTGACTTAGATCACCCAATTTAGGTATGCAAGGAAGCCGGGATTTGAACCCAGGGTTCCTGGTCACACACTGTGTAATTAAACCACTGACTATATTAATTTCTTTTTCTCAAAATCCTCTAGCACCAAGGGACAGTATTTTTGTACAATAGTATCAGATAAACAGTACACTGTTAAATAAATACAGATCACAAGTTAACTTGACACAACACCTAGAAAAAGAGGTACCAGTGAAAGTGAGAGACTGCCGTACACCATAGACTAACATCAGTGGCTTTTAAACACTTTACAAAACTATTTAACGCAACTGACGAAAAGCATTAAACAAAAATGAATACTGTGACCATGAGCACAATGGGGATAAGGTCAATCAACTTGGAGGTGGAATAAAGAGCGTGGCTAAAATGAACAAAATATTTTTAATCTATTTTGTTGATGTTTCACGCTCAGGTAACTTCGTATAAAATGAGGCACAACTTAAACGAAAAATAAATGCAATTTAAACTAATCAGTGTGAAGTACACTATTTTATGTTACAAAACTGGTTAATGCGATCACTGCAAATGTTGGTGTTTTCAACCAGATGCCTATGGAATTAAATCCCATTTGGTACAGCAGGGAATAGTGACATGTGTATTTTTAGAGCTCAGAGGTCCCTGTCCGTCACAGAAAGCACTATGAATGTGGTTTAAACTTGCATTACAGACAGAATAAGATAGGCCACCACATAATGTGGAAATACATTTAGATTAAAGATGAAAAAGTACTTCCACAGTGTAGATTTTAGCAATATGCTGAATGCACCTAATAAAAACTTTTTTTATAACTGTTCTGAAAAAGCATGTACTCCACAGCTCAGCTTCTAACACCCTCACAATACCTCTAAAAAAGAATAAATCTAAGTCATCGGGAGTTGTAAAGTGACTCCATCAATTAACGCCTATAAAGGTTTCTGTAAGAAATTGGGTTGTTGGTAAAGTGGGGTGTAATCCCTAGTCAAGCAGCAACCCCAATCCTTGTCTGGGTGAAGCACAAGACAACCCTAAATTAATCTGTGCTGAACCCTCTGGTAGCCTGGCACAGAACAGTCAGGCTTAACCTAGATGTAATATTTAAAGTAAAGCAACACTTCCAACAGTAATAAAGTGAAACACCCCTCACAAAAAGGATCCCACACCAAGTTAGAACAAACATTGACAAAGCCAATAGATCTTGCGTATAAAAGACCTATTGGCTTTGCAAAGCATTTTTGCTACACTGTACACCAGTGTGGCTGCTGTTCAGCATGTCTAAAAGTTAGTGGTGTGGAGTGATCTAGAGTGCAGTGGCGAAGTGGGGTGTCAGAGAGTTGATTTGCTGGAGTAGAGGGTTGTTGAGTGGAGTAGGAGAAATGTGTTGTAGAGTCGAGTAAAGGAGAGTGAAGTTCAGTGTTGCAGTGGCAGAGAGTGTCACAGAGTGAAATAGGGTGGAGTGGGTTGAGTGGACTGAGGTAGTGGAGTGGAGTGGGGTGGAGTGAGAGGAGTTAGGTAGATTGGATTGGGATGACTGGAGTGGATTAAAATGGGGTGGGGTGGGGTGAATTGGAGTGATAAGACTGTGGTGGGATGGAATGTATTGGGGCGGGGTGGATTTGATTGGGGTGGGGTGGTTTGGAGAGGGGTGAATTTGAGTGGAGTGGGGTGGACTACATTGGCCTGAACTGGGTGGATTAGGTTGACAGAAGTGGTGTGGATTGGATTGGAGTGGGGGTGGACTGGATTCACTGGAGTGTGGTGGACTGGACTGGAGAGGGGTGGACTGGTTAAGGGTGGGTTGGACTGGATTAGAGCGGAGTGGAGTGGATTAGAATGGACTGGGGTGGGGTGGATTGGATTAGAGTGGGGTGGATTGGATTCAGCACGGTGGACTGTATGGGAATGGGTTGGATTGAAGTGAGATGGGCTGGATAGGAGTTGGGGGGCTGGATATGCTGGATTGGAGTGGGCTGGATAGATTGGAGTGGGGTGGACTGAACACAGGTGGACTGTATTGGTTTGGGGTACAGTCAGCTGGGCTGGAGTAGAATGGATTACAGTCGGGTGGAGTGGAATGGGGTGGATTATAGTGGAGTGGATTAGAATGGAGTGAGGTGGATTGGATTGGGTTGAACTGGATTTGGGTGGGGCGGGGTGGACTGGATTGGGTGGGTGGATTGGAGTGGCATTGCCTGGATTGAGGTGTGGTGGATTGGACTGGGGTGTGTGGACTAGATCGGACTGGGTGCATTGGATCGGGGGGATTGGATTGGGATAGGGTGGATTGGAATGGGGTAGGGTGGACCGGATTGGGGTGGTGTGTAGTAGAGTGGGTGGATTGGATTGTGGTGGATTGGATTGGGGTGGGGTTGATTGGGGTGGGGTGGATTGGGGTGGGTTGGATTAGAGTGGGGTGGGTTGGACTGGATTGGAGTGGACTGAGGTGGGGTGCTTTGGGGTGGATTGGGGTTGATTGCATCGAGGTGGGCAGGATGGAGTGGGGTAAATTGGAATGAGTTTGGTGGATTAGATGGAGTGGAGTGGACTGCAGTGGGTTGGACTGGAGTTGAATGGAGTGGTGTGGGTTGGAGTGGGGTGGACAGGAGTGGAGTGAATTGTATTGGATTGCAGGTGGGTGAACTGGAGTGAGGTGGATTGGTTTGAGTGGGGTGTACTGGATTAATTGGATTGTTGTGGGTTGAACTGGAGTGGGTGGAATGGGGTGGGGTGGGGTCGATTGTATGGAAGCGGGTTAGATTGGATAGGGTTGGCTTGATTGGAGTGGGGTGGACTGTATTGGATTGGGGCGGGTGGAATGGATTGTAGTGTGGTGGATGTGATTTACTGGTGTGTGGTGGATTGGACAGGAGTCAGGAAGAATGAACTGTGTATGGGTGTGGCTGGCTTGGATTGGAGTGGGGTGGCCTGGATAGATAGGATTGGAGTGGCGTGGACTGAACTAGGGTGGGTCAGATTGGATTGGGGTAGAGTTGGGTGCATTTGATTAGAGTGGAATGGGGTGGATTGGTGTCTGGTGGATTAAAGTGGGGTGGATTGAAATGTAGTGAACTGGATTGCAGTGGGATGGACTGGAGTGAGATGGATTGCTTTGAGTGGCATAAATTGGATTGGGGTGGAGTTGACTGGATTGGGTGTGGTCGACTGGATTGGGTGGTGTGGTTTGGATTGAGGCAAACTGGACTGGGGAGGATTGGATTGGTTTAAGGTGGATTAGATAGAACTGGATTGGACTGGATTGTGGTGAACTGGATTGGGTGAGGTGGGTTGATAGGAAAGAGGAAGATTGGAGTGGCGTAGACTGTGGTGGTTTAGAGTGGGGCAGA